>NC_081825.1:107103707-107405979 GCF_030867095.1 Alligator mississippiensis | reverse complement strand
AGATAATTTGTTAAAGCTGGAATGCTTTTTTTTTCATAAAAAAGCAAAAGTAAAAAAATTAAAAAAAAGAGAGAAGCCCAATCAGAACTGAGGAGCATATTTCTTTGAACCCAAAATGCTTTTATCACACACCTGTGCTTTTGTAAGCAGTGTCAGCAAAACAAACTTCTATAATATGTGATTTTCTTACAAATACTTTCTTTTAAATCTACAAACATTTTAACCCTCCTTCACCCATGCAGTGGTACCATGCATAAGCAAATATCCAAAAATGGCAATTGTTTATTTATTTAGCAAATTCAAATCCGTGGAGCCAACCGATAGCCTCCTCATTAAATTAGTTCAAAGTTATTGATCCACCTCTTAGTTTGTAGAGGGGACACCCCTCAATAATGTGCGACATTAAGAATGGCAATGTAATCATCTAATGGTAGGCACAACAACAACAACAACAACAACCGACATTCCAACTTCTGCTGGCTTTTGCAAATATAAAGATTGGTATTATGGAGCACCTTTTCTCTAAAGATATCAATGATCTGAGAAGTTTAAACTTATTTTTATGAGTGTGGTTACAATAAAAAAAAAATAAAGAAAATTTTCACTGACTTCAGTGGTCTTCAGCTAGGGCTGTAGGCAAATTGCCTAAGATCACACAAGAGTTTGTGATAGTCAGAACATAACACAGTTACCCTGTCTTGCACCTTAATACATATGAAAGGTTTTATTTAGTTAGCTGTCTGTGTGCTAAGAGACTTGGTATGAAACTCAGCAGCTGTGGAACCCAATCAGTACAGGAATGTCCCATGACATCAAGAGTACCTGCAATACTACCCTGTCCTCCTGCCACATCAATGTTTCACATAACCAGTATGTTGTGACCAGGTTCTGTTCCATCTATTAGGCACCTACAAGGACTTAAGTGTGATCCTATTCTACCTTGCTCAGATCTCTGAAAAAAAGACATTAATGTGCCTACTTTTGTAACACCCCTTCTTGTTAGCTTTGAAGCAGTGAGTAGGAAAAGACCTGTTTCTATGGTAATATTTTTCTAGGGACTCAAGCAGAGTAAAACAGGTTCATACTTAGGTGCCTAATAGCACCTAAGTCCACTCACACCCCTCATAGTAAATTTGATGGAAGACAAATATTTAAAGAGTTGGAGCCAAATTCTTTTGTAAAAGTGATGAAAACAGAACAATTACTGTGGTTCCAGATTGAAAATGTCCCTTTTATTCTATTTAGTTGCTAGGAAGGTCCAGAGGAGAAGAGGAACATGAGAGTAGGAAAGGATGTTATTTTTTAGAGCAATGAGGAACAGTTGCTAAGGGCAAAAGAAACTTTTGTTCTATAGGGACCCATAAATATATGACAAGACTGCAAGACCTAATTAAATATTTGGTTTATTAACTTTTTCTTATGTTTGTGAGAAATGCTATGTTTTTACTTACCCCTGATCACCATGTTCATTGATACAAGAACAAGTTGTCTCTCTGTTTTCTGACTTTTAGGACCCTGACACAGGTTACATCTATTGTGCAATTACCTGGTTAATTGCACAATAAATTTAGACATTATAAGTGGTAAATGAGCCATAAAAATAGCCAACAAGCTGTAAATATGTTACTTGAAAAAAATGTAGAACATTTTTTATATTTGGTATCTATCAAGCTTTCATTTGTAGAGCTCATTATAGTGCAGGTATAGTTCAGGCCCTCTTTTTCGCCTTCTTTACGCTTATGCTTATCTACACTGAACTACATCTGCCATTTAGTTGTCCATTCACTCAACTGTGCCAGATCTTTCTGTAGTTCTTCACAGTCTTCTTTGTTCTTTATATCTTTGAATAATTTTGTAACATGAACAAACTGAGTGACCTCACTACTCGGCACCCTTTCTGGATCATTTATGAATATGGTAAACACCACTAGTCCCAACAGAGATCCTTGTAGGACCCGGTGGTTTACTTTTTTCCTTCCTAAAAACGAACTAGTTATACTCACTCTTCTCTTTTTATCTTAGAGCCAATTTCTAATCCACAAGTGGACATTCTCTGTAATCCCATAACCACCTAACTTGGTTAGAAGTCTCTGATGGGGGACCTTGTCAAAGGTTTTTTGGGAGTCCAAATATACAATGTCAATTGAATCACCCTTATCCACCTGTTTATTGACACCATTAAAGAACTCTAGTAGGTTGATGAGACATGATTTTCCTTTGACAAAGTCATGTCGATTCTTTCCTGGCAAATCATATTCATCCATGGCAAACCCCCCTCCCAAAAGGAGTACTTCCAGAGGGAAGCGGGGTGGGGGAATGACAGACGGGGACTTCTGGTGGCAAAGGTCAGGGGTTACCACTGGGACATTCAGCCCACTAGGCTTTGAGATAGAAATGTGCCCCACTATTCTGCTGATGGCAACTACAAGAAAGATCTCAACTCTCTCTTCTACAAAACAATAATCTTTATCTAACATAACTGTTTCTGGTCCTTCAGGTATTAGATATATGCTTTTTTGTTTCATTTTTCTGAAGTGATGTGGCCACTTATATAAATGTTATTGTATATGTATTTAGATATTTGCATTTTCGTGTTCTTTCATTATATCACTCAAATTCTCTAGTGTTTAACAAAAATTAAGCACATTAGTGATAATCAAAATATCAGCATCAGGGATGGATAATTTAATGTTTATGAATATATGATTTAGCTGTGCAGAATGCCAACACACATTTTGGTTGGATGATGAACCTACCCATATGGCATAATGAACTTCTCTAAAATATTGCAAGTGCCACCTTTTTTTCTAAACAAAGTTTCTTGAGATATTGGTGTCACATGAGAAAATAATGTGTGGCTTTAATATTTTGAAGAAAGAAATGTGTGATGTATTGCTGATGGAAAAAAAAAGGCTAATGACTTCTCAAGTATTTTAATAAGGTATTTATTCCTGAAACATTTTTAATTTTTGGCTGTGTGTATATCACATAACCAAACATCTCAAATTATGATCACAAGAGCATGTGTGTGGGTTTCTGTGAGAGTAAAAAGCTGATCTAAACAGTTTCAAATATAACTTTATCCCAATATTTTATTCAGGTTCATGTCCAGAAAGAAAGCAACATGTTTGAATAAAAGGTTTTATAATTGTGAAACATCACTCCTTCAAACGTTAAAACTTTTATATAAAATGCAAAATAAATAAATAAATAAATAAATAAAGTCAATGGAAACTAGAAAGCTGTTATTGACTTTATCCATATAAGATTTATAATATATTTAATATATCTGCAAGCTTGACAGACCCTAAAAATGTTTTATGGTACCAAAATACTCCACTTTGTTGGTGTGGACACTGGAGTGAACAGATGGAAGCCTTGAAGTTGAGAGTGCAAAGCCATAGCAGAAGTGCTCATGGGGTGGCCATGTCAAAGTCCAACAAATCTGTGAACTCTACTAAATACCTTGCCACATGGGAAAGGAAAGGACTACGAAAATTAAATCCTGAACTAGATTTTACTTCCCTGCATCATCACCAAAAGGAGTATCCGAGAATGAAGTTTGAGATGCAATAATAATATATCAGTTAACTGTCTCTGTTTTAATGGACTGTTTAATCAAAACAGCAAACATGATCCATATTCTGGCTTTCACACAGTAATGGGAATGTGGAAACAGGAAGACATAGACACCATAACATGGCTAAATATGAATCCTATAAGTTTATTAATAACTATTGCCTTATTAGATTAAACCATATCAAACTTCCAAACAGGGTTGTTCTAGTGTAAATATAAAATAGCACCAATGACTATTGATATACTATAAGTTTGAGGTTAGTGTGAATACTGTCATGCCTGTGAAAAGACTGTGACTGGAAGCTAGAACCCTCTTTATCAAAAAATGGAGTAGAAGTGAAAAAAGAGGAATCATAGGTTCTGATATGCATACAGTCATGCCCCTCCCCTCTGAGGTTGATCAGACAAATGTTCTAGCTATCCACCAGATTTTAAGGCACTCAGAGAGATCCCTCCAAATTACCAAGCTTATTGGAACCCTCCACAAGTAGCCATCATTGTAAACTGCCCCCTTCCACAAAACAGGTTTCCTGAGTGCCCAGTGAGAAGTGGGGTGGTGGAACCCCTGAAAAAGAGTGAAGAAAAAATATGTAGCAGTTTCCAATTTCACTTAAAAAAAAAAAACAAAAAACCTCTGGAATGAAACTGGCATCACAGAAGACCTGGCAACTGCATCAAGAGTGGAATGTATACGGAGAACCCCCTCTCCCCATTCTCACTGTACTCATCCCAGTAGACACATCTCTATGTGCAATTAATGCAATGCAATAAACTCCAGCACAGTTTGCACTGGAGTTTATTGCTCCCAGGCACTGCATTTGCACATGCACCTGGGACTGCAGTGCATTGAGCTGGGTCAAAGCTGCCCCGGCTGGCAAGAAGCTCCAGGTGTCAGTCTGCCAAACCAGGACTGTTCTGACCCAGCAAAATGTGCTGCAGAAGGGCTGGCTGGGATATGAGGGTGCTTCAATATCGAACTAGGTGGCATGCAGCCCATGCACTGAAGTACCCTTGTGCTCCAGCCAGCCCCATCTGTTGCAGTAGTATTAATAATTCTATCATAGGATAATATTTGTGTCTGGCAGTACTATCCTACAGCAGAAATAATTAGTTTACTCCATCCTAACAGCACCACATGTGTAGACAGTGATGTTTTACTGCGGAGGTAATTAGTCATCTCCCCAGTAAACATCTCATGTAGATGCACCTAATATAATCATTACTGTTTATTGGCCAAAAGGCTTATTGGCCTATTCCTTTTAATCACTCTTTGCCACAGCTGAGTGGCAAGCTGAAATTCCCATCTCTTCTGCTACTGTAGTATACCTTCTTCCTACCTATCCCCATAGTCTATAGAGGAATCATGTGCATTTCATGCAGGTGGTGTACATGTGGTACTGCATCACCAACAGGACAAGACCCCCAAGCTATGAATAGGTTAGTGCTTCCCCCTGCATTGAAAGACTCCATGGCTGCATGGTAAATGAGATCAAAAGAGCAGCCCTAGGTCACAGAGAATATGCCATGGTCTTTACTAGCATCAGTTAAATTGTTTCTCCCTTGCCCCCAGGAAAGTCTTCTCTCCTCCCTCTCTCTCTCTCTCTCTCTCTCATACTTGATAACCTTGACATTGTTAGGTCCCTATAATCATAAAAAGGGGCCAGTAGCCACAGGCTGCACAGGATCCAGAGGCCAGCTATGTGTGTAAATACAATACTTATGTTCAGAAAATCAATGAATTTGTACTGCATATGCGTGCACAAGTTGATATATTAGAAAGATGCAGAAGGAGGTGTAGAGAGAAACACAAAGACAAACTGCTTCAAGGCTATGCCAATTTGAGAAGATTTAGATGAGTCCTCAATCATTTCTTTTTATAAAGGCATCTGTGAATTTCCAGCCCTCCTACATATCCATAATAATCTTCATATTCTGCTCCCTTAGGACAGTTAAGTCATCTTTTTTCTGCCTTTAGCAGGCTTCTCTGCTCTGCTGGGAGAGAAACTATTCCAAGTTGCTGATCATTTTGATCTTTAGGAGAATTAATCAGTAGTCTAACAGAAATTAGATGACTATTGATGAGCATAGCATGGAAAAGATGCAGTGTTTTTATTGAAAATGAAATCCCCTCCTCTCAGGGGATATGCTATCATTTAAGTATTCTCTCCAGTAGCTTGTGCTACTCTAGAATGTAATATAATCTTTAGGCTGGGTATTAGCAAAACATTGTTGGAAATGAACTACATCAGTGAAACCTGTTCATATTTAGAAAGGATATCCTAAGTATCTATCCTTAACCTCTCTATTTATAGATCATTTTGATGTAAAATTAGCTTCTTCTGATCATTTATAATATCCTCATTTTTTTTTCCCAGTGCATTTAGCGTAAATGCAACGGTTCTTCTTATATGTTTAAGATCCCCTTTACTTTTGTAAGTTAAGAGTAAGGGTGGGGCAGGCAGCATTGCATAAGAAAGCATTGTCTAGAGATACTTAGTGCTAGTTCAACAGAACCAGTCCATGCACGGTGCTACCCTAATGTGATTATACTGTCCAAATATTTTGACAGACATCTTCCTTGCACTATATACTGAACTTAAACTGGCTCCCTGTACAAGCTTTCCTATTTCTGTGTGGGACATGGACTCACTTCACTTGCATGACGGTGTCTTTCCCTGCACCACTTTTTGGAAGGGACCCTAAACATCCAGGAGGATGTGGAATGGAAGGGATTGGAAAAAACACTCTGATTCCTTCCAGTGGTCCTGGTGGGGAATGAGGTTATATTTCCATCATGTGCCTCTACCATTTCACAAAAAGATCCACCTGTGAAGAAATATCCTCCAAGGTAACTGCTGCCAGGAAATTTTCATTGGCTTTACAGAAGCTATGTTATCCAGAATATAGGCAGAACTGTAGTGACTAAGAGAACAGAGCTGTTGCTGCAGTGATATATTTGACCCTTTAGGTGACCTATTGGTTAGGAATAATGCATCCCTGCTAAAATGATTGGGAAGAAAACTCTGTGAGGAAAAACAAAACAAAAAATATTTTGGTGCATTCCCTTATCCTTTGACCTCTTTTATTTGGGTTTATTTTGAGGAATGGATTAATTTGTCATTAAACCAATGCCAAATCCTACAGCCTTTACTCCAAATATCAAACTAACTCAGCTGGAGCTTTTAATGTAAACGCTGAGTAAGCATGCCTGAAATTGTGCCCTGTAAAATAAGTCTTTCCTTACCATATTTCAGTATGAAAAAGAACTGAAAAATAGCATTTCAAGTCAAACCAGCAACAGTAAGAAAATTCATAAAAGTATGCCATTTTTTCTTTACCTCACCCTATTAGACAATTACTTGACTGGGATGACTTAGGGACAATTCTGTTTTGAGCAGGGGGCTGGACTAGATGACTTTGTGAGGTCCCTTCCAGCCCTACTTTTTATGATCCTATTTTGCCTGTGTATTTTACAAGAAGTGATAAAATCATGAATTCTTCTGAAGTGTCAATATCACCTAACAAACAGAGGTAAACAGAGAAGGTAGAGGTAATTTTCACTTAGAGGAAAAGTCACCAACTGTCTAGATAATATCTAAATAAAACTATTAAGGACTTTCAGTGCTGGTAAAGATAGACATGTTTATAGTTTTAATAAGCAGCAGTGATATAGATACTTGTTTTATGTTGTAAGTTTTACTTTGTTAAAACTGCTGAAATACATATATAGAAAAGATAACAAATAGTATTGCATAGTACAAATCTCTTAGAGATACCATTAGCAACTTCCCTCATCTGCCTGCACATCTTGTGTTTTGACATCTTACTAGGAGGAAAATTCAGGTAATGTATGAACCAATCCAGGAATGTAACAACTCTTAAAGGTGTGGGGGGTTTTTTGGTTTTTTGTTTGGGGGGGGAGGGGAAGGAAAGGGAGGCTTTGGGTTTTTTTGTTTTGTTTTGTTTTTTTGACTGGGAGGGTTTTTTTAAATATGAAAAAGCTTTTTTGGGGAAAAATCAGTCCCCAGAGCTAAGTTACATACATTTCAGGATTATTTGTTAATGTTTTCATTTTGTGAAGGAAATGGGTTTCCTTTTAAATGAGGCTTAACCAGTTAAATGGCAAAGCATGTGAGGCAGTGAGCTGTGACAGAACAAATAACTTAGGGCTAGATCCAATAGAGGAGTTAGGTGCCTACAAGTTTGCCACTGCCATGCCAAACTTTTTATGAACCTGGGCCCCAAAATGGAGTCCAAAACTCAGAGTTAGTTGCCTGGGCTCCCTATTTTGTGCTTGGGGAGAGTTAGGGTGTATGCATGTGCACACATGTACTAGTTACTGCATACCTACAAAGGTGTAGCAAAGTATAATGCATTAGTAGCTTTGCAGTAACTGCCCCTATTGATATTCTTACAACACAGTCAATGGAAACTAAACCATGGTGGTTTAGCCCTCAGTAAAGAAGTAGGTATACTCTCGCAGCTGAATTTTCACCTCCTGCAGGCTAGAAGCATGACCACAGGTACTTATCACAAAATAGACAATGCATGATTAATAGCAGTGCCCTGATTTGTGTGACCCTGCCTTCACACCTTTCAAAGGAGTGATTCAAAAAGTATGCATGCTGGGTAGGGTGGTCACAGAGAGTCAGTAAAATACTAAGCAGTGAGGTGTTTCATTCCCAATCCCATCCTCTCCAGAGCCTACACTCTATGCAAGCGCCTCCATATACTTGGCTTCTAGACCCCCAAATCCACCCCTGCTGGAAGGTGCCCACAAATATGATATGTTTCAAATAACTGTACAGGGGTTTCTTTTTCTTTACAATTTAGCCAGAGGAGAAAGAGGTGGCAATAGTTCCTACACACACAGTTTTGATGACGTGTTCAAATTACTTATTAAACTTCCTTCTGTTTAAATGATGCAAAAATGATGTTTGAGCTCTTATTCCACAGTACAGTGTAACATTGTCTGAAATATATTAACAAATACCCCCCACCCTTTATTAACTAGCAAAGATACCTAGTATGTCACAAACACACAAATGATTCTCTGTGCTTTTAAAAAGTTGCCTTTATTGCTATCGATTCCAAAAGTTTTGACATATATACAGGCATAACAAATAACTATGGATAGAATCATTTCACCCATACTTTATTTATTATTTATATATAGTAGTAACTTTGTTGCAAAATTACATTACTTATTCCTTTGTGTTCTGCCCCAAATCCTATGATTTAGTACAAAACAGCATCACAGATAATTCATCATCAAATTTAAGCAATGCATGAGTCTTTATAGTTTCTCTCTTTGGTATCCTTTAGATGGAAACTACCACAGAGCTAAAGGGTCATTATTTTAACCAGATAGTTGCATATATATTTAACATTTAAAGCAAAGCAGTTATATAAACACTTGGTCCTTTCAGAGGGATTACACTTTCAAGTGGCATTATTTTCACTAAAGCAATATTATTTATGTTTCTGTTTCACTTTAACTTTATAGTCTGTAATTGCCAACTTCACTAAGAAGTAATAAACTAATTAGCATGTACCTACTGCCATTACATTGATGTTTTATCTATCTGTGGATGTGTATGAAAGTTATGACAGGAGCTCGATCAGACAAAAGTCAAGAAGTTTATAGGTGAACCATTGCTCTTTTTTCCCTCTACATTCAGGGGTTTGACATGAAAATAATTCAGACTCCTTTTGCTGATATGGTTTTTTTGCTTGCTAAGCTTTTATCTTCACAAAAATAATAGTAAGCAAACTTCTTACATTTATAACATTCTACTGGATCTATCCGGCCCTCCTTTGGCAGTCAGCCTTTAAGGAGGCTGTAATCACAGCTTGGCTTTTGGGCTAGAAGCTTGTTGTCAGTCATTTTGCATCTTAAAAAAACCCCATTATTAAAAAGATTCCAAACGCTAGAAAAGGGCACCAGACATTTGTTCTGGAAACAGCTCACTTTCAAAAAGACCAACACTGACTCCAAATACTTCTTATAAATTTATTTTTAAAATTAAAATGTATGCAATATCTACAAATTTATAAAAGTCAACAGGATAAGAGGTCTAGCAAGTAAGATTCAACACAAACTGTAATACTCTCCCTGTAGCTTTCAGATGTTTAAACTTATTTGCTAAGTCCATATCAGAACTAAATATTTTTTTTATTTTTGTAAAAGCTGTTGCCTAACAGCACAATGAGGTTCTTGTCCTATTTGGATCTTCTGGCTTAGGAACGTTAATTCAATATTTACAGTTGTAAACAAGCATTTTGATTATTCAAACTGCATATCTATTTATAAACTGTGCACCAAAGTTGTTGGGTGTACAATATTTATGTAAGCTGCCCAGCTAGCCACAGCCCCAGAGGGGCATTGCTGATTGTTTGGGTCAGGTGTACCATCACCCCCTGACCCTTCTTACTGTAGCAGCAGAGGGTTGTTTGAGGATACACCAATCCAGACCCTGGCCTTCCCGGGCAGCTGGCCTGAGGCTTACCCCTGGAATTACAGCCTTTTTCCTAGGCCCTGGGCTTCCTGCCCAGACTCTATAACTGATAACTTAAAATCAATAGTAACAATTAAAGAAAAGAAACTGCACTTACTTTGTGCTTGCTGTCTCGGGTCCCTGCCATCCACTTTCTATGTGGTGGATCCAGTGTTTCCAGCAGCCCCTATCTGCACACGGGGTGATAGCAGTACTCCTGCTGAGGTCTGGCGGAGGGGAGGGGGGGGGGGGCTGCCCAAGGATCATGCCATCTACTTGTCCTTCTTGGTGGCAGCCTGCTCCCCCACCAGAGAATGTGGCTGGGCTTCCAGTTGCCTACAGATGGGGGCCCTTCCCGAGCTAGGGCTGTCTGTGGTACTTACCCATCGAGCAGGCTTCCAGCCAGCCCATGTGAATGCAGCACAGTTTTGTTGAACTCTTGGAGGGGAGGGGAATACATCCCAGGTTGGAGGCAATTTGGATTGCTTCTCCCTGTAGTTACAGATCAGGGCCCTTAAAATGTATATAACAATTTCAAACACTGGATAGCAGAGGCCTGCTGGTATGTCCTTCTCTAAAGCAAGAACAGATATACCTGGAGGATACACGTCTATTTTTCACTGAGTTAATTTAAGCTTTTCCTTGTACCTTAGATGTATTGTTATACGAATCCCTGTATGGATCTACTCTGGTTCTGGCCTACAATAAACAATAAGCTAAACTCACCTGGTTACAGCTATTTTTCCCATCCCCAAACAGTATGAACTATCCCTGTCTTTTTATTTGACCATCTGCCTAATACTTTAATTAGAAATTCCTTTCTCTTTGCTGCTATTAAACCATTTCTAGGATGCATTGTCTTCTACAACAAAATACTATTCTGATCATTTGGAAATGCAATGTATAATATTTGTAAAATGTGTAAGTGCAATATATAATAGACAAATGGCAGAATCATTATTGTAACCACATCCACTATAAAAAAGAAAAGAAACCTCTAGCCTAGGCTGTTTATTTATTTATATTTAAGGAGTTTCATTTCAATTAAAACAAAAAAAAAGGGCAGAGGCAGGAGTACACATACCACATAAGACTATTGAATTTGCATATGTGTGTATATGTAAAGGCATGCATACATATGTTTATACATGCACATCTATGCTTTTCCATGCAGATGCACCTCTTGACTCTTTTGATCCAAAAATATCTTGTTAATTATATTTTTAAATAGGAGGCTGCTATAATGAATATATTAGGCATTTATCCTTTTCTCAGGGGGAGGCAGAGAGGGGGGATTCTAGTCATGAAATACGTCTGCTTTTCAGTATATAAATCTTGCAAGGCTTACTAAGGCACAGTTTTTCTGTAAACCAGTTTTCCTATTCATGTTCAAATATATTGCAGTTTAATGCAAGCACCAATAATGAATTTTTAAAAACCACCCTGGTTTTTAATGTTCTGTATACCATCTTGTACATCCAAAATTACCATACAGAGGAGGAAGCAAATGAACAATTCCTTTTGTGTATGTGCATTTACTTATGGGTTACCTGCTGAAAGGAATCAATTAAGTTTTCTGCAACACTGTTTGTTATTGTTATCCCTTGTGACTCAAGCTGTCAATCAAAAGTTCAGTATTTTGCAGGTTCTTTCTATTAGGAAGAGAAATGAATAAGTGTTAGCTATTTCTTTAAAGTTGTAGTAGGGTGGTCTGTCCTCTCAAGTCCAGGGGATCACCAACAAACTAGGATGACCTTTTAAGGTCTCTAAAGTGGAGAAAGACCAAAATAAGAGGAGATTCAGTATTTTCTTTCATACTACCACACCTCTAAGACATAGATATTGTTTTGGGAAGACAAAATGGAAAATAAAAAGATTTTTCCAGAATGAAAGCTAGCTACAGGAAGCAGTTCACTTAGTAGCTCATTCACCCTCAGCCAAATCAGGCAAAAGCTAGTTTTAACCCTCTCACAGCTGCTGCCAATTGGGAGATCAACTTCTAATCACTAATCAAGGTCGTAGGGACAGAAATTACACACAAACCAGTGTAAGTGGTGAGAAACAGGTTCAGATCTGTAATGCAACAGAAGTTCAGTGCACATAGACCACTTTCCAAATGGCCAAAAACAGTTTAAGATAAACCTAGATGGATGTAGTATCAGACCTAACTGCTTCAGGTCAAGTTGGTTTATTGAACTTCTGTCCCAGATCCCTTCCAGATTCAAGTTAACTCATAGTCCCCCAGCATCCCATGTTGGGAAGGCTTACCCTGGACCAAGCTATCTGATCCAGCCGAGCAGAGAGGCATGCTCTAGCCCCCACACCCCAGCTTCTGGCCTGGGCCACTGAAGACAAGTGGCTGCATTTTTTAAATCAAAAGTGAATGTCTGTTCACTTGCTCATCAGCTTAAGCTATGCAGCCTTTAAAGATTGAATCAATTCAGCCTCAGCCTTTTTGACTGTCTGTACTTAGCCACACTGTTCAGCTGTTATTCATTTAAATACACTGCCTCAGAACAAGTCCAGCAGAAATCCAAGCACTTACCTTCATCCCCCTCTCCCTGCCCCGTTCCCCATTTTTTTTTTCTATAGAGGCATTTATTAACCTCCTTGCTCACATGGTTCCCCATTTTGGTGATGTTGTTAGAAACAGAAGCAAGTAAACATGGATCCAATTCCTTCTTCAGATCCCCACAGGTTTCAGTTTGGTCACAGGTTACATCCTGACGTCACATTTTTAAAGGTAATTTACAGTGAATGAATTGTCATTCATTCCACCTTTCTTAGAATGTACTATGCAGCTATAGCCATAATTAAATCCATTCACATTATAAGCATGTTCACTGTATCAACTTTTTTCCTGAATGCCAGAGGTCCAATTTTTTAATCTAATTTTCACAAGTTCTAGAAAGATGCACATTCCTCAGCTGTCTACATTTGAGACCAATTAGATGGCTCAAATTTGGATTCCCCATTCCCTAGCCTTTTTTGGCATGTCTGGTCTAATAAATGTTATGTTTGAGTCAGTGTCCACTACTTCTATGCATTTCATGATGCTTGTTACATAACCAAACTTTCGTTATTGTTTAAATGCCTAGATATACTTTGTCCAAGTTTTGCCTCCTCAGATTAGTATTCTCCAATTTCTTGAACTAGGAGTCCCACCTAAGTATTTGTGGTAGTCTTTCCTAACTGGCTATATAGTTATAAAACTGTCCTTTCTGCAGCAATTTTCTCTCTCTCCCCCCTCCCTTCCCCCAGAAATACCATTTACCAGAATTCCTTCTCTACATTTTTGCATTTATTTATTTTCAAAGGAAGGTATCATTTTTCTAATATTTCAAAAATGTTAGGAACCAGATTAGAATCCCTTTTCTCATTTTACAGATATGATATGGAAACAGATTGACAGGATTTATGATGATCATTTTCCATTTTCCTTACTTCCATCTGTTGCTGTTTCTAGTGCAGTGTGCCAAGGAAAGATTCCTGTTTTGTAGCAAATTCCACAGTCTCCCATCTGACTTATTTTCACTGGACATGGTGATCAAAATCAAATCTAGCTGAGCATTTATAAATGGGTCCACTGCTAATATATTCTGAAAATCCTTCTTTGTACCTGAACATCCAAAAAACACAGGTCTTTTCTGGTCTTCTACCAATACAGATGAGTTTCTTTTTTCTATCTCCTTTTACCTCTCAGCTATATCCTAGCCAGATTAAATGAAAGGCTATCTGCAAATCACATCTTATAGGTTTATGCCATATCAGGGTAAGTTTTGCAAAGGTCCAGTTTTATTAAGTTCTGTGGATGAACTGTTTTCTTATCCAGGCAACTTAACTTGCTTTCAGCTTCTTCAGGCCCTACTGCAGGTCATTGTTTTTAGCAACTTATGAATTGATCAATATTTTTCTGCCCTTCCCATTTCCTTGAAAACCTTCTGGTCTATGTTAGTCAGCTTTTTCTTGCCATTCCAGAGTACAGATTGTATGAATGGATTTTCCAATCTGCACTGATACTGTCACTGCTATACTAAAAGAATTTCTTATTCACTGTCAGCAGGCCATTTTCAAGCCTCTCTGGGGAACTTCTAGACTTTACTTTACTATATTTACTCACATACCACACACACCCTTTCCTGAAGACATCAGTCCTCTAAAATTGGGGTGTATGTCTTAAGCAGGAAAGCTCAATTTTTTTTTCCCTGGAATAGAAAAACAGGGACTCTGTGGCCATGTCCAGAAGAGTATAGACATTTGATTCCCTGGGGACAACTAGTGGTGCACCTTGTGATACTTCCAGTTGGTGCTCTGGCTTGTGGCAGGTTACCCCAGGTGGGGTAGGGGAAGTTGAGGCCAGCATTGGGCTGGCCCCAGCTGACATACATGGGGTCCTGGGAGCCTCCTAGCACTGCAGCAGTGGCAATTCTGCTGCTTGGAGCCTGGCCGGCAGCTGAAGCATAGTTCAGCTGGCCAAGCTCTGGTTTTGAGCAGCGTACACTGCCCTCTCATGTGCTGTTTCACTTTTTTTTTCACCTTTTTGTGGGTTTTTTGACCCCTAGATATCCCCGCCCCCTCCCCCACACTGCTTCTTTGTAGCACAGAGAACAGCTGAACGTGCAGTATGTGGCCATGCTCATCTGGATGAGCCTCTTTCAAAAAGGCTGCCAAGAGGGTCCAAGTCCAGTGTTAACCCTTTCCCAACCACCTCCGGCTTGCTAACAAAGAAAAGATAGCAGCCATTTTGCAAGACAGTCTGTCTATAAAAGAGCCAGATCCAGGCCATAGCTGGAAAAATCTACATTCTGCCTTCCATAAACAAGATGCATGGGGTATTTAGTTTGCAAGGAAATATAGTGATTCCTTTTATCAATTCTCTGGTTTCAAATGTAAGTTTTGTCTAGATTTCTTTTGGCCATGTTTGGTTGTTTCCAATTATTTGTTTAAATATTGACAATTATTTGTTTCAATATTGCCAATTATTTGTTTCATTTTCATTCAATAGGAACATCAGCTCATAACTTCTCTCTTTGGAAACTGAATTCCTTTCCTCACACCAGTTTTACCCCTTTCACTTGGAATAGTTAGTCCAAAGTTAAAGATTCTTGCAGGTCCTTTCATAGGATGCTAAACTGGTAATGGGGTAAACATTTTCTTTGAAGAAGTCCTGGTATTTGAAAAGCCAGAGTCTTGTTTTCTTGAATAGAAGAAACATCAAACAAGAGAGTAGTTTTGCTCCCAGTTCCAAACCTCGTTCAATCAGACCTCTGCTTAAAAGCTCTCCCTCACCTTTTATTCAGGGTCACTCCATCAGTGCTTTTGTATCTGATGTTTTCTTGTAGCCATTTCTCTTAGCTTATCTGGTATTTCCCAAATATGTTTCACTGAGACACAGATATTCACAAAACAATAGTCAGTAGACTCCTACCACAGTGCTATATTCTCCTCCTCTTTTGCCTTGATTACCGCTGCCTCACTCTCAAGTCCATTCAAAACCTTGTGGTTAAACATATTTTTTTTCTTTGTTTTATCATCTTCCCTGGCACTTCCTTCTGTTGATCTCTCCATAGGCTTCCCTGTCTTCATTACATGAAACATAAGCTAAATGTCTTGATCTTGGCGTTAACATATTTCATAGCTTAGCTCTGTCCTACCTGACATGAGTGTTGTTGAATATTGTCTTCTTGTAGATAATTCCATTATTTCCCAATTGCTTCCTAATCTCATTTAAAATTCCTCATTAGGACACTCTTATCCTGGTCCGCTGCTTAAATAACCTACCAGTAAAGCAGGTAATGAGGTGGAGAGCACTACTTTTTGCATAAAGTCTATTTCCATTGTTTTTACCCACTTTCCCTTCTCCCTACATCCATAACTGTCTAATTCATCCACCACTTGCATCTTACTATTTATATATATTTTAAGAACCTTAGACCAGGTGCTGTCTCTTTACTACATGATTTTATAGCATCTATTACAATAAGCCCTTGAAATATAATTGGTGCTGATGTAATATAAATATGAACTATTATGAACTAAGACGTATCTGGGATCAGTTGAATGCACAAATCAAAAGGAAAAGGATAAAAAAACAGGAAGAGGCAGACACAAATGAGGTTTTTTATAGCTAAAGAGAAAGAAAATAGGAGGGGGGTAGAAAATATGAGAAAGGTCAATGTAGATAAGGAAAGAAGAACAAAATGAAGTACTGGGGGAGAGACCTCAGAGCCTGTTTGAAGGAGGATTGGAAGATGCTAACAAGTATAAAAATGTAAGAGATTACTTATTGAAGTTGGGCCAATTCTCTCTCACTTTATATAAGCTATATCACATATGTAATTTTATATGCAACATATCCATTTTTAGCAACATATAATATTAAAAAAAACATTTTAAACTCATAAAAAGCATAGTTTACACTACAGTTTTTTCCACATTTAAAAAAAAATCTTGCATTCAGAGAGAATGTCCTCAAAATTATACCTGCTTTGAAAAGCGTTTTATTGCTGTAGGCACAGCAAATGTGA
The DNA here is from genome assembly GCF_030867095.1 of Alligator mississippiensis. Taxonomy (NCBI): domain Eukaryota; kingdom Metazoa; phylum Chordata; order Crocodylia; family Alligatoridae; genus Alligator; species Alligator mississippiensis. The sequence goes on along the minus strand of NC_081825.1, from coordinate 107,389,376 downwards.
TAATGAACAAGATAATTGAAAAAAGTCACTGTGGAAGTGGAAAACAAAACTTTTTTTTCCCTGTTTCACACATCATTAGAAACTGCAAGGCCCAATTCTGCACCCTTCATGCATGCTGACTTTATTCTTTGTCTGATCTAAAGAATTAAAGGAGGTCTGAAACATGACTTGGTTTTAAACAAGCTACCTAAAAATTATAGACCTATAGACCATACATACCCAGAGAAGATTTCCACATGGCTAGAGTCCCAGTTTTATCTCCTTTTCTTTACCATGAGCAGCAGCATTTCTGGAATTCTGTGCAAAGACATTAAGGGTCAACTTTATCGAAGCACTAGTCATTCGCTTTCATGCTTTGTTGAACTGGAATGAATTTAAGCTCATGATCAAGAAACAAAAATAACAGATGTTTCTTAAAAGAAACATACCTCCAACCATAGATGGACAAACAAGGTGCCATTTAAGTTCCTAAACATTACCAAACAATAGTACTCAATGGGTGTGTCTACACATGCATTTGATGCAGCACGAGTTTACTCGTGAGTAAATTAGTCACGAATAAACGCTCCCAGTCTACATATGCACGGAAATGAGAGCAGATTTGCTGCCAATCAGCTGCTGTTTTCTGGGCCCCTGCAATGGGTCCTTGCTGCCACTGGGGGGGAAGGGGGCGGAGATCTAGGCTCTGGCTGCAGCTGCCGGCAGCCCTTTTCAAAAGCCAGCCCTGCTCACTGCTCCCTAGCCAGCCACTTCCCTGGCCAGGAGCAACATGAGCAGCACAGGGACAGCACACAGCACTCTCCTTGTTGCCTGTGCTTCCCCATGCCATGGCTGTTCCAGCCCCCGCTCCTGGCACTGACGATGGTCCTGCTGGCCGACCGTGCTGACCGCCAGGTGGCCCATGGCCATATCAGTCCTCCCAGCTCTTCCACACAAAGTAACTGCCTGCCTGCCTGCTGACAAGTATATCTAGGCATTTAAACAATAATGAAAGCCCCTTGTTCACAATTTACTTGCAATTAAGGTCATTTACTGTGCAGTAAGCAATAAACTTTGCTACTGTGCAGTGAAGCATCTTGTATAGACACACCCAGTTCCACTAAAACCAGTAGGGGCACAATCCAATTTATCAGGTAGGTATCCAAATGTAAGTATTTCAGTACATGAAATCTAGACACCAAGACCCAGGAAAGAAATCCAATTTTTCCATAGATCCCTAAATTAAACCAAGTCCCATTTAGGTACCTCCAGATTACATCATATGCTAATGTACTTGCTTTTTTCACTTCCAGATTAACTAATCTACATATTTTTGTCACATGAAAATAACTTGTGTGATTTTAAAACAGGACTCCTAAAAGTTAGGCCTTGGAATTTACTAACAAAAGCAGATAAAAGCAAAATTAAAGGTAGTGTAGGACTCTGTAAGCATCTGTATATGTGATGAGTGACTTTAACCATTATCTGACTAAATATTTGTTTCAGTAATCTCTGGTATGATTCTTGTAAACCCAATGGACACTTCAAATTTTAACAGACTTAAGGAGAATATGCTTTGTCAAGGTGATAATTAAGAATGAGTCAGTGAATTGTAGCTGTGTGTATATCTAAATACTGAAGGTCTATGAAAGACCTTAGCAGTTTTATACAGACTACATATACCAAACATTTGCACTTTTGAGATTCAGTATTAAGATACAGAAAACGTGATTGTCTTGTTTCTCTTTCCACAAGACTCAGAGTTTTACTTTATCCTTAAAGACTGCCTTTCAGCAGTTAATTAGTTCACCAGTAAACTGCCTAAAATTGGATTATTGAGTGTTTTTGTTGTTTTTTGTTTTGTTTTGTTTTTTAATTTCAGATCTTTCTGACTGAAATGGTGGGGAAAAGAGCAAATAACACCTGCAGCTGGCTATGGGCATACAAATACAGTAAAATGAAGACACAAAAATATTTCCAGTTTCTTTTTGGTGCATAGCTGAACAATACTGACCAATCAAAACTTTTTCCATCATTTGCTCTTTAATGCTATTTTTTCACATTATAGATGAAATACTGTAGTATTTGTAGAATTCATAGAATATTGAGAAATCATTTAAACATGCCAAAGTTTTCATTAAACATACCAACATGAGTTTCTGAAGAAGTTGTTGAAATACTTAAGAAAACCTAATAAACTGTTTTGAAAGGAATTATATTAGTGGGAGTGTGTTGGTAGAAATCTTGCTAAAGTACTAAAATGAACATGAATACATAAATTGTGTTAGTGTAATTTTTTTTTTAAATTGCTACATTAATTTAAAACAGGAATTAGTGAAATTATATTATTGTCCCCAAATCACACTTGTTGCCAATAAAGCTATTAAGATATTTGTTTTTCAAGTGACTTCTAGCCAGCTGAGTTTGTTCCTATACTTAAAGGAAAAAATGTGCCCTAGATTGTTGTTTGCAATAGATGGTTTTCTTACATGTCTATCAAGGCTCAATTCCAAATTATGCCCTGAATCAAGGTAATGGTCTGAAGGAGGTTCAAATATTCATACCATAATATATATTTCACTGCAGATAAAGTGAATTTTGTAGCAGATACTGCTTTTTTGAGTTCAGCATCTCTTTCCACAGATGCTATACATTAATTCACACCTATTAAGTTAAGCGCATTGCTCTTCCATTTAAACAAATTTTCATGAGAATGAATTTTTTACAAATATACCTGTTAAACATCTTTCCCTCCAACTTCCTTTTGGAAGAATATATACTTAATTGATAGGATCTGCACATTTGAATGCAACATATATTATTAATTGAATTAAAAAAATACTATGGGTAAGTGGGAAAAAAAGATCTTTTTTTTTTGCCCCTGGTATGGACTGTTCCATGACTGTAGTCAAATCTGTAGGCAAACTTCTTTGCCTCAGTTTATTCAGCTGCAAAACAACTGCTGAATAAATGAGGCTTCTCTACTTTATAGAGGTTTTGTGAAGCTTACAGTAATTAATATTTGAAAAGCACTTTGATATTTTAGATGAAAGGAGCTACAGAAGTGCAAAGTAGTCACTGAATTTAAGTATAATGGGGGTTATGAAATAAGGGACAAATACATTTTAAATAGACTAACAGGATGTGAATTATAGGTTTTGCCCGAATTCACAGAGACAAAAACATTCCTAAATGTCACATATATTTTCTATACATATTATCACACTTCAAGCCTAGAACATTTTTCCCATTAGCCTGAAATTAATACTAACTCTCTTTCTCTCTTTTTTTTAAGACAAAAATAATCTGCAAATGTTAGGTATACCCATATAGTAAAGTTGAAAACTTAATTTTATTCCTGTCCTGAAGAACAAAAATAACAACATCTTACATCTTAAATGCAAGTCACTGCTAAATGCTTTACAAGATTTCAGATATGATTCAAATGAAGAGTGTCTTTCAAATAAGAACTGGCTAGGATAAGTCTGTTACCATACATAGTTTCACAACTAGGTGCAATAAATATGAGTTGTCAGTAGACTGTTGAAAAGTACATAAGCACCAAATTGTCACTGATTTGAAGTTAGATGTGTTTGAATATTTCACTTTGAGCCATCTGGTAGGTCTGTTTCGAGATGGTTAATTGGTTAAGTACAGTTAATGATTATTTTAATCTATAACGAGTTAAAAAATATGCTCCATATGTGTTTGAAGTGCAGATTTCAAACAAGGGTCTGAAAAAATTATAAGCTAGCAAAAACCATGCTCTCATTGCCAAAATTATCATTTTCATAGAGTTTTATTTAAGCAAACGATGTATCAGTGAAATGATTTATCTTTCCCAAAAGAACCTAGAAGGTTCTGTCTATAGGGAAGATGCCAATTTTTTTCTGAAATCTTTGTTTTTATAATAATGATTATTATACCTTACTCTAATAAAATGCTAATTTCTGATCAAGTATGAGATTTTGAATATATTCTCCTTTCCATGCATTTGTTTTTAAAAAATATTCTCCTTTCAATATATTTGTGTTATTTAACATGAATGGAGGGGAGGTAGTAAAAGAGTAAAAGGACATTTCTGTGCTGTGAAAGAACCAATGTGGTCCTCAATTTCAAGAAGGGGAGGAAGGAGGACCCGGGCAACTATAGGCCAGTCAGTCTCACCTCCATCCTTGGCAAAGTCTTTGAAAAAATTATCAAGGCTCACATATGCGAGAGCCCAGCAGGACAAATTATGCTGAGGGGAAACCAGCACGGGTTCGTGGCAGGCAGATCGTGCCTGACCAATCTAGTCTCTTTTTATGACCAGGTTACGAAACGCCTGGACACAGGTGGAGGGGTGGATGTCGTATACTTAGACTTCAGGAAGGCCTTCGATACGGTATCCCACCCCATACTGAACAAGTTAAGAGGCTGTGACTTGGATGACTACACAGTCCGGTGGGTGGCGAATTGGCTGGAGGGTCGCACCCAGAGAGTCGTAGTGGATGGGTCAGTTTCGACCTGGAAGGGTGTGGGCAGTGGGGTCCCGCAGGGCTTGGTCCTTGGACCGATACTCTTTAATGTCTTCATCAGCGACTTGGACGAGGGAGTGAAATGTACTCTGTCCAAGTTTGCAGATGACACAAAGCTATGGGGAGAAGTGGACACGCTGGAGGGCAGGGAACAGCTGCAAGCAGACCTGGACAGGTTAGACAAGTGGGCAGAAAACAACAGGATGCAGTTCAACAAGGAGAAATGCAAAGTGCTGCACCTAGGGAGGAAAAATGTCCAGCACACCTACAGCCTAGGGAATGACCTGCTGGGTGGCACGGAAGTGGAAAGGGATCTTGGAGTCCTAGTGGACTCCAAGATGAACATGAGTCGGCAGTGTGACAAAGCCATCAGAAAAGCCAATGGCACTTTATCGTGCATCAGCAGATGCATGACGAATAGGTCCAAGGAGGTGATACTTCCCCTCTATCGGGCGCTGGTCAGACCACAGTTGGAGTACTGCGTGCAATTCTGGGCGCCACAATTCAAGAGGGGTGCGGATAACCTGGAGAGGGTCCAGAGAAGGGCCACTCGTAGGGTTAAAGGCCTGCAGACCAAGCCCTACGACGAGAGACTAGAGAAACTCGACCTTTTCAAGCTCCGCAAGAGAAGGTTGAGAGGCAACCTTGTGGCTGCCTATAAGTTCATCACGGGGGCACAGAAGGGAATTGGTGAGGATTTATTCACCAAGGTGCCCCAGGGGGTTACAAGAAACAATGGCCACAAGCTAGCAGAGAACAGATTTAGATTGGACATTAGGAGGAACTTCTTCACAGTTTGAGTGGCCAGGGTCTGGAATGGGCTTCCAAGGGAGGTGGTGCTCTCCCCTACCCTGGGGGTCTTCAAGAGGTGGTTAGATAACCATCTAGCTGGGCTCATCTAGACCCAGCACTCTTTCCTGCCTATGCAGGGGGGTCGGACTCGATGATCTATTGAGGTCCCTTCCGACCCTAACATCTATGAATCTATGACCCTGCTAGGGAATGTCACAGTAAAGGCTGCAACTGAACTCCAGCTAGCTTTGAGCATCAAGGACAATAAAAAGTCCTTTTTCAGATATGTGGGGAGCCGGAGGAAAAGCAGGGGCAACGCTGGACCCCTGCTGAACCAGATGGGGCAACTGACAACTGACGCCCAGGAAAAAAGCCAACCTATTAAATAGGTACTTTGCGTCAGTCTTTCATCAGCCCCATGGGACGCCCGTGCCCGCTACAGGGCCGGGAAGTCCGGGTGAGGGTGATCCCCTGCCCTCCATTAATGCTGACTTTGTGAAGGAACATCTTGAGAAGCTGCATACCTTCAAGTCAGCCGGCCCTGACAATCTTCACCCCAGGGTACTCAAGGAGCTGGCGAGCATCATAGCCCAGCCTCTAGCACGGATCTTTGAAAACTCTTGGTGCTCTGGTGTAGTGCCCGAAGACTGGAAGAAGGCCAACGTGGTGCCTATCTTCAAGAAAGGGAGGAAAGTGGATCCGGCTAACTATAGGCCCATCAGCCTGACTTCTATCCCGGGGAAGATCTTAGAAAAGTTTATTAAGGAGGCCATCCTTAATGGACTGGCCGACGCCAACATCTTAAGGGATAGCCAGCACGGGTTTGTTGCTGGTAGGTCTTGCTTGACCAATCTCATTTCCTTCTACGACCAGGTGACCTATCACCTGGACAAGGGAGATGAGATTGATGTCATATATCTTGACTTCAAAAAAGCCTTCGATCTGGTGTCCCATGATCGTCTCTTGGAGAAACTGGCCAATTGTCGCCTTGGGTCCCCCACGATCCACTGGCTGGAAAACTGGCTCCAGGGTCGGACCCAGAGGGTAGTAATTGATGGAAGTCACTCATCGTGGTGTCCTATGACCAGTGGGGTCCCCCAGGGCTCTGTCCTTGGACCCATACTGTTCAACATCTTCATTAATGATGTGGACACTGGAGTCAGAAGCGGACTGGCCAAGTTTGCTGCTGACACCAAACTTTGGGGCAAAAAATCCACACCAGAAGACAGGCAGATGATCCAGGCTGACCTGGACAGGCTCAGCAAGTGGGCGGATGAGAATCTGGTGGTGTTCAACGCCGATAAATGCAAGGTTCTCCACCTTGGGAAAAAAAACCCGCAGCATCCTTATAGGCTCGGCAGTGCTATGTTGGTTAGCACTATGGAAGAAAGAGACTTGGGGGTCATCATTGACCACAAGATGAACATGAGCCTACAGTGCGATGCTGCGGCTAGTAAAGCGACCAAAACGCTGGCTTGCATCCATAGATGCTTCTCAAGCAAATCCCGGGACGTTATTCTCCCCCTGTACTCGGCCTTAGTGAGGCCGCAGCTGGAGTACTGCGTCCAGTTTTGGGCTCCACAATTCAAAAAGGATGTGGAGAAGCTTGAGAGAGTCCAGAGAAGAGCCACGCGCATGATCAGAGGTCAGGGACGCAGACCCTACGATGACAGGCTGAGAGCCCTGGGGCTCTTTAGCCTGGGAAAGCGCAGGCTCAGGGGTGATCTGATGGCCACCTACAAGTTTATCGGGGTGACCACCAGTATCTAGGGGAACGTTTGTTCACCAGAGCGCCCCAAGGGATGACGAGGTCGAATGGTCACAAACTACTACAAGATCGTTTCAGGCTGGACATAAGGAAGAATTTTTTTACTGTCCGAGCCCCCAAGGTCTGGAACAGCCTGCCGCCGGAGGTTGTTCAAGCGCCTTCATTGAACACCTTCAAGATGAAACTGGATGCTTATCTTGCTGGGATCCTATGACCCCAGCTGACATCCTGCCCTTTGGGCGGGGGGCTGGACTCGATGATCTTCCGAGGTCCCTTCCAGCCCTAATGTCTATGAAATCTATGACACATACAGCATCCCACAGCATTAGAATAGCACTGAGAGTTAGTAAATAGAGTTCCATGAGAGAGTGGACATATTGGCACACACACCACTCTTACAAGAGTGGCTACATTATGGTCATTTTGATTTGCAGCATATTTTACTTTGTGGCTCCCCAACATGGTCCTTCAATGGCATAGAAATGTTCACAATATTTGTAATGCAACTATTTCTCACTAATGGAGAAGAAACACTTCTGGATAATGAATTCTAGGGGAGCTTTCCCAACTGTATTTTCCCTTCAATAAGAACGATTAATTAAATTCTTGTTTTGATGTTTCAGAAGTCTGATATAAGTGCATATGAATCTTTATATGTAGTTGTTTTAATAGACTAAATCCTCAGATGCTTTAAATCATGTAGCTTCACTGAAGTCACTGGGACATATTCTCAGTTCCCATAAATCAGTGTAATTCCAATAAAGTTGCTCTGGCCATGATCCAGGACAGTACTTGTACAATTGCTTAACTTTAAGCACTTGATTAGTCCCATTGACTTCAACTGAAGTGTTAAGTGAAAAAGAACTTCATGCCATTTAACATTAGATAAGGTATGAGGAAAGCCAGAGTATAAATTCCACTTATGACAGCTTTCTACAGGCTGAATCTTAGCCAAGTAATTAGCATGAATTCAGTGGGACTGTTCATCAGCAGGGTGTGAAGTGAGCTGTATTCAATTCAAAATCAGATTCAGCCCAATTTGGGGGACAGTGATTCAATTAACTTTTTCAGATCTCTGTCCTGATTCGATTCAGCTGAATCCAAATCTGAAGATTCGATTCTGATTCAGATAATCAGTGATTCAGCCATAGACACAGCTTTATATGTTTTTTCTATGTAATGCTAGGTACTAGGCACAGCTTATGAATGCTGAGATGGTGGGGCTGATGGAGCATCCCACAGGAGTGCCGGGGGGTGGGGGGAGAGGAGTCCGGTCTTCTTGGCAGAGGACCAGAAATGGACTGGAAGTACTTCTGGTCCACTTCTGGGTGTACTGTCAAGTCTGCAGCCCCCCCCCCTCCCCACACACACACACACACACACCCTGCAGATCAGTGATCAGCTGCGGGGGAACCCCAGGTGCCCCCCCAAACCCAGGAGGCACCAGTTGCTGAGCCAGAGGGTTGGGGGAGGGGGCCGCATGCTCTTCAGTGGACCCAGAAGTGGACAGGAAGTACTTCTGGGTCTGCCGCCAAGCATGCAGGGGACTGCCCCCCCCCCACACTTCCATGGGACTCTCCATCTGCCCCACCATCTCAGCATTCATAAGCCGCGCCTGGTACTTTGAGGTATGTAGAAAAAACATATAAAGCTGTGTCTATGGCCAAATTGTCAAATCTCTCCATATCAAATTGGAGGCTTCCAATTTGATTTGGAGAGATTAATGGGTCTCCTGATTCGGATTCAGAGATTCGGCTGCCAAATCGGGCCAAGTCTCCTCTGAATCAAATTAGCAACCAAAGCTTCACACAGTCCTACTGTTCATGTACTTAATGTCAACAAGCAAAGTGACCCTGCCAGATTATTGCACCAAAGTGTTAAGTGACACAACCAGTTGTAAATAGTGATGCAGTGGCAGACTGTATCAGCAATTTGACCCAACATGAAAGCGATGCGTGATCAGGGCATGATCACCTGTGGTCTAGCCAATCAAAGACCACCTAATGGGCATGGCTGGCTGGCCAGCATGTCCATGGGTTCCAGAATGTACCATCAAGGGAGCCTTTTGATTGGCTGAAAAAGTTATATAGGGGACCGCACGCCTCGGTGCGTGGTCCCCAGGCTCTGACTCTCAGGATGGACTGATCCCCCGTCTTGGGGCCTGGTCAGACCCCTAGGTCTTTAGCAGAAGCTGCTCCAGTCGCTCCAAGCATCATAAGCTTACTGCCTTGCATAGTACCTTGTCCTAACCAGACACTGTACTTGTATACTGCAGTCCCCACCTGTCACCCATCGCTACCCATCGCTTGTGTATATATTCCCTCGTTGCTGTATATAGTTCGCCATCACCAAGTTGTTTCAACCTACTATTCGTCAGTCTTGTAAGTAAATATCAAACTTTATTTCATGCCTCATTGTCTGTGGTGTTTATCTCCACCCCGCTCTTGGCATCCCGGAGCGTGTCTGGGTTGGTGTCACCACCCGGTGCCCCACTTGACACGCAGCTGCGGCCATTTCCCAAGGAAAATCCAGGAATCGAGGCCCACACTTAAATGCTCTGCTGCTTTGGGAACAGAGTGCACAATATCATTAAGGATTTAATTTCTGACAAAGGCCAAAGGGTTTCTTTTTTCTCTGAAAGAGTTTACAATCTTTAGCAACTGTCACGTATAAGATGGTACCTTTTTTTTTTTTTCTGTCTCATATGTGAGAATCAGGCCAATCATAAAAGATCTCCTATCTTTGATGTTTTGATTACTCTGTTTAAGGACAGTCAGAGCCAACTAAGTATCCATCAAAAGAACCTAACTGCATAGAAGCAGCAAGAAAACTTTATATAGAGTTGAAAAGAGATATCTAGGAAACCTGCACTTACCTGTGTCAAGCATTAGATTTGCATTGTACCTTGGGTAAGAACATTCCTCAAGCCATCTATAAGAGTGAATAATAGTCGCATCAAATCTTGCCAAAGCCAACATTATACAGCAATTCCAGTCTAAAGGATATTTACCTTATGCCTTCCTGTCTACGTCTGTAAATCTGTATTGTAAATTAAAAAAAAAAAAAAAAAACCTCACAAAACCCAGTGCTTCCCAAAACTGGTCTTCTGTGCATTTAATCATGATTTGCATCATATTCTTCACTGACTTAAGTCATGACTATTGTAACATCCTTGGTTTCTTTCTGGAGACTACCTTCTTCAGGGAAAGCATAGATAGGTAGGGAATGCTAAACTTTTATCTCTTCCTATTGTATTCAGCCATGTACTTGTAGAAAAAAAACCCAGTTTTTCTTTTTTTTTCCCTTTTAAAATGCATTCCCTCCTCTTCCCCAACTGTTTCTGACTTTTTCTTTCCCTCTCTATTCCCTATAGATAAAAATAATTGAGCTAAGACATAGGATAAGCTTCAGTTGGTAGCAAGTTGTATTTGTTTTTTCTCCTTCTTTGTATTGTATAATTATTATATTTATATTGATTTTTACTGTCCTATATTACTGTTTTACTGGTACTATATGATTTAGGCCTACATATGTAAGTTAGCATGAGTCATGTCAAGTTTCCATCTTGTTTGTCAAGTCTCCATCTTGTCCCCATGCCCTGTTGTCTGAATCTATGACTCATACCTACCCCTCCTACGTAACTTGGTTCCTGAATGAATGGGGATGAATGAGGGTGCTTGAGAGACAATGGCAGTAGGTCTAAAAATAGCTCCCTCTGAATGACTGAACCATCAATACCAATACCTGGACCAACGACCCAGGTCTTGGAACCACCCTAAGCATTCAAGAAACAAAAGATGAGGCAACCCACCATTGTGCTAGGCTGCACATGCTCAGTAAGAACAACTGGAGCCCTCTGGGACAGGACTGACCTTGCCTGGACAGGTCCTTCCCATAGGAGATCAGAGGTAGTCTGCCCCATAAAAGAGGTAGTGAAGACTGACTCCTTGGGATGCCCTCTCCATCTGGACCAGCACCATACCACACCACCTGTCCACTCAGAGGCCCTGCTGGTGACAACCCTCTGGACAACACCTACTGGACAAGGACCCCTTTCCAGCTTGGATAGGTTGCTATCAGCTATCACCTCCCACCCCCTCTTCAACCAAGGATTTGGACTCTGCTTCTCTTCCCTACCTGGACTCCAACCTTTCCACTGAGTCTCTTTCTCCTGCTGCCATTGTGAGTGCTTGTGTGTGTGTGTGTGTATGTATGTGTGTGTGAACCAATAACTTCATGGGGCTGTGTAGTGTGTTGTCTGTTTAATAAAACTGTTATTTGGACCCCTAAGTTGGGTTTTGCTTTACTATGGTTTGGCACTGCTTAATCTCTGCTTCTCACCCCTCTAACTTCTGTCTCATTTCTCCCTCTCCTGCTTCTGGCTCACTGCCACCTCCAACACCTGTCCTGAGCTCCTCTCTGCCTCCAAACCCCCTGTTTCTTTGCCACTGTCTTATCCCCACTGCCTTTTCCTTTTGTCCCTGAGCAACCAGGTTTTTGCCTCAGTTTCTTTCCTGGCTGTCTCCTCCTTGCCACCACATTTATCTGCCCCGCCCCCCCCAATATCTCAGCTGTCTGCCTCAGTTTCCAGCCCCAGTCTACCTTAAGTAAATCCAAGCCTCAGTTCCTCGGTCAGCTTCTCTGTAGTCCACCATTTCTAATCCCAGTTCTGGCAACTTTCACTCCCTACACTTTAACTTTCTCTCTCACCTGAACCTTGCCCCAAGTATCCCAGGTACCCCAAGCACACACATACACACTGTACCATTCAAGTTAGGAACTTACCTGTGTGTATGTGTAGGTGGGTTGTATGTGTGTGAATTGGTGAGCGTGTGTGTGTATTTTATATACATGTCATTGTGTGCATGATATATGAATTAGTGATCTGTGTCTAACTTTTGGGGTGCATAGTGTATGTGCTTGAATTGGTGATAGGTACACCTGTGCCTAGGCTGGTTTGGATGTGTATGTGCACCTAATTGATTTGTGTGTTTGTATATGTGCAATTGTGTCACATCCTCTTGTCTAACATCACAATATTGAGATCCTGAGAGTTGACCTGACCCCACAGGGCAACATACTGACCAGTCAGTACTTTTCACTAACATTAATCTTCCACCCTGGCCTGTCTTTTCAAAGCTCCTGGTTCCTTTACTTTGCCTTTTGACATTTCCATATTTTGCATTTGTAAAACCTAAAGTTAAAAAAAAAAAAATCTTCCATTTCTAAGGAAGTTGGAGAGAGGGATGTGACGAGAGAATTTTGACTGTTTGGAAAAGTTTACTCAAACTCTTCCTCTCCCAAGTTTTGACACTCCCACAAAGATTTCCCTTTCTTGGCATTTCCTGTTGTGACAGAATGCTGCTAATCACGTGGCTAAAATTTGGCTTGTGGAAAAGAGCTACAGCAGGCAGAATTTGTCTTCTGACCTTCCTTCCTTTCCCCCACTCCACTGACACAGAATAATGTTTATTTATTTATTTTTAACAATTTCATTGGGAAAGGTGACAAAATTTGCTGGATTTAAATACATTTTTTTTAAAATCACAGCATGTCTCCAGTTATACTAATAATGGGTAGGTACCCTGGGAACATTTGTCTTTGCATGACTTTTGCACATTTTTGCCCTGTATAACACCTAACAATGAATGGAAACTTTGCTTGCCCCATTGGATAATAAGTCCAAGGAAATGAAAGAAGAAAAATCATTGATTTGATATGATAATAAAGCAAAACAATCCCCTTCCCATCAAATCACCAATTTTCAACAAAGCAAAACAAGTCATTTTATGAAATTGGCTTTGAGAATAATTGCCAGTGAAATCAGGATACTCAACTGAGGAGAACAATTGTAATGACGTTGCAACACACTAATGTAGCTTATAAAAATCTCCACTGCTATTACATTTCTGGTTATCTCACAACAAGAACATTTTAAAATCCATTCCTCATGTCACCCACATAACTAAAATATTTCTCATTCATACTGTCTGCAAGTCTCTTGTAGTTAAATGACTTGATCTCAGAAAGCTACATAAATTTTAAGCTGTTTGGAGCCATAAATGTGTCAGGAATCAATATAAATTCAAGATCATTAAATATTGCGTAGGAAGATCTTTACTGGAATTTGAGATGCTCTACAAATATTGACAAAATGTCATCCAAGGTGTTTTAAGGATCCCAATCACAGAATATTCACTGAATAAAAGAAACAGAGCAAAGACTGAGGAAATAAAGCATTTGCATGCATGGGTTCAAAACTTCAGAAAATACATCTTACCTCTTACAGCATGTATACAATTTTATCTAATTTCACACATATTTCAATTCAATGCCTAAGACCTTAGAAGACCTAAAAAAATAAAAATAAGCTTGTATCAAAATAATAAACTATGATTTAAACTTAGTGAAGGAAAAAAAAGGGAGGACTTATTGGCAAAATATTGGGTTTTTAAAGTAATGTAAAGGGTCTTTGATGAATTTATAGAATGTAGAGAAAGGTCTGTGTGGGTGTTGCCCACTTTGGCGTTCATCCTGCTGGGACTGTTATACACAGAGAAAGAAAGGGATAAATATGTGGGAGTGCTAGATTATTTATTTCATTTGTTCCCTCCTCAACTGGCCTAATACAATCAGATCTCTGAAGAAAGTTAACTCCATGCCTGGATCCAGCCATAACAATGGGCCTTTCATTCAAATAGATTTTTTGTGCATTAAGCTTCCATTCTTTAGACCAATGTTTATATACCCAAGTGCACATTCAAATTGAAAAGAAAAAGCAGCAAGCGCCAATATGAATATTAAAGTTTAAAATTTAGATCAATCTGATCATCTCATCCATTACTTCAAATTGCATTAGATTCGCAACTTCAAAATGCAGCTTCACTTTTCTTACAAAAATATTTAGGTAAAAAATATTTGTTGGAATAATGATTTTTACTGATCGTGAAAATGTGCTCAGGCACCTGGATAAACCTCAGGGGATGCCATGGCACCTGCAGGCACCGTGTTGGGAACTGCTGCTTTAGACAATAAAAATATACACCTTGCAATATTGGGATCATCAGTATATAAAAAATGTCCACCTGTAATACAGAATTACCCACATGGGAATCTCACTCTTTACCCCAGGTATGTAGGAGGTGTCTTTCCTTTATTTCTTTGTCCTTTGCCTTCCCTTCCTACTACGCCAAAAATTCCACTCATTTTTTTGCTACCTTTTAAACATGCACATACATACACACATAACTTGTTTCCCATTTCCTCTTAGAGCCTTTCACCATAGATTATGTCACTGAAAGTCAGCAGTTATCTTAAACCTCTATCAGCCCCTCTACCCATTCTCTGTAGTCTCTGTACTTCTGTCTTCCAAACATCCTCTTCTCTTTGCCCAGCTGGCTAACCTCTGGTGCTGTGTGCGCTCAGCTCTTCATCCCAAACTCTGATTTCATTCATTTACAGCCACCTGATATTTTCTCCCCTCCTTACTTGTTCACTTTAGTCCAGGAGATATAGTGTGACAGTTTGAATTAGTATTCAGAGAAACGTATTGGATCCAGGTAGATACTTCTCAGTTATGTTGTATTGAATTTATATATACAATAAAAATATGTAATAGTATAATACATATAAATATAAACTATAATAAATATAAGTATAAATCATACTATAAACACATTATATATATATATAATACTATATTTGCACAAATTTATATAAAAATAAATAAGATTAAATACAACACAACTGTGTGTGTGTCTGTGTGTGTGTGTGCATGCACGCAGCAGCGGTGCACCTTGTGCTGCTGCTAGTTGTCCCCAGGGAATGTCTGTGCTATGTGCCCTCTGGGCTAGGGACAAACATTACACATAAGTGATCGGAAACTAGTTTAAACTTGTAACAGAATAGACATTCAGTGCACATAAAAAGGCTTGAACATGGCTGAAACTGGTTTGAGATAAACCTGGTTGAATGTAGTATCAGACTTCATTGATTTGGCTCAAACCGGTTTACGCAATGTCTGTCCCAGACTCCTTGCTGGTTTAAGTTAAATCAGAATCCCCCAGAATCCTGGCACGCTTTCTGCGCTGGCCTGGCTCCTCCCCTCTGCTCTCTAGCCATTTTAAGAAGCTTTAGGATGGAGGAAGGAGTTTCTAAAAAAACCTCTGGAGTCTGGAACAGAATTGCATTCTTAACATCTGATACAATGATGAGAGAACTCCTTCTGAGCCACTTAACTTATATATTAGGGGAGAGAAGTAGGGTTGCAAAAATGGGCAGGGACCAGGTCTGGCAAGTGGGACCTGAAGGCAGTCCTCTAAAACAGGTGCAGGCAACTGAAGAAGAAACAACAACCTGCACTGCATGAGCTATTGATCAATAAGTTGCAGATGAGTTCACCTAATAAAGTTTTAAGCCTCTTCCTTTGTTTCTTGTAGGCTTAAGGAACTACTCCTCATGGCAACTGCCTCTTTTCCAAGTAACTGTTAGCTATACAGTTCTACCACTGTTAAGTGATGTCACATATGATATTTTTTTTGTTTCAATCTAGTGTAAAATACTGTGTTTTGTTTTCATATTTTACAGTAATGCTTTGGTAAATCAGAATTTTATTTTTCTGGTTTGACAGCAGACAATTTTATGCCACAAGGTTTATTGTAATTGCATACTTTGAACATATCACACAATTATTTTATCAATTAAGATTAATGAAAACATATTTTTGTTTTCCATCATTATGCACTAGCCTGAACTCTGACTTGGTGTGCCTTTGAGATGGATAATACATCACATTCAATAATTATTTGAGGGGTTAAGTAATCTCTAATTTGAATTTTTCAACTCTCTAATTGTGACATCAAAGGCAATTTCCACATGTATTACAGCCACATAGGCATAGTGTAAATTAGGATCTAACTTATCATATCTATTTTAGTGTAAACTAGATGTCACATAAGAAATGATAAAATTAGTTTTAAAATATTTGAGCACTTGATCAGATCAGAGTGAAAACTGCTGATGTTACTTTGATTTTGGAAAACGTATGTGTTTTGGCAAAAGCAGCTATACTATATGGAAAAACACAATAGTCCCCAAAGCAAACACATGCACACATAGACCACTTTTTAAAATTATGTCTGAAAGTGAGGGAATAATATTTTGACCAAAGTACGTACTCATTAAGCTTCAATGAACCAAATTCCACCTGTAATCACCTTTTTTAATTCCACCTCACTTCTCACCTGAAATTGCAATTCCTGAATTCTCACAACAACATTACCTTTCTGGCTTTTCACGTTCTAAGTATTAACATTGCAATTCCACCTCTTCTTCCACGGGAAAAAGAAGACCTAAAATATGCTTATCCTCTACTTCCAGTTAGTAACAGGGAGATGGGAACACAACTAGAAAAAAAACAATTGTGTTGAAGTTTGCAATGCTCTTATGAGGTGGACAAATATACTTAAAGTTAGGGTAAAACTAACATCCTTATTTTCTTTTATAGCATAGGATCAAGTTGAACCCAGATTCCTAGAGGTGAAAGTCTAGCATATCTACAGTCTGCCTCATGTAGCATATTTTTAAGTCTGGTAGTAAAAATTAATTATTAATATAAACAACTTCTCTAATTTTGCCTGTTTCTTTTATGATTTTTTTTTTCTTATACAGACAATTAAATATACCAATGAAACATTTCTTTTTTTTTTTCTTTGCGTGAAGAATAATACAAGAGAAAGACAAACAACACACACTATCTCATCTTAAAGAAAACAACTGGGAATTAATACAATCCTGAAGGCAACTTACATGCAATATATGAGGTCTGTCTTTACTACTTAGAGAAATGTGGAAATAACTTGAAACAAATTAGAAAAGCATTAGACAAGATAAGTGGTAATTCCACAAAAGACCTTTTTTTTCACAAACTCTTTGAAATATGACTTCCATGGAGCATTGCTGCTTTGTTGCCTCTAGGAATGGCAACAGCAGATATCACCCGTCTCTTTATTACCAACTGGAATTAGAGGGTGAAGACAGTTCAGGTCCTCTTTTCCAGGGGAAGAGCAGATGGAATTGGAATGTTAATACTTACAACTTGAAAAGCCAGAAAGGCAATCAAATGACAAAAAAAAGAAAAAAAAAATTACAATTGCAAGACATACACCCAAGTCCTTAATTTGTGGATCATTTCAATGACACCTTCAGAAACTAATTGGCTATTTCAATTTCAAACTATGAGTTGAATGAGTTTTCTCATTTAAAAAGAGAATAATTAAAAATGAAATAGGGAATATAGTATATACTCTTATATAAAAGATATTACTATGAAATTAGATAAGTTTGAACTGAACATTTAACTAGGTACTGTGTTCCATATAGTCATGGACAGCATTTTCTCAAAATCATCAATATACATGTAACAGACTGCCAATGTGGGCTCACCAGATTGGCTTGAGATACTTTCCCTGGGCTAGAAACAGTGCCGGTGAACTCTGAGCGACCCCAAGGGTGGAGTAGGGGAGCCCTGCCCTGTGAAGGAGAAGCAAATTGAAAGAAGGGGTATGGCTAGGGTGGAGGGCCAGCCACCCTATGCCCTGGTTGGCTGGTTTTCAAGCCAGAGAAGGACTGCTGGAGGGGTTAAAAGCAGCAGCTGAACTGGCATAGGGGCTGCTGACAGTGACTCCAGGGAATGATGCAGGAGGCATAAGAAGACCTGGGGTGATCTGACCCAGCAGAGGGAGCAGAAGAGCTCTGAAGACTCTGGGAGAAGGCAGCAGTGACAGTCCGCCATGCCTCCAGCCCTGCAGCAGAGAGCGAGCAGCGGCCAGGGCTTGGGGCAGAGAGCTGGTGCCCCGAGACCCCATCGCAGTGTGCTGGACATGCCCCCCCTCCCCCACTCACTGCAGAGAAGCGGCAGCAGCCAGGAGTGTAGGCAGCATCCTTATCCGGAGCAGGAAGCTGGGCTGCTGAGTTGAGGAAACTCCTTACCTTTCCTGGGGAAGCAGGACAGCAGCAGGCAAGGCGTTGGGATCCTGAGGAGCAGCAAAGTGCCAGGACGAGGGTCCTTGGGAGCTCGGAGCACAGGCTGGCGCTCGGAGCGGGACTGGTGAGCCGCAAGGTGTGTGGGGGTGCCCGGCCAGTCATCTGGAGCAGGGGGTTAGAGCAATGACCACTGGGAACTGCCTATGCTGCTGACCCTCTGCCACTGACTGCCTCAGAGGGGACTCAGTCCTGTCCCTTATTCTGCAGCTGATTGTCATTAAATGAAGTCCCTGAGCTTTGTGCTTGGGTCATGCTGATTGCTGCAGGAGCCTACTCAGTTGCTTGTTGCTTGCCTTTTTGATTGCCATGGAGGGTCACCCTTCAGCCTCTTTGGGGGGTTGGGGTTTGATACAATTTGATTGCTGCAGACCAGAAGACCTTAACCTGTTGCTTATTGGGAAGCTTGTTGGAGCTGCTGGGAGTGACCACCTTGCTTCCTTGTGGTAGCATCTCAGCAGTGGCTGAAAGCTGCCAGTTACCCTACCTGTGGCTCTTGAGCCAAGGGTTGACTAATGCATTCTGCTTTGTTTTGTGATTCTGGTTATGCCATTTAAGTTCACTTGTAAATAGCCTTTCCTATTATTCTTGTTTTGTAAATAAAGTGTAAATGGTTAAATCAGTTAAGTGTTAGACCTTCTTGGGACCACAGGCTGCTCTGGGGAGCAGGGGCTGGCTGGAAAGTAAATTGGTGCTGTCTGGAAGCCCTGCCCAACTCTCACCACACCATCCCTGAGATTGGGTAGGGGTGGCAACTATTGGGCTGCCACCCGGGTTACATACAGATATGAATTTTAGTACCATTCTAGAGTTTAGATCATTCATATTAGCCCCTAAGAGGTAAAGAAAAATGTTCACTCTCCCTCAGTGTCTTGTTTTACCTGAAAGTGCTGCAAAAGCCCCATGTTAATCCTTTTGCATAAAAGGGCTGTATTTTCATATTTAACAACAACCAGCCCTGCCAATTTTGACATCCCCCCAGAGTCATTCCAGTTCTCTTTTTGTGAGGTGATACCCCACAGGTTGAATTTTTCCAAAAATGTTTGTGAACTAAAGAAGTCTCCTGCCATCAAAATGTCTGCAAGATGAAGATTCAACAGTGAGTTATTAAATCCTGCTTCTATGTACCAAGGGACCATTTGTGCAATTGCCCATCTTAACCAGCTTTCACAACATTTGGTTTACTAAAAACAAATTAAAAACAATATAACCAAGTTTACCTCATGACTTCTCCCCAGACATGATTGTTCCTAGAGTTTCTTCCATCTGGCTACTCCCTAGTCTACACTCTAGATTTCCTCTGTCTCAGATCCAAGTTCCCACCGGTAAGTGTTCTGAAGCCTTCTTCCCATATTTGGACTCTTTCATTTAAGTATTTTCCCCTCTAGACTAATCATTGCTAACAGGTCAAGTGTGGAAACAAAGCTGAATTCTGCCATGCCAATCTTTCAGTTGGGTCACAACTAGCAATTATTGCTGCCTGGGCACAGATGCTGAAGAGCTGGAGAAAAGAGAGTCAAAGACCTGGGCTGCAGACATAACATTGGCCCATGCATCCTGGTCACTCCCCCTATTTACACTACTGTCTTTCTGATTCTACTCCAGCATATAATTCCAACACATACAAGGTTTGGAATTTAAGCTGTTCAATCTTTAATCATAAAGTTGAAAATATAAGTGAAACAAATAGCATATATGTATTTTAAACAAATGCATTTTATCCTTTTTGAGAACTAGCATATTAATATCAGGTCTCTAATTCTTCAGGACCTTACTGCAGCAAAATTATTGTGGACATAAATGAGAGCTTTCATGTTGGATGTCAGGATGTGGTTCATCTGATGTGGTTCATGTCACTACTATAAAATACAATGGATAAGAATCTGTCAGATGTTGCTTTATATAAAATAAATCTACTGATTTTTTTTAGGTAGCATGGAGTGAAACATGCAACACAATTCTAACCTGAGAATGAAAATGAAATATAACACTTTCATAGACTCCTATAGTATTCATTAATCACTTTGCATAATCCTTTACAATTACTTGAAGATTGTAATGTAGATAGAGTAACATGGGAGTGTTTGGGGAAATGCGATGTCCTGTGATATTTGGGAAGTTATTATAAAATGACCTAGTGGTATTTTCTGGCCTTAAACTCTGTGAAACTAATAGGCAAGGTGGGCAGAATCTGGCCCATAGCAATACCGTGGCTATACTGGATGTTATTGTTGACAGCTGAGCAACACCTATATCCAAAACAATGATGAGCACAATAAACTAGCTGAATTTAAATTCCTCTGCACATTGAAAAAATATGTTCACATGTTTCCTTACAGCACAGGCATTGTATTATCCATCATATAGAATTATAGAATTAGATCAAAAAGAACTGTAGGCCTATCACCTGTCACATCTAGATCAGTTAGCTGTACACTAACTACCATTACATGATGGATGTCAAACCTAGTACTCCTAGTCAAGGTGATTCTCCAATATCTCCTGGCAAATTAAAGTATTTTATGCACATTAAAAAAAAAAAGTCACGAATTTGCAATTCAAATTATAGCTGCTAGGGAAAGTGAAAAAGAATCCTTCAATTCCCTGCTTTTCACTTTGGGTTACTTGCATTACATCAGTTTACATGATCTTACATCACATCACATACAACGCAACATAATGTAATATGGCACAAACTAACCCAATGCAACCTAAAGGAAGTTATGACTTTCATACATTAAAAAAAAAATCCACCCTGGAGATAGGAACCAGGCTGATCATTTCAGGGCTCTCTCTTCATCCCTCTCCAAAGGATTTCAAGGCTGTCTTGTGTGTTACCAAATTTGCCCATTACTTTGGGGTGTGCTCATTTATTAGGGATAGTTTCTAGGGTCTTGGTGATTCTGTCAATGTGCTGCTTGTGTTACTATATGGAGCTGTATTTCTCCCTTCTGCAAGACCTCACCCCCAGTGGAGCTATCTTGCAGGACTCAATCTCAATGGGACTGGGTTCCTCCAGTCACCAAATCAGTCATACACACAAACACACACAAATTAACGTGACACGCCTGATCTGGCCGGGCTGATCAGCATGGACAGGCTGACACCCTCATATGCCAAGAATCAGTTCATAAGAGCAACAATAAAATGCAGTCAAACACAAGCACACAGGTAAACAGAATCCCTCTGAATCCGGCTGGGTGTCCAGTTGACACCCTCATGGGCCAGCATTCAGTTCATAAGGGCACGTCTGAGTCAAACTGGGTCAATCAGCCTGTACAAGCTGATCCCCTTATGTGTTTCAAACTCAGCACGTCCCAATCTTTGGCCTCTTGATGAGCAGACCCCACAATAATTTAGGCTTCACAGGGATCTTTAGCATAGGTAAAAGAAGCGTTGCTGCAGAGCACAGGAGGAAAAAGAAGCAGAGAAGGAAAAATATACCCAATTACTTCCAGTTTGCCTATAAAAGTTATTTATTGCTAAGCATATGAAATATATAATAGTACTAGTAGTAATAGACATGCAAAAGAAAAACAAACACAAACAATGACAATACTACCCTGGTTTCACTAAGTATTTGGGGAAACTTAGCTCAAGCTTAACTGATACAGGTCAGGTTCAAAAGTTTATGCCTAGAAAGAAGAGAGAACGCTGGGAATCTCACCGAGTCCACGGTACCCAGGCTGCAAAGCTGATAGGCACAGTCCGTAGCACAATCCTTGAAGAGAGAGACGATCTGTTCTTCCAGCGTCCCAAGAACGACAGGGGATGGTGTCAGCACAGGAGTTTTCTTCTTCTTCTTTCTTTCTCCCTTTTCTTTCTCCTGCTTCTTCTTTTTCTTTCTCTTTCTTCTTTTAAGCACACACACTTACACATTTTTATACCCTCAGTTCAGTTGCTTTGAAGCACCCTCAGTAGTGTAAATCATTGTCTTTTCTATTGACAAGGGGTTATCTGGTTTGGACCATCTCAGGAAACTGATTGATAATCAGGAAACACTTAAGATTAGGGAGTAACCCAAATACTTGGGAGCCAGCTTGAGATTCCTATGGATGGCAGATATCCTGATGGGATATCTCATGGTTTCTTCAGGAACAATAGATAGCTTGCAGTATCAGGATTTTGGATTTTTACTTGTTGTGCACAAGCCTCAGCTTAGCATGACTTTTCCAGATTTTACTATAGTCTTTTAACAGACTTAAAGCAATTATTGGGGTGCTCATAACCTTTTGTGGAGAGGACTCCCACCAGTCGTCTCGGGAAAGATATGACAACACCTGGGATTAGGGCTCCAGCAGGCTGGATGCTGTGATGAACCCTTAACCATTGTTCAAATGTTTCCCATACCCCCTCAGACTCGGTCTCTTGCCTCAGCATTCCCTAACCCGGCAACCGAGTTTTAGTCAATCAAGTTTAAATAGGCCTCCCATACTGGGACCGGGGAATGTACGGCCCGAGATGCCTATTAAACTTAGAGCTGTGTGTGTGTGTGTGTGTGTGTGTGTGTGTGTGTGTGTGTGTGTGTGTGTCTGGGGGGAGAAAAGTCCTTAGCAAATCCAGATTAGAACTGGTCTGATAAATGCTGAGCTGGGTGTGTGTGAACATGGGTTAATTAACATTGGAAGCACAGATTCCCCATCATGCAGCGCTCTCCTGCTTCTCTGGTCCCAGAATTCACTGCAGTCTCTGCTTCAGGCTTTCTGTTTCCATCTCTCATGTAAATGAATGGTCATCTGGTTCCATCTCAGATGCAGATGAGACCGAGGGCAGTTGTTCACTCTTATCACCCTTATCTGGAGAGTTTTAGGTGCGTCTCTCACTGCATCTTAATCAGTTTCGTTTAGGTAGAGGAGGGGAGGGGGGGGGGGGGGAGTCCTTTGTGAGTCAGACAGACTGCATCCTGTGCCAGGGTTGCCCAAGAATACAGAGCTGAGGCGTAACATGTGCTTGTATACTTTCCAATTATGTCACTAGTGCACCAGCATCAAGAAGAAGATTACTCCATGTGTCATAACCTCGTGCTCTTGGAATCTATTCCCCTCTGAATATAGTGAGATCTTCAGTCTTTCAGAATATTTTGGCCCAGATACTTAGGGTACTCACATTACTTCTCAACTTGCCAAATAATAAACTACAATAATTCCACTGGTAAGAAACAGTGAGCATTGAGACTTGATTTTTTTTTTTAAATCCTTTACACTATTTCACATGCATACTATACATTTCAATAATAGACCTAATATTTCAAATAGTTGCCCAGAGGCTGACTAATAGGATACTGTTTTAAATGCCTGATTTATGCTGTGTTATAGTTTTTGGTGGTAGGAACAAAGAGAAAGAAGGCTCTCAGAAAAATGGAACAAGCAAATGGTGTTTGAACATATAGAGAGGATACTGAGCAAGTCCAGCTAGATGGCTTGGAGCAACTCAAATGGCCCTTTTCTGTAGTGACTTATACAGCATGCGGTTTCACTGGTTTCAGTGTGCATAGGGCATGTCTACACTATCTGCAAATAGCTCTAGGTAGTGCTTCTATGAAGCCCAGCATGGTGCTGGGCAGGCACCAATAAATTCAGAGTCTCATGCATGCTCCATACCCTCTAAAACAGCTACATTACATTCATTTTGGGGTGTACTGCATCCAAAATAGGCATGCTGTGCCTCATGGTTCTTATTTCCTAGTGTGGTTCTCCACTACTGTAGAAATGCCCACCCTTGTGAAATAATGACCTAATAAGCCATGACTACTAACAGTAAGTCACTACAGCCATCAACTGTGGTTAAACTCACTCCATCAACATAAAAAACAAACAAACCATGAGATACCACTAGAGGTAAAGATAAAATATTTGCATAATACATCCATTGGGAACAATTGCCAGAAGGAGAAACCCCCACATACACTAGTCAGTGTAGTCTAATGTCACAGAATCAGCCAATTACAAGATTTTTGCTATTTGAAAACATGTAGTCTTATTGCATTATAGTATGTAATGCTGTGATAATAGTGGGTATCCCAGTAAGAAAATAAAAACAGTGCTGTCAGTTATGTAGGGTGTCCCCTTAGCAGCCAATCCCCAGACATACCCCTTCCAATTTCCTTTGTTTTACTGAGACACCAATCTATGAAGATGTACTCTGCTTGACAATCTCACATAAAATGCAATTGCTCAATGTTTGTTCCTGAGATCAATGATAAAAAAAAAAATAATAAACTACAGCTCTAACATTCTTGACTACAATGCCTTCTGTTAGAACAATAGAGAACAGCAGTAGCACTTCTGCAGTCCTCAGGATGACAGCAAGAACTAGATGAAATGCCAAAAAGACAATGTTAAAGAAAACCTGCACAATATCCATTTTGTTTTGCATGGCTTGGGGGACCACAACGGAAAAAGGTCTTATTTTATAGATCCTCATTTTGGGGTGTTGTTCAAAATTTTTTTTCAGATTTTTATTTTGAATTTGCAAATAGATACAGATGCCCTAAACTTCACTAAATAGAGATAATAATATGTATTGCCTCTAGCTGAACAGTACAAAACCATTGTTAGCTTCATTTGCATTAGCGACTATTCAGTTGCTCCATATGTCCATACAATATCTATAAAAGCTTTGAGGTCTTCATTTTTCTGTCAGAGGCTGTAAAGATTAGTTAATGTGTGTTTTCTTTAGGAACAGACTATTTCCATATGCAGATTCATGAACTGCCTGATGGTTTATTCAAATTCATAACGCCAAGTATTGCAGAATATTTTGCTGCTAATAGAAAGCAGTATATTCCTTGAACTGACTTTTGACTACTGACCTCACTCACCTTTCCCCCCAGATTAACTCTGCATTTGGTCAAACATTTTATAGAAAAGTGTAAAAGCATTATTACTTATTGTTTATATGACCTCTTACCTTACCCCTACTCAGTCTTCCTTGGTAATGTGTGAAGTGTGTGTATGCTGAAAGGGAAGACACCTAAAATTCCACCTAACTGAAATCAACACAATTTCACTGTAGTGAACAAAGTCACTTTGCCTAAATCTAAATTTTGTTTTTCATCTGAGTCCATGGTGTAAGGGCACCAGTAAAAAAAAAGGATGCTTTATGCCAACAGCAGTGTTATGGATTGGTTCCTTTATGGCTGAGGAGAATTTCCAGTGGTCAAGAGTTTGTTCATATGACCTTCATATGATTAAGGATAGTGTAATGGGTAATGTAACTATAATGATGGCAAGATGGCTTCCCAGACAGTGCTCTAAAATCTGACCTAACTAAAACTCTATGCAAATTAAAACATAGTGAAGGGCTATGTAATCAAGTGCAGCCTTTCAAAGCATTTTTTTTTTAAACTTTGATAATTGATCTGCTTCCTTCACTGAAAATAACTCTGTTTTCACTAAATCAGATGCAACATATTATAAGGCTAGATAATTAAATGGGATTTTGTTTCTGTGTGACAGGAGGCCATCCCAAGACCAGTCACACTATTGGCCCACTCACCTGTCTAGGGAAGTCTGCCCACCTGATTTTACTGCCACGCCTTTGTTAGAATTAAATTGTTGTTCCTCAGTAGGAGGATGCCCATTTAATGCCCTGATGCCAAGGGCATAATACATGGCTTTGAACCACCTCTACACAATGTCCCATACCTCACAGATGAAATCCACTATTATTCCCCTGGCCCCTTACCTGTGCTGCACTCGGCCTCTGGCCCAAACTTGGCCTCAGGCATCCTCAGACATACGTTGGCCACATACCGCCCTCACTGGAGTCTCTACTTCCAGTTGGCCTACACACAGTCCTTTAGGCCCCCACAAACCCTACTGTATGCAGCCTTTGGCTCCCTTTCCCACACTGGGCCAAACTCAAACTCGGGCCACTCACTGGGCTCCTGGGCCTTATGCCCCATGGGCTCAGGTGTTTGTTGACATGCTTGGACCCTGCCTCAGGCCCCATTCAATTGGCCTGGGCTCTGTGATTTTCTGTTGGGGTGTGCTCCCCTAGCCTTTCCCCTCCACAGGATAGCCACAAGGCAGTGGGAGCTGAGGCTTTCCAGTGCTCCATACTTGCCTTTTACTAGGGAGGCACAGGTGTGGCATTTCCTAGAGACTGCCCTGCCACAAGCAGCCCCACCACACCATCCAACCCCAGCAGGACATAGTTTCAGTTCATGCCCTAGGACCAGGAACCTCCTCCATCCCCATAGTTCCTACACTGTCCTCCAGGTGCTTTGGGAGCTGCAGGCTGAGTGATATTGCTCCTCTGGCTCTCTAAATATAACTGCCAGCTCTGCTACTAGGGCCTGGGCTTATACTGAAGCTGCCCACCCCTCCTCCAATCCAGGGCCCTCTTTGTGGTCATATGACCACCACATTGAGCCTAACCACACTTGACTGCTCTACAGCCTGCTCAAGCCCTTTGAAGTGCAGGCACCAAAGGTGTCCTGCCACATTCTGCTTGTGCATCACCAATAGAATTGGTAACTAGGGACCAGATATGAAAATGTACTAAAGTGCATTATATATCAAACACCATAAACACACACATATGCATATCTCTCTCTCTCTCTCTCTCTCTCTCTATATATATATATATATAGAGAGAGAGAGAGAGAGAGAGAGAGAGATCTCCAATGAGAAACACAAATACATAGGTCTGTGCATGTCTGTGCATGCATGCATGCATGTGTGTGTGTGTGTGTGTGTGTGTGTGTGCAGGTGTGTGTATGTATTAGGCCGGTGCAAAGCAGCTAGTATTCACTCTGAATTTGGATTTGGGTGATTCAAATCACTGTTCCGAATCGATTTGGCCAAATCCAGTTCAGAGATTCAGCCTGCCACTGAATCAGCTGAATCTCAGAATCAAACATGCCCCATCCCCGCCCACTCTCTCAGCCCTGTCAATGGCTGCTCTGCCTGGCCCCAGCCTCCTGGCTCTTTAAAAAAAATAAAGACTGCCCTCACTGCCCCACGCTGCATGGGGGGCTCTGCTATGAGCCCCTATCCCCTGCCTGTTCTCCCAGTCCCTTCATGGTTGTCCCACTTGGCCCCAGCTTCCCGGCTTTTTTTTTTTAATCCCTCCACTCACCACCTCCTGCCAGGTGGGGGACGATCCCCGCTACCCCCACTGCCCTGTGCTGCATGGGGAGGCTCTGTCATGATCCCCTAGGAGCCCAGATGGCCACTGCAGCAGCTGCTGAGTGCAGGGTTTTTTTGTTTTTTTTTTTAAAGGACCAGGAGCTGGGGCTGAGTGGGGCAGCCATTGGAGGGCAGGGAGAGTGGCTGGGGGATGAGGGCTCATGGTAGAGCCCCCTATACAGCGCAGCACAGTGGGGGGAAGTGAGCAGCAGTGGGGATTGACCCCCTGCCTGGTAGAGGCCAGTGAGTGCAGGGCTCTTAAAAAAAAAAAAAAGAGCCGAAACCCTGGGGCTGGGCAGGACAGCCATTGTCATGGCTGGAAGAGCAGGTGGGGTTCAGGAAGGTGCTCAGGGATGCTGGGGATCAGGCAGGGGATGGGGTCTTGTGGGGATGCCCCCGTGGTCCCCTCCCCCCTCCTCCAGGCCCCTACCCCCCACTTACTGGCACTGAGTCTGGGCCCAGCTCCCTGTGGCAGCAAGTGGGGACTGCTTGAATCTATGAAGCTCTCTGAATATTTTCTAAATTGATTCAGAGAGTTTTGAATCAATTCAGACATTTTATTGGTGTCCCAATTCAAGTTGGATTCAGAGTTTCAGCCGCCGAATCGGGCTGAATCTCCTCCGAATCAAATCAGCACCCAAAGCTTTGCACAGCGCTAGCATACGTGTGTGTGTGTGTTGTGTTTCTCATTGGCAATTTTACACACACACACACACACACACAAACTCTTATTTCTTTATAATTTTACATAAAGAAGAGAAAATCTTATATCTTTAATAGATAATGTTTTCAAGAACCTTAGAATGTCATGGTTTCGTGTTTCTTATGACAATATCTGAACAGAAATAAGTAGAATAATAGAAGATTTGTGTGTGACAGAGGTTAATTAGGAGCTCAAATGAGGGGCATTTGAATGTTGTACTGTTAAGTTCAGCAAGCTCACTTTACTTAGCTAATATAAAAAATATGCTTGACTGAACGTGCCCTTTATCCACTAAAACTGATCAAAAATATTTCTGAGACGTAATCAAATCATAGGTTAAGATATACTGGGTCCAAGGGAAATTCAGAAACATGAAAGTTCCTGGTTACTGTGAGTTAAATTACAGGCTCTCATTTGTATATGATAAACTTTTGGAAATAGCCATGTATTTCTATATAGGATGTGTGACCTAAAAGAGAAACACTGTAGAGAATTACAAAGAATGAGCAAATGAATAGATTAAATGATAACTGTTTTGAGCATCAACCTGAATTATGGACTTTTCAACTTGATCAGATCATCAATGTGAACCTACTGGTGTCAGAAGGTAAGATGGCCATTTTTTCTCGATTACAGTGAAAATCTACCCTCATGAACACTACTTATGAGATTCTTATTTTCAAGTCTCAAAAGATGGAAAGAACTTTAATGCAATATGTGATTGAAGGCATGCTTTGGCTTTGCACATTCTGCCGAATTATCTCGAGTAAATGAAAGGAGGCAGATTTTTGACTGATGACATAGGTGAAATATGAAGTGCTGGAGAACTGGGATGAGTTACCTACCTCCTTAAGGATAAACAGAAACTATTCATTGTAGCTGAGTGGAAGTGTTTGGTGGCAAGGCTTGTGCATAGTTTCTTTTTTTCCCTCCATGATAATTTGACTACTCTGGTTATATACAGGTTATGGACTGATTTGGGAAATACTATGTTGTATATGTGTCAGCTTACCTGTTTTCTCTGTTGTCATTTTACTTTTAGAATGAACTCAAATTCCAAGGCTTGGTGATAAATGGTCATTAAAACTTTGCCCTTCACTTTCTCCTTGGCAAAGAGAGCTTTTCGTGCTTAACAATGCTCTGACATTTCTGAAATGGACCTTTTGACCTGGAAAGAAAAAACCTGACTTTTTCAAAATATTCATTAACTTTTTGGCCAAATATATTTAGTGAAATATATTAAAAATTATGAATAGTTTCAGCTGCCCCAAATGATATATTTTGGTAAATAAATGAACCATCAAAAATGTATTTCACATAACTCTACTAACAAGTTGCCACAGTTTCATCTCTTTTTTTCCTCTGGTCCACCAGGTTCACTGGAGTTCAGAAAAAAAGCTGGTGGATTCCACAGCCATAGAACTGGGACTTTGAATTCACTGAGGAAAAAGTGAATTTTGTTGGAAAAAACATTAGAAACTAAGAATGCCAGTTTTTAGTAGTAGAAATACTGCATAGAGAAACAGCAGAACATCTTGAAAACTCAAGATGACAATATAGATAAAAACGAAATAGCTATTTAAATAAGAATTACTTCATATTAGCTAAGCATACCTCCTGACCTCTGAGTATCTCCTTTAGCCTGATTTTATTAATCAAGTGTTATATTAAGCAAATGTGACAATCTCATTTAAGTCCTTGAAAGCAATGGAACTCCTTTTCTTTTCAATATATCTGGAACTTTTCTTAAATATGGACTTCGGCCTTGGCATTTTAAAAGTAGTAGAGTTAAATATGGCCATGAAACATGCCATCAATTCTTCCTGCCGCATGTTTAGAGGCATATCTATATTTAAATGCATTAGTCATAATTTCTAAACATGCTCCCCTGTAAGTTTTCTCCTCTGTTAAAAGAAGCATTTGCTGTAGAATAGTGAATAGAATAATGAGCATGAATTATGCAAAGAAAATCTTTAAAGAAATTCTTCTTGCATATTTTAAACCTGCTAAAAACTTGAGTTTGAAAGACATTGTCATCCAAAGAGATTCATTTCTTTTCATAATAACGAAAATCGTTGCAAAATTATAGAACAGAATGTGTCAGTTATGTCACTCTAGGCGTAGAGACTCATGCCACAGTTATTCTTTTGAATTTTTTAAAGGCCCAAACCTTACACGGTTAACATTATGGAAACTAAAAATAATTATAATTCAGTTCTTCAACTTAACTGGAACTTAGGGGGAAAAAAGCCCTAATGTTACCAGTCTTCTATAAAACATGTATATTTAAAATAAAATCTAACTTGAAATAGTTTATCAGTCTTAGAAAAAGATGTGGGACTAATTTTCTTTTTAACTTCAAAGGTGCAAGTCCTACTGAATTCAACAGAAGAGGTTCTTGGACAACAGAGAATAGAATTTTAACTGGATAAATATTTTTTAAAATCTACTTAGGGAAAAATGGGATAACCATTGAAATATGCACACCAATCAAGACATGATTTGAATTAACATGGCATTTCTAGGTTACATGAATCTGTGCAATTTATGCTCTGAAATGGGCCCAATCTGGTTATTTGTTTTACAGAGGCAACCCTCCCTGGGTCCATAGAAACTCTTCCGGAGCCCCAAGCAGGATAGGGATTTGTATGTGCATCTGTGATTTCAGGCATGGCCCAATTGTGTCTGAGTTTATCCAACATCCAGGATCATCACATCCTAGTGTGACAGTGTCCCAATCCTCCTTTTCTCTCCTTTTCATTCTAATGAAGACTCAAAGGAACACAAAGGTGGCGTTCCTTGTGGTAAATCACTGTGCAGGATGTATAGGTACCTTAGAAAAGACATCACAAGGGAAGTGAGGAAGTTTCCTTGTGCCTTTCTCTAATCCCTTTAAAAAGTATGCAGGGTCAGTAACTATCTGCCTCTCTACAGCAAACTCCTGTGGCAACTGGTAAAAGAATAAGCCATTTATTTCTGTATCTATTTCTGTGTTTTTTTCAATAGTTGTTACAAAGAAGTACACAAGGCAATTTTATTTTCATTCTCTTTTTTTTACATTAGTCTGAAGAGTGTCTTTATGGAGGCAGTTTTAGTACACAGATAAAAATGACACTTGCCTCCCGAGAGAATTGTAAGTAAAGGAAACTTTTTCCTCCCCCCAACCCCCCATTTTATATACGCACTTTCAAAGTCATGTTGGCTCTTAGACCTGAATCTACCTTGATCTTTAAGCACTTTGAGCTCTGCAGAAAAGTCAAGTTTACATTAAATTTGACAGGAGCTTTCATCCCATCAGACTTTGCTTCTTTTGTTCATGGTGAGGTCTTTCAAACTACAAATGAATTCAAATTTCTGGATAATAAGAGAAAAGTGGACTTACAGCTAGTGTTTTAATTTTGAAGTATTTATTTTCTGCAGTCCTAGAAAGGGCATTTGAGAATTGAACCATTTCAGATGGTTTTATGATTTAATAAATTATTATTAAAATATCTAGTCTCGTACACTTGCAGGTATCAATATCTATTTCTGGGCTGGGCTGTGTCTCACACTTCTGATTGATTTACAACCTATTATATAAGATTTAAATAGGATTAAGGGAAGCCTAACAATAAACATTTGCTATGTGCATAAGAATTCCTTTCAAAAGGGCCTTCAGCACTACATGTCAGTCTTACATATGACAGCATTCTCACATATTTTAATGCTGGTAAACTTAGCAAAGGCAAGCCAAAGGCAAAGGCCCATGAGTTCTGGAAGAGATACATAACTCAGTTATAAATACCAAGAGACAATTTCAGAATAATCTGCACAATATGTGCAGAAACCTGCCAACATGAAGTCCTACTGCCTAAATAATATATTATATGCCTTTAGTTTCATTATCTGGGTTTGGTTTTTTTTCCATCATTTCTCACAAACAGAAAAAGAGTGGAAGATAAAGTTTATAAAACATAACATGTGAAATGTTTTCAAATTGTAACCAAGGAAAAAGAAATGCACAAGGTTTTCCATTTCTTTAAATGCATAGTTGAAGTTTACAAGAATGAAGTATAATTTATTTTAAATACAGACACATGCCTTTGGTTCTGCCACTGCCTAGAAAACTTCCTTGCTATTTCAATTAAGAAGAAAGATAAATGCTCAAGATTCCTTTTGTGCATCAAATTTGTGAAGTCCAGTCACAGTTCATTTACTAAGAATGAGTCCAGACATCTATCATAAATTGACTTAGCAGAAAACATTTATTCAAAACCAGAGACCAGGTAATGATGTTCAATCAATTAAAGTTTGTTCATCCATAAAGAAAATAAACATAGAAGGGGAAAAAAAGATACTGTAATTCTAATAAATATTTGAATAAATATTGATAGAATTAATTGAATAAATAATGACAATATTGTTCTAGGTGTGTACCAAGCCCCAGTCTATTTGTATGAAAAACAAAAACAAACCAAAAAACAAACCACAGTTTTGTGTGAAGCTGAAGACAGAAGAAACCTGGTCTAATCTGAGGCCTAGCAGGTCTAAATCCTGAAGAGAGATAGCTTCATTTGCAGTGACAGCATGGGTGACTGGTGCCTCCCAAGTCTGGGGGGGGGGGGGTCTCCCAGAGGCCAATTGCTGACCAGGGAGGGACAGGAGCTGTGCAGCCAAGATGGGGCAGGGTGCAGGACAGAGCCACAAGTGACTCATCCAGGGGGTATGGCTTCTGCTTCTGTGTGTGCTCTGGGAGGCATGGGGGTGTGTGGTCCCAGATCTGTACAGGCTGCTGTTGCAGGCTGGGGCTGGGGCCAGGGCTGGGCCATGCTGTGCTCAGGGTGGGTAGCAGTTGGACTGGGAGAGGGGTTGGGGGGGCTATGGCAAATTTTGGGGATACTGCAGTCCCCCCTAAGGCTCCTCTCCTAGCAGTTTCACTGCCTTCCCTGAGCACAGCACAGCCCAGCCCCCCCCCCCCCCCCCCAGTGGGAAGAGCCTGACAGCCCCAGTCCCAGCCCACAATGGCAAACTTCCCTGCATGCACAGATCTGGGGACACCCCTGCCCCCATATCTCCCTGGGTGCACATAGCTGAAGAAGCTGTGCTCCCTGGATGAGCCGCTTGCAGCTCAGTCCCACACCCTGCCCCATCCTGGATGTGCGGCTCCTATCCCCGTCCCCCCAGCCCCACTCCCTCTTTTACCGCTATGCACATAATCCTTCCCCACCTTTGCTGCAGCTGCTGGAAGCCGATGGCGGGGGTGCCTTGTGACCCTACCACTGCCCTGCATTTGGGGAGGCTAAGCCCTGTTAGCTTCCCCTTTCCACCACCTATGCTCATAATGCCAACTATACCTCCAGATACAGGAGGCACACCATGCTAGGGCTATGTCACCACCTAGGAAAAGTTGCAGCTGGTGGCAGGAGGTCACCAGTGGTATGTAGTGCAGGAGGGCCCCAGGGAGACAGAAGGACTACATATACAGGAGCAGTTACCCAGAGACACATGAGAAGCAGGGGTGTTAGTAATTGTCCTCAGGCCATGGGGAAACTAAGGGTGTAGGTGCAGCTAGAGCTGGATTACATCTCCTTTGCCTCTTCTTGGGTAGCAGGGTCATTGGCCCCGAGGGGCAGGATTTGGGGGACAGCTCCAACAGAATGATGTTGCAAACATAAGACATGGACCCAATGTTGTCCACATCACAGGAGGCCCCAGGACAAACACCTGGCTCTCAACAGACCTTGACTGCTTTGAATCTGGTACACAGAAACACCATTCCTATGGCAAGGCCCAGGATGTCTGGTCCTTTCCTTCAACAGTTCATCAAAGGCCCTTCCACTGATGCAGGCACCCATCAGTTCTCATGGTCTTTAGCATGGGGAGCTGAAGAGCATCCACTTCTCCTTACAGTCCTCATATGTGGGCCTGAAAAATGCACAGTCCCACTTCTGGCCCCAATGCAGGGACCTTAACAGTGCCCACTCCTCATCCTGATCTCAGCTCTGATTCTAATGGTCCTGAGGCAGAGCCCACTGCTAATGAAGGAACAAGTGCTGGGATCATAATACCCCCGCCTGATATCTATTCAACCTCCTCTTGAAGACCCCCAAGTTAGGGGAGAGCACCACCTCCCTTGGGAGCCCATTCCAGAGCCTGGCAGCCATTTTTGGTCCTTATATCCCCTTTTCTTGTGGCAGGTGACCTCTACTAAATATCTTCCAGTCATAATTTTCAAGTAGCCCATCATGGCAAAACATCCAAAAAGGGAATGTCCCAGTTTTTCTTTTTTTTCTTTTTTAAATTTTAAAATGCATTTCTTCCCCTTCCCCAACCATTGCTGACTTGTTCTCTCACTCTCTATTGCCTATAAATAAGTATAAGTGAGCTAAGACATAGGATAAGCTTCAACATTTTATTTTGGTAGCAAGTTGTATTTGTTTTGCCTTTTTCTCCTTCTTTATATTGTATAATTATTATGTTTATATTGATTTTTACTGTTCTATATCACTGTTTTACTGATACTATATGATTTAGGCCTACATATGTAAGTTGGCATAAATCATGTCAAGTTTCCACTTTGTTTGTCAAGTCTCCATCTTTTCCCCAAGCCCTGTTGTGTAACCTATGACACATACCTACCCCTCCTATGTAACTTGGTTTCTGGATGAATGGGGATGAATGCGAGTACTTGAGAGACAATGGCAATAGGTCTAAAAATAGCTCCTTCTGAATGACCAAACTATCAACACCAATACCTGGACCAACGACCCAGCCATTGGAACTACCATCAGCATTCAAAGAAAGAAAAGATGAGGCAATCCACCATTGTGCCAGGCTGCACATGCTTAGTAAGAACACCTGGAGCCCTCTGGAACAGGACTGACCTTGCCTGGACAGGCCCTCCCCATAGGAGATCAGAGGTAGTCTGCCCCATAAAAGGGGTAGTGAAGACTGATTCCTTGGGACACCCTCTCCATCTGGACCAGCACCATGCCACACCACCTATCCACCCACAGGCCCTGCCGGTG
Source organism: Alligator mississippiensis (assembly GCF_030867095.1). Lineage (NCBI taxonomy): Eukaryota > Metazoa > Chordata > Crocodylia > Alligatoridae > Alligator > Alligator mississippiensis. The sequence goes on along the minus strand of NC_081825.1, from coordinate 107,354,436 downwards.
ACCCCACTCTGGACAAAAGCTGCTGGGCAAAGACCCCTTTCCAACCTGGATAGGTAGCTATCACCCCCACCCTCTCTTCAACCAAGGACTTGGACTCTGTTTCTCTTCCCTACCTGGACTCCAACCCTTCCACTGAGTCTCTATCTCCTACTGCCATTGTGAGTGCATGTGCGTGTGCATGTGTGCGTAAAACAATAACTTCATGGGGCTGTGTAGTGTGTTGTCTATTTAATAACCCTGTTATTTGGACCCCTGAATTGGGTTTTGCTTTACTACGGTTCCAGCCCTGCTCCATTCTCTGCTCCTCACCCCTCTAACTTCTGTCTCATTTCTCCATCGCCTTCTTCTGGCTCACTTCCACCTCCAACACCTGTCCTGAGCTCCTCTCTGCTTCCAACCCCCCTGTTTCTTTGCCACTGTCTTATTCCCACTGCCTTTTCCCTTGATCTCTGCCACTACTATTACCTTGTCCCCACTGCCTTTTCCCCTGAGCTCCCAGGTTTCTGCCTCATTTTCTTTCCTGGCTGTTTCCTCCTTGCCACTGGGCTTTTTCCCTTGCACTAGTGACCTCGAGTAACCCTGGAGCCACTTGATCTTAAGTAAACTCAAGCCTCAGTTCCTCATCCAGCTTCTTTCTAGTCTACCAGTTCTAATGCCAGTTCTGGCAACTTTCACTCCCTACACTTTAACTCTCTCTCATACCTTAACCTTTCCCCAAGTATCCTAGGTACTCCAAGCACACACATACATACCGTACCATCCAAGTTAGGAACTTACCTGTGTGTATGTGTAGGTTGGTTGTATATGTGTGAACTGGTGAGTGAGTGTGTGTGTGTGTGTGGGGGGGTGTGTATATATATATATATATATATATATATATATATATATATATATATATGTCATTGTGTGCATGATATACAAATTAGTGATCTGTGTATGTGTACTGAGTGTGCCGGTATTGACAACTGATTGTTGTTTAATTTTTGGTGTATAGTGTGTATGTGCTTGAATTGGTGATAGGTATGCGTGTGCCTAGGCTGGTTTGGATGTGTATGTGCCTGAGTTGGTAGTGTGTGTGTATATGCAACTAATTGATTTGTGTGTTTGTATACGTGCAATTGTGTTACACCTTCCTGTCTAACAGCACAATATTGAGATCCTGAGATTTGGCCTAAATCCAAAGGGAAAGAGGAGGGTGCAGACTGGTATTATGCCTTCACCCTAATTGCTCAATTATTCATTCAACACTGCATCAGCATGACAGCAGAGTCTGCTACCTACTCAGAGCACAACCCCTTTCCTTGGGACTGGATCCCAGATAGGCTGGGTGGGGGAACGCCAACAAATGACAGGTGGCACAAGTGACTTACCATTTCCAGCTGCTCTCTCTGCTGGAGTGCCTGGCTGAGATATGATAAGGACCAGAACTTCTGCTGTTATACCCTATGTCATCAAAAGAGTTTGATAGTTTTCACAGAGCCATAGTTTCTCTATTCTCAGGGACAACACCTACATGCAGGAGGGGAGCCTACACAGAATGTGATGGCCCAAGGACAGGGTGCTGCACAGCTACGGAGTAAATGAGAGATGTCTCTGGGAGATGGTGATGAAGCAAGGAAGAGATCCTAGAAGCCCTGTAGCAATTCCTGAGCACCAGGTGTATTGCAGACTTCTGGGGCCATGAGCTTCAGCACCAGGATGAGGAGAAACTACAAATATAGAAGGAGAACATTGTGATGCTAAAGGATGTCTACATCTAGTCTCCTGAGGTACAGGAATAAGACAACCACTCCATGTTTCAAGGAGGCTACCACACCTTCACAGAGCTGACAAAGTCCTAGCAGAATGAAAGGGAGTTCATAGATCTGGGTCTGCATCGCCTATGCCGCTGAATAACATCAAGGCTGTCTCCCTTAAAGACACCATAGTCCCCTGGGAACAATGTGACATGAAAAGGTTCTCCCATCCCCAATTACCAAAGTGTGTCCTACCCTGGGGATTATTTTGCAAGCTGTGGGGAAGAGGGATCTTGCAAATGGAACTCCTGGAGGCAATGTCGGGGGGAAAGCTGTTCCCCTAGGCACCTTGACTGAAAGTACGGGGGACCAGGAGGCAAAAGGGTAAACCAGGAAAGGTAGAACTGGAGACTCTGTGACCCTGGTGGCTGGTGGGGAAACCAGACATGCCATCTCTGGAGGGCAAGGACAGATGGCATGACTGGGACTGGAGCACCTAGGATCCCAGGGCAGGCCTACCCCAGCTGCTACAGTCTTCCTTGGTTCAACCACACCCCCCAGCAGCTGTGGTGTTCCCACTATGAATGCAGGACCCCACATTGGTACCAGGACAGCCCTAGCAAGGTGCTGGACTGCCCATGCGAGGGGATGACTGCAGTCCACTGTCTCACTATGCCAGACTTTTGCTAGGATAGGGTTTAGAAACAGCACATAGAATCCCCCACCTCCTCCTCCCACCAGGCCCAGTACCCATGGAAGATCACATCTGGACCCTAGTCCCATTCTTAGGGACTCTTCTAGCTAGAGCAGGGAGAGGGACTTGCCACCCCTGGTCTCAGGGCATGAGGCATTCCCCAAGCAGTCATGTGATTAGGGTCCTTGTAGAGGGAGAGGGGGATAACATTAGCAAGGACATCCTTTTCCTTCAGAGACCCACAAGGAGCCCGCAGTCTAGGCAGTGGAGCTGGCTCCTGAACTTCCCATACCCATACTTCCACATAGCATGCCTTCTTCTCCACCCAGGCCTTGCAGAAGACTTTCTCTTGGCATCACAGGAGTTGTGCAAGATGCAGGCATTGATTATGGGGTATCAGGTACTCCTAAGCCATGTTTATGCACCTTCTCAGAGTCCTCCACCATACCTTGAAACAGCTGAACGCACACTTAATAGTCATGCAGCATTTGCTGAGGCAGTGGTTGAAGTGTTCTTTCCTGCAGTCCATATGCTCATTTAGAGTTTCATGAGCCAGGGAAAGAGGTGGTAAACTAGGTCTCTGATGATTAGAGTAGGATAATGATTCTTCTGATCCTGATACTGAGATCCTCAGGGCTATAGTATCTATTGTCCACCACATGGGGGAAGGTAAAGTTCTGGGAGACCCTGGAACCATGAACATTGCCTGCCCACCTAGGGAAGATATGGGTGAAGTACCCATGGTGGCTGACAATATCATGAAGCATGATGGAGAAGAAGCCCTTTTGCTGGCTGAACTCCACAGTGTTTTGGGGTATGCCGAGAATGAGGATGTGGGTGCTGTCAATGGCTCCCACACAGTTTGGGAAACCCATGTAGCAGAAGCCAGTGATGACCTTCTGTGGGTTGATGAGGTGCATGAAGCAGTTCACCAACATATCCTGGATGATGCCACACACCTCCTGGACCACTTTTCTGATAATGGACTCACCCACACTGAACTGCTTGGCAAAGGAACAGTGGATGTTGGGGACATTGATCTCCCAGACAGTGTAGAGACTTGTTTCTCTGTAGTTGGGGGTGGCCTTATTCCTATGCCCTGCCACTCAATATGGGGAGCCATCTGGATGACAATGTCCATGAAGGGGGCTTAAAACATATGGAAGTTCTGCAGTCACTGCTTATCATCCCAGGTGCCTAGGAAAAAAGCACTGCTCCCAGTCACTGCTGGTCTCACAGGCCCTGAACCACTGCTTAATGGCCTGGAAGCATTCCCACAGCACCCCAGAACCAATGGTGTCAAAAGCCTCTGCTTCCTTGGCCAGGTGGAAACAGTTGACAGATTCCAGGACTCCTGGTAGCCATAGGGTCCAGTATGTTGCCCTGCATGAAACAACAGGTTCCTATCTCATAGGCAGGAAGGCACATGCCAATGCAAACATGCTGTGTTATGTGCAGATGAGCATGTGTAATGTCCCACAGCCTCTGATAAGAGCTGTGCAGGCCAGTAAGGATATACTACAGCTCTTGAAGTCAGGAAGGGTAGGGATCCATGTTGGGGTTCATGCAATGAAACTGATGTATTTTCAATTAACAAGAGAAGGCAGTCAGTCTAGGTCTCTTCTGGAAGCCTCTTGGCAGGGCCAGAGGGGGGAATCACTGAGATTGACAGTTCTGTGGGAGGGGGCATGGTCCCTTGTAGTGGTCAGCCACTCAGGACTCCTCTGCATGCTCAGCAATCTCTGGCAGCCCAGGGAGCTTGCAGGGCATGTTGGGATGTATACCAAGGAGTCCCTTGTCTGCTAGCTGTCACCATGTCTGCATGCCTTCTCCCCTGAACACTTGCTCCATCAGTAGGAGTTTAGGCTGCTCCAACTAAACTGCACAATTTAGACCACTTCATTTGAATGCTTGCACACACCTGAAGTGAAATTAACAGACAAGAGGAACAAAAGATGCTCTGTACACATCTGACAGAAGCATTTGTTAACAGAAATTACAAAACTGATTAGTTAGATTCCTAGCTTAGAAGATGGAAAATAGAATTAAATGAGCAGAGAGAGGGAAATAATTAAGAAAACATATTTCCTGCCACCAGTAGAAAAAATGTAATAAAAAACTAATACCACACCAACATGAACAGAAGGAACAAAAAAACCCCACTCAAAGCACAGCAAAAATGTTGACTAGAAAGGGTGAAATATTTAAATGAGAGTACAAATCTAAGTTAAAAGCCCTGCTATTACTCGAGTCACATTGTGTGTCAGACTAGCACAGTCAGTCTCCAACAGTAAATGAACAGCTTATGGAAATAACTACTTATCACTGTAAGCAGGATGGTGAAAGTACAACTCCAGCTGGGTCAGTTCTTCTCTCATAGTATAGGGGATTTGTATGCAAAACTCCCGACAGTTCTATGCATAAAGCCTACACATATAGAAATGTAATTCGTAAACATTTATTTTATAAGGGTATTTATACAAGATTAGCAAATCCGTCACCATGGGGTCCAGATTAATGCATCAAATAGATGCAGCTTGCTGGGCAGGTGCTGGCAAGTGGTAGAATGCTCTTCCATTCTAATAAAGGGCAGAAGGAGCCACCAGAAGGAAGAGGGAAACTCCCTTCAGTATATGCACTACAAAGTGCAATAACACACAAATGCCTAAGCTAATTGTAAAAGAATTAGCTGTGGTACCAGAAGCAGTATATCCAGCTGAAATGCAGCTCAACACAGGCTATTTTACCCTGCTGAAAAGAGAGGCAGGAGACTCCCAGGTAGGTAATTTATTTTTTGGGAAGCCTCCCTCCCATAACTCCTACTCTAGATACCATCTCTCCCCAGCTTTAGATCCCAAATCTCATAGGGAAAGGTTATCAACATTTTACTTTGAATAACTTTTGGATATTCTGATGAAATAGAAACCTTTGTAGAAAATGTCCCCTTTTATCACTTTTCATTGCGCTGTCATTGGGGGGAAAAAAATCAAATTTTGTCAAAAATGAAACTTGTTAATTAAATCTGTTGTTTTCTGTTAATTTATTTGGTGGTTTTGTTTTGTTGGTTTTATTTTGAAAGGACACAAGGAATTATTTTCATCAGACACTCTAAATGTGTCACGGGGACAACATGCACTTAAGGATGAGTGTCAATTAAAAATGATGAGGGAGAGTTGGTAGACCTGTACTGATGCTTTTCAAGAAAGGTCCCTGAGTTATGTTCCCCCTTATTTGACTTCTCAGGGACAATTTATTTTTAAATTATTTATTTTATATGAAGGATGCTGTTTATCTAGCTTAATCTGATTATTTTCCAATAGTGTATGTGTGAGTGTGTGTGTATTCTGCTGAAATTTCCATCTGCTTTTTGTTTTTTACCTCTGCACTACTGTCCTGCTCCTCTTTTCTGTGATGGATGTTAAATATGTTGTAAACAAGTACATCAAGGAAGGTTTTGGATTCCACAACATAATGAATTACTGTCAGGATAGGAAACTAGGATCCATCTCCCAATCCTGGTGACTCTGGGGAATTCTACAGAGACATCATATTCAGCCTCTAGAGAGAAATATCACTTTATACTTTTCAATTCTAACAAAATTAGCATGCAGCCTAAAACAGTTATGAGCAGAGTGCACTTCACACTCACTGGACTTTGAAAAGGTTACGCCTCCATCAAGCTGCCCCTTTGTTTTCACATTTATTAATTCAGATTTTTTTCTATTTGAGATTAGTGTAGAAAACTTCACATTTATGAAAATGTTTTCCTAAAGTTCTTTAGTTGTATTTTTGTCCTTTATGTCTGGGAAAAACTGAGATATCTATTTTTTTTCATCATCTCTGCTTGTTTTCTTCTGGCTCTATTTCTTTTTCTAATCCTTTTCCCTTTAAAGAAGCATTGACCTTCTAGAGCTACTTTGTTAAGCAGGTAATTATACTTTCCTGATTCTACCCTGTGGGCCATGTGAGAGTCATACAAAAATGTTGGGGACTTCTCCCCCCCAGCAGGTAATTAAGACATCTTTGATAGCTGCATTTCTTTTTTGAAAAGAAAAGGATTTTAATGTCATAAGTGGCAACAAATCAAAAGGCAAAAAAAAGTCAGAATATTTATTGAAAAACATTGTGTTTCATCCTGCGCACAAGTGTCTTTCAGGTTTAGTATTTACCGTCAATACTGGCTGTATCTACATGAGTGGCTGACTGCTATTTGTTACTCTGCAGTCATTTAGTACTTACATAACTAAGCACTAAATGACTGCACGGTAACTGGTGTTACTGCACTATAGCATCCCTGCAATTTTTCTTTCCAGATGCTACCATGCAGTAGCAATGAGCTCATTACTACTGCACAGTAGTGATGCATCATGGTTAGTGCCCACCAATTCTACTGCACAGTACCGTGTCGTGTAGACGTGCCTGCTGAGTAGCAGCTGTTTATATGATTGGACATGTCTCTTGCTACCTGTAGGTATCTTTCATCTGAAGACTATAGGAGTCAGAGAGACTGGGTTAAGAAGAAATATTAATAGGGAAAAAGACAAGTGTAGGCATAGTCATAAGAAATCAATACAAGAAAATTTGAGAAAGATTAGCCTCAATATATAATATCACATATTCTATCCACCCATTTCAATTTATCTATCTATACGATTATCAGAAGGAGGTATCATTTATGACCTTATATTGCCCTTAGCAACAAGTCATCCTTTGTATTTTCAAAGAAGTAATATCAGTTCTTGCTACACAAGTATAAAACATAATGTAAACCTCATTAAAAGTATAGTAGCTGTTCAAGTTTGTGGTCGAAAATAAAAGCCATTTTTTTATATGAATGAACTGTCAATAGTTTAAACCTACGTTTTACTGTATACATTTTGACAAATATTTCTGAGTCATATTATTGAAATAAGCAGAAATATTACTAAATATGCATTAGTAAGGCCACGATCCAGGAAATGCATAAGATGTATGCTTAAGTTTAAACGATAAATTATTCTATTGTTTTTAATGAGGTATTTTGTATGTAGACAGCTAACCACTCACATAAGTGTGGAATGACAATACGAATGGCATATGCTCTTCTGTGGCAGGTGTGTCACACTTGGGAACAGAATCTTCTGGAATGCCCAGCCCACTCATTCCCCATCTTGCTGTAACAAATCCCTGAAATGAGGTACTGTAGTTGACTTACAAAGGTCCTGAGTGTACACCCAACACTTATTTTAGGTTCTGTGTCTCAGCAGGCTTCCTGGGCTGCACTCAGACAACACGTCTACATATTCAATTAGTGAGAAGCAATAAACATTGAAGCAGTGTGAGCCAGGATAAACTACTCCTGAGTGCAGTGTCTATACATGCACCTGAGACAGTAGCAATTTGAGCCACGGCAGAGCAGGTCCAGGCTGACAAGGGAAATGGGGGGTCAGCCCTGGGCTCTGGGTTGCAGTGCTGGGTGGTGAAGGGGCTGGATGGGGCACAAGGGTGCTGAAAGTGTGGAGCCATGTGGCTAAGTGTCAGGCAAGAGTCTGGCCTCCAGCTGACTGGGCTGACCAAGTGCAATTTATGCCCACACTCAGCATCTACAGCCATGTCCAGACAAGCACAGCCATTTGGTTCCTTAGGGACAAGTAGTAGCAGTGCACCTAGCACCACAGCTACTTGTCCTCGGGGAACATCCATGCCTTGCATGCTTTGGTGCACAATAAGTTATGCTGAGTGGGGTTGGGGGCATTGGGACCAGCACAGTGCTGGCCCCAACAGCCTTACCTGGGATCCCAGGGGCCTCCTAGGGCTGCTGCAGCTGCGGCGAGCCTGCTGGGTGGAGCTGGCTGGCAGCTGCAGTGCAGTTCCAGACAGCCCAGCTCTGCTTTGCTTTTCAACTGCACATGCTGCCCAAACATGTGCTGCCCAAGCATGTGCTGACCCTGGATAGCCAGTGGTCAAAAAAACCCACAGAAAAAAACCCCAAAAACCAACAGATCAGCGCATGCATGGGCAGTACACCCTTGCAGCACAGAGAACAGCTGACTGTGCAGTATGTGGTGCCACATACCACATGGCTGCACTCATCTGGATGCACCCTACATGTGTATTTAATTGCAGTAAATTACCCTAGCATAAGATAGTACTGTCCCCAACAGTACTATCTTACTGCAGCATTAATTACTTTACTGCAGTCTAGTACTGTTGCACATGTAAACGATGATGCTTTACTCCACAGCTAATTAGTCTACTCTGTAATAAACTGCATGTGTAGATACGTCCAGAGATGCTTTAAGGTGGATACATTGCTTCATTGAAGGGATATGGCACACATAAAGCAGAATCAAGTGGACTGGACATGATTCTTAGAGTACCTTAAAGTACTTACAGGATGCAAAATGGATAGGTAGTCATAGTTAGCATCTGTCTCAAGAGAACAGAATTGTGCTGAGACATCTGAGAGTATGGCTATAAAGCCCAATTCTTGAGTGAGATTCCTTTCCACACTTATTACATTTGAACTTCATATCAAACAATTCTGAAGTGGTGTGTGCTTCTTCCTGAGGTTTCTTTTTTCCTCCGTACGTTGGACTCTTCTTTCCTCAAAAGCCTTCATTCCATGCTCGAAAGACTGTTTCCAGGCAATCTTCTCCCAGTCATTTGGCCTGATGTTCATTGCCTTCATCTTTCTCTTACATGCAACTTTGAACCAGAGTTAAGGATGCCCACATGGTCTTCTTCCTGTAAAGACTTCTCCATATAAGAGATTCTTAGGTAGACAGCCATCATTCATTCTCTGTATATGACCAAGCCATTGAAGTCAACACTGATTAAGATGAGAATTCCCTCAAAAGTTGGTACGTTCCAAGATATTAGTGTGGGCAGCTTTGTCCCACCAGGAATTTCCTAGAATGCAGTGAAGGCAAAATGGAAGCTATTGAGGCACTTTTCCTGAATAAAATATGTGGTCCAGGATTTGCTGCCATACAAATGTGTGCTGGTGACGTGAGCATGGTATACTTTGATCTTGGTCCTAACAGTCAGTTTGTTGTTGTTCCACGCTTGTTTGACTTAGTTCTACCTGTTGTTGCATTTAGTTATATTAGAAGGACCATAAAATATATTTATAAGCAAACAAAGAAGCAGACTATGTTTTATCACCCTAATCTATAGCATTAGAAGTGCTAGTTATACTAGTGGGGGTATCATAGCTTTTTATAGAGATAGAGTTATAATGGAGTTTCATGAGATTCTATAGGAAATGCTCTTGAACAGTCAGTAGAAACTGAGAACACAATAGTTTTATCCATAGAGCTCAAAGCTGGAAAAAGAGTCAGAAAAAATCAAGCAATATAAGCAAAGGTGGGGAAATATTAAAGAAAATTTGACTTAATAACACAGGGAGAAGAGAGACTAATAGTAGGATATATGATCGAGGGAAAGAAAAAAATACAAATACAAGGAAGAATTAAATATTTGCATTACATAAAGTTTACCATCCTCAAATTGCATAAAATACATACATTCTGTTTCACTGTGGATATTTTCTATTGAGAAGCAGATTTTGGTAAATCACAGCTTTTGGGGGTTTTGTAAACTGAATTTTTGGGAAAATAAATATATTAAAAGCTACAAATTCATCACATATTATAGTAATAGGGGCAATACATCTTACTCTCAGCTGTCTCCCAAACAAAACCAGCCCCGGTAAAATCTGTGGCCTACTTTTACCAGCCCTGGTAAAATCTGTGGGCAAGGAAGGAGCCCCCCAGGGGGCACTTGCCTGCCTGTACACTAATGCCAGGAGCCTGGGGAATAAGCAGGAGGAGCTCATCCTCCTGCTCAGTGCAAACAATTACGATGTCATAGGGATAACGGAGACCTGGTGGGACTCCACCCATGACTGGACCACGGGGATAGATGGCTATACCCTGTACAGGAGGGATCGTGTAGAGAAAAGGGGCGGGGGTGTAGCTTTCTATGTTAAGGAAAGCTACGCATCCCTGCAAGTCGATATTGGCAACCAGGTGGACGGCTGGAGACCCTCTGGGTTAAAATCCGTGGGGAACACGGCACAGGGGACACAATGGTGGGAGTCTATTACAGACCTCCCACCCAAAGTCCTGAGCTTGACCAGGAGTTTGCCCAGGAACTGGCTAAGGCAGCTTGCTCCAGGACCATGGTTGTCATGGGTGACTTCAATTACCCAGACATCTCGTGGGAGGATCGCTCAGCAAAACCTGAGCAGTCGCAGAGCTTCCTCTCGTGCGTGGATGACCTCCACCTGACTCAAGAAGTCTATGGGCCAACGAGAGGCAAAGCGCTGCTCGACCTGGTACTGGCTACTGGGGATGACCTAGTCGGCGACCTAGTGATCGATGGGAAGCTGGGTGACAGCGACCACGAGCTGATCACCTTCACCATCCACCGAAAAGCTGGCAAGTCAGTCAGCAACACACAAGTCCTTGACTTCAGGAAAGCCGACTTGACAAGCTCAGGAGGCTTGTCAGTGAGGCCCTAAGGGACTGTGACCACAGGGAGAGGGGAGTTCAAGAAGAGTGGTTGCTCCTCAAGGGAGCGATCCTCAATGCACAAACTAAGTCTATTCCATCTCGGAGGAAAGGCAGCAAGAGGGCACAGCAGCCCCCCTGGCTCTCCAGGGACCTAGCAGACCTCCTGAGGCTAAAAAGAAAGGCCTACAAAGGATGGAGGATGGGAGTCACCTCCAAGGAGGATTATTCTGCACTGGTCCGGTCCTGTAGGGAGCAGACCAGGAAAGCCAAGGCTGCAACTGAACTCCAGCTAGCTTTGAGCATCAAGGACAATAAAAAGTCCTTTTTCAGATATGTGGGGAGCCGGAGGAAAAGCAGGGGCAACGTTGGACCCCTGCTGAACCAGATGGGGCAACTGACAACTGACGCCCAGGAAAAAGCCAACCTATTAAATAGGTACTTTGCGTCAGTCTTTCATCAGCCCCATGGGACGCCCATGCCTGCTACAGGGCCGGGAAGTCCGGGTGAGGGTGATCCACTGCCCTCCATTAATGCTGACTTCGTGAAGGAACATCTTGAGAAGCTGGATACCTTCAAGTCAGCCGGCCCTGACAATCTTCACCCCAGGGTACTCAAGGAGCTGGCGAGCATCATAGCCCAGCCTCTAGCGCGGATCTTTGAAAACTCTTGGCGCTCTGGTGTAGTGCCCGAAGACTGGAAGATGGCCAATGTGGTGCCTATCTTCAAGAAAGGGAGGAAAGTGGATCCGGCTAACTATAGGCCCATCAGCCTGACTTCTATCCCGGGGAAGATCTTAGAAAAGTTTATTAAGGAGGCCATCCTTAATGGACTGGCCGACGCCAACATCTTAAGGGATAGCCAGCATGGGTTTGTTGCGAGTAGGTCTTGCTTGACCAATCTCATTTCCTTCTACGACCAGGTGACCTATCACCTGGACAAGGGAGATGAGATTGATGTCATATATCTTGACTTCAAAAAAGCCTTCAATCTGGTGTCCCATGATCGTCTCTTGGAGAAACTGGCCAATTGTCGCCTTGGGTCCTCCACGATCCACTGGCTGGATAATTGGCTCCGGGGTCGGACCCAGAGGGTAGTAATTGATGGAAGTCACTCATCGTGGTGTCCTGTGACCAGTGGGGTCCCCCAGGGCTCTGTGCTTGGACCCATACTGTTCAACATCTTCATTACTGATGTGGACACTGGAGTCAGAAGCGGACTGGCCAAGTTCGCAGATGACACCAAACTTTGGGGCAAAGCATCCACACCAGAAGACAGGCGGATGATCCAGGCTGACCTGGACAGGCTCAGCAAGTGGGCGGACGAGAATCTGATGGTGTTCAATGCCTATAAATGCAAGGTTCTCCACCTTGGGAAGAAAAACCCACAGCATCCTTATAGGCTTGGCAGTGCTATTTTGGCTAGCACTATGGAAGAAAGAGACTTGGGGGTCATCATTGACCACAAGACGAACATGAGCCTACAGTGCGATGCTGCGGCTAGTAAAGCGACCAAAATTGCTGGCTTGCATCCATAGATGCTTCTCAAGCAAATCCCGGGACGTCGTTCTCCCCCTGTACTCGGCCTTAGTGAGGCCACAGCTGGAGTACTGCGTCCAGTTTTGGGCTCCACAATTCAAAAAGGATGTGGAGAAGCTTGAGAGAGTCCAGAGAAGAGCCACGCGCATGATCAGAGGCCAGGGAAGCAGACCCTACGATGCCAGGCTGAGAGCCCTGGGGCTCTTTAGCCTGGAAAAGCGCAGGCTTAGGGGTGATCTGATGGCCACCTACAAGTTTATCAGGGGTGACCACCAGTATCTGGGGCAACGTTTGTTCACCAGAGTGCCCCAAGGGATGATGAGGTCGAATGGTCACAAACTACTACAAGATCGTTTCAGGCTGGACATAAGGAAGAATTTCTTTACTGTCCGAGCCCCCAAGGTCTGGAACAGCCTGCCACCGGAGGTTGTTCAAGCGCCTTCACTGAACACCTTCAAGATGAAACTGGATGCTTATCTTGCTGGGATCCTATGACCCCAGCTGACTTCCTGCCCTTTGGGCGGGGGGTGGACTCGATGATCTTCCGAGGTCCCTTCCAGCCCTAATGTCTATGAAATCTATGAAAAGAAAAAGAAAATAAAAAACTGAGCTAAAATTGTCCTTCAAAATATAATGAAAAAAGGGAAACAGTAATGAGAGGGGGAAGAATCCGTATTATTACTAAAGTGGAATAATATTCTTAATACAGTAAAGCATCCAAGCTTGACAATACCTGGATATCCATGACCTTTGTCTTCAATTTACACACTTAATTTTGATATAATATGAGAAATTTTCTAAGCAAAACCTGGAAATAAACAGAAAAGAATGTTATTTCAAAGGGCAGATAAAATTAAAAGATCATATCCAAGAAATTAAACATCAGAAGATAGTGTGTCTTATCTCTCTCTCTTGTTAGTCAAATCCAGCCTAGGCTCAGAAAAATTATTCTTTATGGTATACATCTGATTTCTACTTAGTCACCAGTTTAAAGCAAAGTACCCACAATGAAACAGCAGCGTACCTATATTAGGGCTGTGCAAAATGGCAGCGTTTCATTTTGACCAGTGTTTTGATGGAACAGTGTTTCATTTTGAATTGTCTTTCAATTCGAAACAGCTGTTCTGTTCTGTCGAAACGGAGAAACTGTTTCGACATTTTGCCCTTAGGATATAATGGGGAAGGACAAAACTTCCTATATCTTCACCGTTTCTGGCTTGATTTGGATGAAACTTGCAGGAATGGTAACCCTTTCTGAGGGCACCAAGTCTGCTAATTTTCAAGGAGATAGGTGCAGGGGTTTGGGGGAAACTGTGCCCGAATTATATATTGAGCTGGTTCCCGAGTGAATCATGATTGATTGCATAACACAGTAGCTAGTGTGGATAACGAGTTAATGAGCAAGGATTAACACCTACAAAATCACAGAATAAGGAGAGGAAAGAATCTATACAGAGTCAGGAACTGCTTCTGCCCCAAGACAGAGACATTTAGTTGCACAAGCACCCATGTCACGAATTTTGTCTATCAGCAGTTAGGGCTGCAGGACCCCAGAACCCCTCTGCACCTATCTCCTTAACAGCTGGCAGGCTTTATGGCTGCAGCAGAGTCTAGCAGCCAGGCCTTCAGTAGTTTGCCCTACCACCCCGTGCCCCAAGACAGACCCTTGACACGAGTTTTTCCTGTCATCAGCTAGAGGTGCAGGGCCCGAGAACCCAGAAGCCCCTGGACCTATCTCCTTGAAAGCTTGCAGGATTTGTGGCCGCAGCAGGGGGCTAGCAGGCCTGCAGCTTTCACCCTGCTGCTCCTTAACACACAGTGGCAGCCATGTCACAAGTTTTGCTTGTCCACTGCTTCAGGTACAGTTTCCCCCAAACCCCTGCACCTATCTCCTTGAATCTTGGCAGGTTTTGTGGTGTCTGCAGGGGCTATCCTGCCTGTAGTTTTGATGCACTGTGGCTTAACACATACATGTGACACAAGTTTTGCTTTCAAAACCCTGATGTGCAGTTTTCCCGACCCGCTGCACCTATCTCCTTGAAACTTGGCAAGCTTCATGCTCTCAGAAGGGGATACCATTCCTGCAAGTTTCATTCAAATCAGGCCAGAAATTACAAAGTTATAGGCTGCTTCAACCTTCCCCATTATAGCTTATAGGCGAAACATTGAAACAGCAACATGAAATGGCAAAACGCACAGCTCTAATCTATATTACAAAATAAACCACCATAAATAAATGTTACATGTATTGGTGCTGGTCTCAGCAACTAAGTAACTGATCAAATGGATGAAGTGAACCATTTATTCTTGATCACTTTCAGGTCAGGCTTTAGTCTCACTGACACTGGGAAGAGAAGAAGCAGCTTGTATTTCCACTATCTATATTTTGTCTCCTCTGTAGATAGAAAACTTAAGATTCCAAAAGGACACTATCTATATTGGGGGTAGGCAACCCCCCGCATGAATGCCAGAGAGTGGAACACAATGGCATTTTGCTTGGCATACATGCCTCAAGGAAGGTGCTGGGACTGTGGTGCCACAACAAAGATAGGGCCTCTCATGGCTCCCCCCTATGACCTGCCCCCTCCCATCTTGTAACATCTATTGGGCACTTTGCCCAAAAACATTGCCAACCCCTGATTTATATCCTTTTAGTTTAGCTCACAAAAATATAAACTTGCTTAGAGAAAATTTGTAAGAAAACCCTTTGTGGATTATTTAAATTTTTCCCCTTAAAGTAATATGAAGCCATACCTATTCTTAACATCTGATGAAGGCTGTCATCATCTATGAAAGCGTATGCCTTCTGAAAGAGTGTTTCGAAGGTGCAATTTTACCCTGACTTCTTTCAATAAAGTCTGTCAAGCAAAGTTTTAAAAGTGATGCTCCTTGGGGAAACTGGAGGGGGGAGGGAGGGGAAGATGGGAGGAAAAAAAGAAAAAAAGAAAAAAACTTCCTCTTCAAAATTTGCATCTCAGCTTCTGGCTAGGCACAAAAAATTGTCTTGAGACAAAGCTGGGTTGGTTTCCACAATTTCAGTTTGCTTCATAGGAGCTGGAAAGTAGCCAGGAAACTTCTGTTCCTGAAAATATAAAGGATGTTGTTTCTTGTCTTTTTTTTTTTCCCAGAATTATTCTTTCTTCTTTTTCTGACCAAGCGAAGCAGTATCTTCACAAAAAGGCTTTAGCAGCCTTTAACATTTAGAAATGATAGGCAAATTAGTGGGAGGAGAGCTGTGTTTCGTTGTGGATCTTAGGTCAATTTCACTCAGTCATTGTCACTTTCAAGCTTAAAAAATTATGTTTGCAAATGACTTGCTTTAAATTTTTCCTCTCAAGAACAACAGAATTATTATTTTTTTTAAATCCCTTCAGACAATAAAACTTTTCTGTCCTGATGCATTATGTGACAAACAGAGTGACATTCCTCATACTAAGAATTTAAGTATATACTTCAAACTGTTGGCTGTTTATTTTGTTTATTTATTTAAGTTTATTTAAATTCAAGGGTCTGAGATAAATACTATTTGGAGTCTTTGGAGCAACTCCCACTAGCTTTAAGGGCTCTTGGATGAAGCTCTCCATTAATATAATGCTCACAAGGCATGCCAAATAGATCATTTAAAAGGCAACTTTACTTTAAAGAACTTTTTTTTCAAAGTGCATGAACACCAGTGCAAGCTTCTGCATGTTGCCTTACGTTGGTGATGGTGGTGTTGCCATCACCACCCTGAACTTGAAACTTCTGTTTCACTATCCATTCAGTTCTTTTTGCTTTCTTCTGAGGGTACAACTGGTACTGAGAATCAATGTAAATCTACAATGTTTCCATATGACAATTTAATATAGCACTTTGAAATTAGCTTAAGACTTCCAATTCACTACACAAAATGGCCCCCAAATAATGGTGGGTTCCTTCTCTTTCTTCCCATGATACTGCCTGCCTTTCCTTTTTTGTGCTACCTGTCTTCTTTCCTCTCCAATTTCTTCATCTCACTAAATACTATCCACACAAATTCTTACATAGTTCCAGCTACATACTACATTATGAAATAAAGATAATATAGTCTAATGAACCATGCAAGGAAAACATTTTCTTTCAAATATCTAAAGTATTATTTTACTAAAAAATACAGCAGTAAGCAAAACAATGACCCTATGCACTATTGATATAGCCTAACAGCCATTATACTTATTGTGTAAGCACTCAGAAAATGCTCTACAGACATTCACTGCATGCAAAGTGCTTTTAAAATGGCAGATCCCAATCTAAGATAACCCTGGATAGATGTGGTATCAGACTAAAATGCTTTACGTTAGAGTGCTTTATCGAACAGCTGTACCATATTTGAGCATGACTCAAGTTAGACCACAGTCCTTGAGTATCTGAGGGGCCCCTCACAGGATGGTGTGCTAGCCTTGGCCATTACCCATCTGCTCCAGAAAAGTATCAGCCCAGCCCCACCCCCAGACTGTCACATATTGGAGACAGAAAAGGCTCTCCTTCCTCCTTGTGCAGCCAGACAGGGGTGTGGGGGAATGGAACCCCCATGATGCATACAGATTCTCTCCATCCTGCTTGCTGGCTCATATCTTTGGGGGACGGGGAGGGCTAGCTGGGTCTGAGAGGCAGGGAGTCTTCATTCCTCTAGCCCTCCACCCCCAGATCCTGGTCTGGTGAAAAGCTGCGTGCAGCATTGGGGCTGGGGCAGGGCAAGGGGAATGGAGCCCCGTAGTAGATAGGTGCCCCCCAATTTACTGGGGGAGGATGAAGAGGTCCTTGTGGTGGGGGGACTCTGTTCTCCCTGCCTGCTCATCCTGATGTAGGCCCGGCCCATCCCCTCCCAAGACCCAAGCCAGCAAGTTAAGGTGGGGGGGGGAGCATGTGGCAAGGGATTCCATTCTCCCCCTCCCCTCGCAACCCCTGCTGACAGCCACCAGCTGATGGGGGGCAAGGCTGGGAAGAGGGGCAATTCTGACAGCCTCCTGGGAGGCATGCAGAAGCACCCCCAGCCTGCTGACCTCAGCCAGTGCCCTCCAAGGGTAAACTTCAGTTTTGTTCAGTCCTGTACAAATCTAGGGTGCTTTTAGTAAAGTGTGAAAGTTAGAGTGCTTCCACATTGGGACCCTGAACATCTGGACTTAGCCACAGTGCATAAGCAATACAAGTATATCTTAAATTAGTCCTGGTGAAGTTAGGCAGACAAGATTCTTTGAATAAATCCAATATCTTTTATTAGACCAACTCAAGTAATTGAAAAAAATCATCTTTGCAAGCTTTTGAGTACAAATACCCTCGTCAGGCTGAGGAAACATAAAGAAGCCAGAGGCCAACAAGCATGCAAGAATGGTGAAGTTGTAATTTTTATTCTCATGAACTTCTATGCATAAAAGCATGGATCACCAGATTTATGTGGTAAAACACTGTCAAAACAATTTAGTGTTATTGTAATATGTATTCACTTGTATTTTTAACATAACTATTCCAAAAGACCAACGTGCACATGTATTCTTTATATGCTTATAAGGAGACATTTTTTTATTGAGTCCATATTGTATTAGTCTTATTGGGCATAGTGTATTACAAATGATTCTATGGAAAGCACAAAGACTCATCTTCCTAAAAAAAATAGAAGAATTTATTTATTTATTTATTTATTTATTTATTTATAAATTCTTTTTTTTTTTTTTTTTTTAGCATAGTGGATAGCCCAGCACCTCGTTAGTCACGTGCATAACTGCAAAATTGTAATAAATATTATTTTACATTTCTGGACTGTTTCAGTAGCCAAAGAAAAGGTAGTATACCATACTTTCTTCCATACCTCCCCCATTTTACTTTTGTAGACCCTTCCATCCACTTTGCTTGAATGCAGTGCTCAGATGGGATAGTGGATGTCTGAGTATTTACCTACCAGTTCACAGATATAGCTCAGATTTCTGCATCTGAATCTGGAAATGCATACGCACTCTGGAATTTTCAGTCTTAACCTCTGTAATTTTACATAAATTATACAAAGTATCTGCAGTTAAATAAGCTTAAAAATAAGAACTGCCTATCTAAAGAACTGTGTAAATACATTTAATTTAATTTACAAAAGCAACTTCATATTAGATATTTTTCCTTATTCACCTTTTTCCTCTATACAACAGTGCTCATTAATCTTCACCCCCCCCCCCACACACACACACTGTCACATTTACTATGTCAACCATGGATTGTGCTGTTGCACCAAATACATCTAGATACTTGGTTACTTGAAAGACCTTGATCCATCTGTGCTATTCTTTCTATACTGACATATGTCTCCTTTCAGTACAAATATGAAATTCAAGGATGAGTTCTAACCATTTCCGTTATTGGTATTCATGCATGCTGGTTCAGATAGATTATTGTTACTGTGTTAGGCAGCTAAGATTAATGTCAAATTAACATAAAATATAAGGATGACAATATGCTGGAATTTGTATGTTATACACGTGAATCTAAAGGCATTTTGGAATTGACCCTCAAGGACTAAATAAGACATATTAGTTAACTCATTGTAACATATTTCCTGCGCCCCCCCCCCCCCAAGCATGTCTGGTGGTGTCATTCCTAGAGACACTTGCAATAAGAGTACAGCAGTGATTAGTATAGGCTAGACGATAATATTCTTGATTGAATATAATGGTGATCTTGTTATAAAAACAGTGCCCCCCCCCCCCCTTTCCCTATTCAAGTCAGTGCTTTGACTGGCAACAGGGAAACATGGTTGAAGAACCATGTCACTGGTATAACACCAACATAATTTTCTGTAGATCATCTAGAAATATTCATGGCAAAGTTCAAGATTTGGGAACTGACCCTATAAATATTAAGAAGGTACAAGGATAAAAGCCAATAAACTCTTCATATAAATAAGTGTTACTCAAGTTAGCACCTGGCCTGCATAATTGGATCCATGTAACAGAATGTGGGGGCTGTATTAAAATTGCAATATTTTCTGAACAAAACAAGTTTCTCTGAGTAAAATCAAAGACGAAATTCAAGTCTTTTGTTATAAATACTATTTGCTTCTGTGGGTTTATCAGGTTATAAAATACAAAGGGCACGTCCACACATGCAGGCATGTGAGCTTGCAGCAGCTCAAATGGAAGTGGCCCAAATTTGAGCCAGGGATTTTTGCCTCAGCATATGTGCTGAGACATGCACTTTGGTGTGGGGCAAATTGTGCCACTTGGGGCATAATAACCCTGCCTGGCTCCTCCCAGATTTGCAGCCTGGGAGAGCTAGAGCCCCAGCAGTATAAAAACCTGACCTGGCCAGCACCTCAGGGCTACTTGTTCTCAGGGACCTCTGGGACCTCTGTGGTAGCCCCTGTGAAAAGGGGCTACTAATTAGCTTGGTTGGCCTTAGCGCATGGTAAGTAAATGGACACATAGATAGAAGCTTTTGGGGCCCAGCCAAGCGGTATCTGGGACACTAGCCTCTTGTGCCAGCTGGACTGCTGCAGCAGCATCCCAAATACACTTTTTGAAAATACCCCAAAATCCATGTTCTTCTACAATTAGAACGAGACCACTACACACACACACACACACACACACGCATGCATGCACACACACAGAGAGAGAGAGAGAAATGGATTGATTAGTTGGGCAATGTTTTATTGATATATTTACAATGTTAAAGCAATATTTACAATTTGGAAGTCTACCAGTGTCTCTATCATCATAATAAAATAATATCTAAATATCTATTTGTGCTGATGTGTGTTTTTGGTTTTCTTCTCACATGATGGGTGTGTGGTGGGGGGATGTGGGGTTTACATATGGGAGGTGGGAAGGGGTGTGGGGGGATGCATGTGGGTATGGAGGGATGAGGGGGCAAGTGGGTCAGTGTGGTGGGATTGTGGGGGGAATGTGGGTGTGGGAGGACTGTAGTGGGGGCTGTTCAGGAGGGGTGGGTCCCCTGCCCCCCACAGGGTGCAGCCCCCCCACATAGCACATGGGCTTCCCTGCCACAGGGCCCCAGCTCCTCCCTGAAGGGTCCCAGCCCCCCCACAGGGTCTCAGTCACCCTACAGGGCCACAGCCCCCCTCCCCACTGTACAGGGCCCAAAACTCACCCCCTGCAGCAGCAGCAGGAATGGGGCACTCAGGGCCCATTTCTGCCAGCCCCTCCCCCACCCCCCCCATGGTGTGGCACAGCTCCAAGCTGCTCAGAGCTGGCACCACTTGTGCCACTCATTGCAGGACAGGCCCGGCTTGCTATGGTGCCAAGCACCCTTCTGCAGCCCAGGAGCTGCTTGTGCTGTCACCTGGGAGCTGGTGCCACCCACGGGGACAGGGTGTTGCTCTGAGCCGGGTCCTGAAGCAGGGACAGTGGCTGCTGCTGCCTGCTGCTCATTGGCGACATGTAGGGGTGCACACAGGTGCACGTGTACCCCTGAGCATGGCAATGCACCCCCTATGAAAAGGGATTGCTGACATTGTCAGCAGCACCTATGGGCAGTCACCGCTTGCCACCCCCCCCCCACTGCCAACACCGCCAGTGGTGTCTGCAGGAGGTCAGCGATCACCACTGGCTGCCACCAACACTGCCAGTAGCATCTGTGGGTGGTCACTGACCCCTGGTTGGTGCTTGTCATCCCCACCCCTGCTGCCAACAGTGCTGGTGGCATCTGTGGGAGCTCCCTACTTACTGCTCCTGTGCCCCCCCCAGCCACCAGGGGCATGCGTTGTTCATGATACCGCTCACTATTGTGCCGCTGGAGTGGGGCAGGGGAGCATGCGTGGATGGAAAGGGAGGAAGGGAGTGAAGAAGCTCACTACTCAAAGCCCTGCTAGGTAAGCAGCTATAAACAGAAGAGGTAATCAGCAGCAGATACAAACTTAAATAGCTAGTGATGCCAGCTCGGCTCCCTGCCCCACCTTCCCTGTCTCTCTGCCAGCAGCAGCAGGTGATTCCCTGCCCTTCACAGCACCACAAGCCAGGCAGGCAGCACTGATCTCACCCTTCCCCTTGCCCTGCTGATGGAGGAGCTGGGCTCAGCCACATGGCAAAAAGTAGGCAGGAGGGAAGCTCCTACATGCACACATCCAGCCCACCCACACCCCACACACAGTGCACTAGCATTTCCATTCAGCATTTACAAAGTCGATGGTGATGTGGTGCTGCAAGACCTGGGCCAGCTCCATGCAGCATGTATAAAGCCTGGGTCTTACAGTGTCATGTCGCTGCCAGCTGTAGCTGCAGCCGGGGCACAGCCATGCTGCCTGATGCCCCAGGTGCTGTGGGTTGTGGGCAGCGGGGCAGGTGTGCAGTGGACCCCGCTTGAGGCCCTCCACAAACCCACCCATCCCCCCTGCCACTCCCCATACCCCCAATATCCCCCACGCCATTCTGCATATCCCTGATATCCCCCTGCCACCCCCCCATGGCAACCCACACCCATAAACCACCCCTATCCCCACATCCCTATTTACCCATGACAGCTCCCGGGTTCCGATCCTTGTCGCACTTTTGCTTGCCCCAGCATGGTAAGGGCCATGCCCTGCATGCTGGGCCAGCAAGAGCACCATAGAGATGCTCTGGCCAGAAACCAGAGCATCTCTCTTGGAGGAACGGCTATCAGGTTGAGTTAGGATACAGTCCCAGACTGTGCACTGCCCCACTTTTTTCACCCGGAGTATTTTTTGACCTCTGGATATCCAGGGGTCCAATTTTGCCCCTGTGCTGCAAATATGCAGTGTGGGGAATATTCTTTTGTTCCTGCACGTGCCTTTTGCAGTGTCTCAAAGGGGTTTGAGATGCTTGAAGAGGCATGTGCGCGCTTGTCTGGACGTACCCAAAGAAGCTCTTAATTAACCAATATTTGTTAAGCTATTCTTGCAAATATGAATCACACTACACAAGTGGTGCTCAACTTGCCAACAGGCCAGATCCAACTTGTCCCTTCCTCTAAAGAGAATGGATCTGGCCCTCAGCGTGGGAGGAATCAATAATGAGCAGTTTGATACAATGTGTCCCTTTCTCTGCCCTGTGTCATGCTTCTGATCCCTTTGCAGACAAAAGTAAGCTCTCTTCCCTTTACTCTCCCACCTTTGCGCCCCTGCCATAGGGGAATGGTGACCCACAGCGTAACCAGGTAGCTAACCCTCAGCCCATCACTTTAAAATTTTGAGCTCCACTGCTCTAAACCAATCCTCTTTAGAGACTAGATCTTGGGATTGTAGGGTGCTTGTATAAGTGACAGGGGTTTAGTCCTCTAAATTGAAATAGTGGGTTTTTAACTGTAATGATTAAAAACCCACCACAGCAATTTAGGGCCTTCCATCACTGTTATAGCAAGGGACCCAATCCTATTTTTTTTGTTCACAGAGCAATCCCACATCTCCCGCAGGAGGGAGCAAACTGCCAGTGGGCTGAGTAACCCCTAAGCTGCAGGTGGCCCTGGTCCTTCCTTCCACTGTGGTGGTACCCTCTGGGGCTGCCCGGGCAGGCTGCTAGTGGGTGGGTGCTGCCCCAGCTTGGGCTTGGGAAACAGTTGGATCCGGGCAGCATGAACCAACTAGCAGCCTACCTGGGTGGCACCAAAGGACACTGCCACTGAAGAGGAAGGACCGGGCCCCACCACAGCTCAGGAGCTGTGTGGCCTACTGGCAACTTGTACACACAGACCCTGCCAGGGGGGGGAAGCAGCAAGGAGCCTGATCCTTTTTTCAGTTTTCCATAGAGCCTTTCTGCCACTCCTGCAGCCAGAAGGTGTGATGCTGGTGGGCTCCAAGCTGCGGGGGCCCTGATCCTTCCCTCCATGGCATCAGTATCCCCTGTGGCCACCCAAGTAGGCTGCTAGTGGGAGGTGCTGCCTCAGCTCAGAGGCAGCACCCAGCCTGATCCAACTGTTCCCTGAGCCCAAGTTAGAGCAGCACCTGCCCACTGGCAGCCTGCCTCGGCAGCCTTCAGGAGTGCTGCTGCTGTGGAAGGAAGGACCTGGGTCCCCCTCAGCTCAAGGGCCACTTGGCACACCAGCAGCTTGCTCCCCATGGGAGGCATGGGAAAGCTCAGGAAAAAAAAAAGAATCTGGCCCCTCGCCACTTCTGCCTTCAGCCCACCCCTCCCATGGCAGGGCAGTGAGCTTCCAAAAGGCTCCAACGTTACAGATAGCTACATTGCAAACTAAACTACGTGCAGATGTGGCTTAGTTTGCCAAGTAACAAACTAATTTAAATAATAAAAAATTCCTGAATATGTACAGCATGACACAATTAAACCACAAAAATGGTCAATTTTCATCACGTGTACAAGCACCCATATATATTAATCCTAATTGGTGCACTTCGCCCAAAGACAAGTAGAGCTATTCTGAGCAACGGATAGCCTGTAGAATAGCCAGGCAGGGGTTGTCTAAAGAATTTTGCAATTTAGGAGCTATGTGACTTCTTTCTGCTCTCAATCCTCAACTCACAGTCCAGAAAAGGTAAGTTGGTCAGTGATCTCGAGTGTGAAAAATCTTAAGGAACAGAGATAAGATATTATTTAATCCAGGCATTACATACACTCCCTCTAAAGAAATAACTTTAGATTAAGTTATTTAATTACACATATAAATAATTTACTAAAACAGCTTTTCCATGGAATTTGCTTAACGTGTACCACTATTTTCAAGCATTTTTTTTTTTTTTGTAAAAAAAATTA
Source organism: Alligator mississippiensis (assembly GCF_030867095.1). Lineage (NCBI taxonomy): Eukaryota > Metazoa > Chordata > Crocodylia > Alligatoridae > Alligator > Alligator mississippiensis. The sequence continues at coordinate 107,330,292 of NC_081825.1, read as the reverse complement.
CACAGAATTTTAAAGGAGAGCATGTAATATCATAGAATTTGATGCTCAGTTGATGTGGTGGCAGAATGCAACAAGTATCAAGACAGACAGACAAAATGATTTTTATTATAACTGTAAGCATTTATGAAGCCAGTAGCTCACTAAATCTCTCATTTTATGGGGAAAAAAGGATAAAATAAAAAGGATTGTGGACTTTTAGAGCTTTTCCCTTCTGATCCACCCAAATGTTAGCCATAAACTCTTTCCTAGAAGAAGTTATGCTACTATGAGATACCATAACTAGGTAGAGAGAGACTTCTTCCCCTCTCTCATCAGTTACAATTGCAATTGAGGGGACCTGCACAGCTCTAGTTACAAAAGCAAGTTTGGGTCATGTCTAATTCATTTAATTAGACCTCAGATAAAATTCAAGCACAGGATAAGGACAGACTTTTTTTCTGCTATATTCAACAAAACCCCAGCCAATAAAAATGTGGCAAGTTTCTGGCTTTGCCCTCTGTCACTAGCATTGTGTGGCATTGGCCACCACTCTATATGGTGGCCAATGCCATCTTATGTAGAGTTGGTGAGCAGGATACAGAGTTCCCTTTCTATGCGTCTGTTATTGCCTACCATTCCTGTTATCTTCTTTAAGTATTGTAAGAAGAAAAAACACATAATGCCACAAAAACTAAGCGCACATAAAATAATATCTTACTTTTCACACATGACAGAAATACAACTGCAGTATTTGGAGTGCACTCAACTAGAGAGGTCAGATGTACTATTGGAGCAAAGCGAGTATATAGTACGAGAACTCTCAAAGAACAGCTACAGTGTTGGATAGGAATCCTTTCCATCTGCCATATACTTCATCACAAGAGGAGTAAAAATGTTGGGGTTAAAATAGAAGAAATAAAAATGCATACAAATATAATGAAATATATTCAATAGTGTGATCAATAATCATGTGCAACATGAAACAAAGGTCAAAACGATTCAGAATTACAATACAAAGTTTAAAGGAAATTTAAGTACCGATAAGTGACACATGATGGCAATCTGAGAGATTACAGAAATGCCAGGAACAACTTTTTAAAATAGATGCCAACTGCAAATTACTATAGTCTATACTATCCATGTAATTACTAAGGATGACATGAAGTCAGATCATCAAAAACAAAGAAAAAACAAAGAATGAAAAACAAAGAGATTGGAAGTATGTTGGGATTTTTTTTTTTAAAAAGCTGAATGCTTTTCAAGAGTTGTTCAAGCCAGAATACAACTATGCTGCTTCATCCTCTGAGGACAAGAGTTCCAGGGGACTGAAGGAATAACATAGGCACAGTTAAGTTAACCTCATCTAAAGGGGTTCTTATTAAGTTATCATGGTAATAGCAGGTTTTTTTTTCCTTAAATGTGACTGAGGAATGAACCTACCAGGTTAGTATCTATTAGGAACATCTGGTGACAGTTGCTCACAAAAATGGATGTCAGTAATCTTTGGATCAAGGGATTTTAAGAGAAATTTAGACCAGATAATGTGTGATTCCTTCAAAATGGAACTACCAGGCAATTGTGGGTAATCACAAGAAGTTTATGACTAGAGCGTAAAAATGTCAGATCATAAACCATAGAAAAGCTAGGTCAGCAATCCAATAAATTCAACCTATACGTGATGCCTGCAGAAGATGCTAGTAAAAGTACAGATTTTGACATACATGGAAAATATGATTCTAGATAAGAAATAATGATGGTAGACACATTGTCAAGCAAAATTTACCCTGATATCTCATGGGATGAGCCATCGCTAAAGCAACATGTATTCCCTGTAGGCTCACAATTACCTATTTCAGCAGATTTAGAAGACAAATTGAGAGCTGCCACTAGCATGGAACAAGTAGAACAGCATTTGACCAATTTAGTATCTACTGTATATTCTGAAAAAGGAAACCATTTAAAGGGGTGCTTGCAGCTATTCTAACAATAGGGTGGACTCAGAAGACTTTATTCTGATAGAGGAAATAATAACTCTAAAAACATATTGAACGCCTCTCAACCCCCACAAGCAAAAAGACATTGCAGTTCTGTAATACAAAACAGCACATAATGAATACGCTTTCTGTTATGCACAAGTATGAAGGATCTGATGCAACATTACATTCTTTATGTCAGAATATACATGAGTAAGTATGATATATCACAAGCTAGAAAATCTAGCTAGACAATCGTTATTAACTATCATTAATGTGCAACAGCCAAAAAGTTATGAAAGAAACTGAATTAAGCCTATTAAAAACAAGTAAAAAAGAACCAACTTGTCGCAGATCACTTCAGTAACTATCTGAAACTTAGCTGACCAACAAAAAAAAAAACCTTATTAGAGTCATCATCTTAAACTTAGTCATCATTTCTGCAGGATGATCAAAATAGACAACAGGCTTCAATTATCAGGTAAATAATTCAGTATATTTCCAATAAAATACAAATCAAACAAAACTTGAACACCAAGCCCAATCCTTCTTCAGTTACATTATTTTTTATTTGGTACAAAATTTCAATGATTTAAAGAAAAATCTCAAGAGATTGAATCAACTGGTAAAGGATGCTACTTTCTTATGGAAACACATAATAGAAATCATGTGGATTATGGTCTACACAAATGTCAGTGACCAACTCCAGAAAAAAAACACGAGTTTGCTGGCTGCCTGAAAAGCAAGCTGTTACTTCGTTTAATTTTTTTAGACATTATTTTCTAAGCTGATCTAAACCTAAAGGGAAAAAAAAAAAATATAACAGAAAATGGATTTTTAGGCAGACTTAGTGTTGAAGATGACAAGAAAAAAAGATTCTCAGAAATCATTTTAGAAACATTACAGCTGAAGGAGTTAAAAGTAATATTGTGAGGTACATGTCCATGAATCAAAAACAAAGAATATGTGAACCACTCACTGTAAAAACCAAATATCAGAACTCATACCCCTGTGCTAAAAGATGGAATGGCTAGACCACTCAGAGAGACAGGAAACATCTGAGACCTGCCCACAACATGATGTACTCTAACTGATTTGAACAGTAATGATACAGATGGGAGAAACCAACCATGTCAAACCCAGCAGACCAGCTTTATTGTTCATCACATTGGGATAGTATTACACACAATTCTCTATAGAATAGCTGAAGGAAAAAAAAAGAGAAAGTAGTTTCAAGTGAATACACATGTGCACTGCACCAAACCTAACTATACCAGCACAAAGGGGTCGTGGGTTTTTTTTGTTTGTTTGTTTGTTTGTTTTTGGGGGGGGTGGTTTTGATGCTTATCTATTCCATTTTTCATTATTTGGATTATAGATACTTTTGCAACTGGACAAAAATCAGAAGTTCTTTTCCCCCAGTTAAATGTCATGATGGCATATATTGTTTTGAATTAAATAGCACTTTACATTTTTCCTGCCCGTTAATGGTGTTCAGATGTTCATCTTAAAAATATTTTACTTCAGACCTCACTGATGTGCTTTTCCTATTACAATATAATACTAATCATTGCTTGCTTTGTTCTGTGTGTTTGGCTTCTTTCCTGTAATGAAAATAGTAAAGAACCTGCAATACATTTGAGATGAGATTTAAAATGAATCCATGCTTACAGTAAACTGATTGGCCAATTTGGGATATGTATTGTATTTCAGTTTATATAGACATAGACATAAAATCTCTCTCTCTTTCTCTCTCACACACACAGTATGTAATATGATCACTGTCTTCTTTTCATCATAATTTTATCCTGTCCAAATTAAAAAAGAATTCCCCACATGGCATCACCATGTGATTATATAAAAAAGAAGAATCATCATAAGCTTGTGCTAGACCATACTGCTGTATGTAATTCCTCCTTCCTCACATACTGTGTAGGTATGCAATAAGCCTTTTTCAATTTATTGTGTTATTTGTTATGCTTTGGTATCTCCATCATATAACTATTCCATTGATAAGACATTTCTTTTTCATTGATAAAAAAATTAAATAGACTTTCTCCTTTTTTCTTTATGAGCAGCAAAACACACCTCAGTTAGCACATCTTAGACAATCAGATACATATCCAAGGAAGTGAGATCAGTAATTCAGTTTGGACCTCTAACTACGAGAAGGAGAAGAAAAGATCTATAATTAGATAATAAGTAGCACACCCCGATGGGTAAGTTATAGGATATCCAACAATGCACATTTTCTTTTTCCTTTTTTTAATAAATGAAGCTGTGGCCTTTCATACTAAAAACTGCACATTAATTCATTTAAAATAGAATAGAACATTGCTCTTGTTGTGCTTTTATACTATGTTTGATTATCTGAGACGCATCATTATGATTTTTGCACATAAAATACAAAACAATTAAATATTCTAAACATTATTTAAGATCTTAATATTTATGTTTTTAAGGTAGGCTACTGTTATACTTTCTTAAGGTACAGTAACATCTGAACTGACTAGACAGTAACAGAACATATCTGTTAACAGATTATAAGTTTCTCTCAGTATCCTCCAAAAAAATTCTATGAACAATTTTAAATAAGGCTGAGAGGTACCATAAACAATGCATGTTGACAAGAAAGATGTTAACATTCAGAAACTAAGAGGATAAAAAATTCTTACATAGCTTGAAAAAAGGACAATACTTTGTTCACTTCACTAGGACAGGGATCATAAATAACAAATTAAATATACAGAAAGTCTGTGTTTTTTTCATTCTCTATTGTCTCACCTGCCAATAAACAATTGCCACCTCCTCCACCCCCCCAGTAATTATCCACCCTGTAGATTAGGTAGAAAATCATTTTTCCTCCAGACATTCCAAATAGACATAAACTGTAAGTTGTATTAAACTGTAGCTATAGCATTCCACATATTATTCTAATATTTTATGTTATTCTAACTATTCTTTGTCCCTGTACTGAGCTATATTTATTGATGCCAAAAACACGCTTCTAGTTTTTAAAAAAAGAAAAAAAGTAAGTAGTCATATTGGAGGCTGTTAGTTTTGAACACTAATAAAGCATTTTCACATAGGCAGGCTTAAGCTCTCTGAATTAATGGGAATAACCAATGATTTAGCTGTAGTTGATATTAAATAAGTAAGGAAAAAAAATAATTTAAAAATTCCTATTCATACTGCCATGGATGCCAGCTCCAGTGAATAAGCTAAGAACTTATTTTGGACCATGATCTTTGTATAAGGATAAATATAGCACTAGGCAGTGCTGGTCGTGTTGTTAATCTAAATTGCATGTCTTCATAACACTGCGGTGAAATGTCCATCTAGTTTGAAGTATACAACTTAAGGTTATATTTAATAGGAAATGTTCTAATGTAATCTGTTTCCTTTGGGGGCTGCATTTTTTTTTTTTCAGGGGATGGTGAGGAGAAAAAGAGGAGCTCAAAATAGTAGCATCAGGAAGAACAGCAATATAACCCATTTTAGAACAGTAACCTGAAGAAGGTGTGTTAAGAAATAAAGCTATGCTGAAAACTAAGAAAAGTGTCTTAATGGCTGCTTGGGCCTATGTCCAGCAGTTGGAACTTTCCTGACTGCACATCTGTTCTTGAATGGCTCCAAGCAGAGGATATAGCTTACAGCTAACATGCAGAACGTATGTAGGTAATGAAATAGCTGGCCTTCTTGTATAACTTGAGAAAGAGTGTAGTATTGCTAATTATTGATAAGGGTATGGAAAAGAGAGACAGAATTCAAGCATGCTCAAGAAGCTGTCATGTTTAAACAGTCCTACTAACTTGACCATGGTGTATGTAACTTTTCCCTTGCTTTCTGTACCTTTATTCATACCACCACTTTTATCAACTCCCCACCTGCTCTTCAAATCTGATTATGCCCATGGTCTCCCTACTATCTTAAGTGCCAAAATCTAGTCAGTCCTTTCTCAAATCCAAATTTAGAGACAGGGTGTGCTCCTTGTGCCACAGGAAGAGGTCTCTACTTTAGTTATGTCTACTTCGTAACTGATATTTATGCTGATAGGGTTTAAAATGTGAAGCATGACAGTTTAAGTGTACATAGTCATATAAGATTACTGTACAATTTTAAATGGGTACAGAAATTACATTTTCACTAACCCAGAATGAGTTAGCTATGCAACTCTGACAAAAGCCATTGAAAAGTATATATTACAATCAAACTTCAAAAGCTTTTATAGGAACACTTTTGCATGTATGTGCATGTTTGTGTGGTTGTGTGTGTGTGTATGCACACACGTGTGTGCGCGCATGCACACACATCGCTATTTCTCTTTTCCTTTCTTTCATGTAGTATCTCAGCTGCCTAAATCTTTCGCAGACCAGTTTAAGCTATTGGACTCATGCAAAGTTGATACTTGAATACATGACTTTATATGCAGTGAGATTTTCACTGTTATGTCATTCATTAGACTGCATAAAAATAGTGGCATTTCAAACAGGGTTTAGGATAAGCCCGTGATTAGCAATATGAAATACATTCAGAGATGAATGTTATTTAACTGGCCTCAGAAAAATAAGAAGCTTCTCCATACTATTACTTTGCTAGAATATTGTGGGAGGATGTTGTAAAACAAGTTTTACAATTATGGCTTATGTTGATTTGGATTTATATTTAACATCACAAAAAGACAAAATCCACATAAAATTACCCTTGCTACTTATAGAAAATTCCAATTTTGCTGCAAAGTTACTTGCTGTAAGAAGAGAATTCAATCTCTTAATTTTATTAATATATTGTTTCTTTGGAGGCATTTGTTTAACTTGATCTGCTAGATAATATACCTGTAAAATTGGATACCACAGGAAATACTATGTTAACCTGCCACAGTCGTCCCACCTTTAATTCAAAACACAAGCTATTTTTGTTTTGTCATGTAAATGTTACAAAGCTCTTGTTTGAAGCAGTTAAGTGTAAAATGCTTACATTTGTGGCATCCTCAGGTGCTAATTTTGTTCTCTTGATATCTTGAACTTCTCACAGCCAGGTACAGTGCTAAGAAACTCATCGATTCAAATATTTTAAAAGCTGAACATAACTACTATAAATCACCTAATCCAACTTCCAGCAAAACGGGTGCAATACAGCCTCACCCAGCAATTTCTGCAGCAGAGAGAATTGTTCTTCTCTGTGTAAGTGAACACCATTATGAACAGCAAATAGGGAGGTTTTCCAAGTATATACCCAGGAGACTTTGGTGTGTTCTGCAATAGTCCACAATAAATTTAACAGCATTTAAATATGCTAGATGTTATAATAAAATCTTTAATCATTCATGCCCTACATTCTGAAACATTCCTTGTAGCTTTCAAGGCAATCAGACATATACAGCATTACAAAACAGAGCTTGAGAAAAACCGTAGGCAGCTGGAAGCAAATAGCACAGGAAGGTGACATTACCAGTATTCTCAGCAAGAATCCCAATTTTCAGTAAAAAACAAAATAAAATAAAACAAACAAAAATTTCTCAATGATCCACTCTCCCCTTCTTATGAAGGTCAAGCTGGTCTTCCTCCCTCCTATTTACATTCAAATTTACTTCCTTCTTGTTGCAACTGAGGTGTGTGCAGTGGGGGAGGGAAGGGGGAGAACATATGGATGGAAAGAGCTGATTCTAAGAGGAAAAAATGACAGTATAGAAAGAGAGGTTGGTCAGGTGAAGAAAAAAAGGAAGGATGATAGAGGGGATCATGGAAGGAATATGACTGCTCTTCAACAGTAGAGCTACACTCCAGCTCTTATTCTATATACAGTTATAAAATGACACTCTACGTGTAATCTACAATCTGGTTTCTAAGGATACTATAACATAAAGATCACAAAGGTCCTGGTATACCACATATACAACCATTACATTATTATCATGTGGTTTCCAAAAGCCTTATTCTTTTCCGACCCTGAACACTATTAGACTGACTTACAGTCAAAGCAAAGCATATCAAAGCAAAACACCTCTTTTTCTTCACAGCTCTTTCCATTTTCTCCTATGACAAGTTTGTTTCTCCTCTGTTTCCATCCCCTTTAATATTTATCCTTCACATCCTCAAGCACATAACACTTTATTTCAAAACACAGTTAAATACACTCTTGTCCAAACACTCCTATAATATCTTCAAACTCCTTTCTCTTCCTGATAAACTTCCATAATAGTTTTTGCTTCTAATACTCAGATCTCTCTAATGACATTACCAAAAGTCTGCCATTTTCCTTCCATCCCTTTAAGCTTTTAATGGCTTCTATTCATTCTAAGCTGATTCTGCTGCCTTTCTTGTTTAAAGCCCTATATAGGAGAGGTTTTTTACTTTCCCATATTCAAATACACTAAGATTTGCTCTCATGCAAAATATGCCCTCAGTTTCTGCCAGAGATTAAGTCAAAGACACAATCCAAAAGGGAGAAAAAACTACACTAAAATGAGCGAATTATATTGTTTTCTATACATCAAATAGAAACTTCCTTCCTCATTTAGCCATGCTGTAGTCCAACTAATACTAAAGAAACCTACCCTTGGTCCTAGCCAGCTACCAAGTTAAACTTCCCACTTCTGAGCAAGGCCATAGGGGAAGGTAGTCAAAGGCTTAGATTAAGGTCTATTATGGAAGCTAGTATTCCAAACATAATACAATCTGGATTTAGGTCAGAACATAAGAGATGAAAATGCATTAGCAAAAATAATCTTATTTTGTCAATGAAAAAAGGGCAAGTATCCATGGACTTTTCTTCAACATTAAACACTGTTAGGTATGAGATACTGCTTTCTTACCTGAGAGATGTGACCATGTCCAACATAATGATCTTGAATAATCAAAGCCCTTCTGAGATGGATACTCCTAATCAACAATGAAGAGAAAGTGATCCACCACTCACTCAGGTAGTCCCACAATGATCAATTTCCCTTCCATCCATTTTTATCATGTAAACATGTTCCCTGGGTGAAAAGGAAAGATTACAAAGGCTCAAGTACCAGTAATATCCAGATAGCATGAGACTCCATATATGACCACACCATTATTGCAAGGATGATTTGGTGCTTGGACAAGAACAGCCCGTGATTGAACAAAAGTTGAATGAAGTTTAACCTAAGCAAAAGAAAGGTGATACTCATGGGCAACAAAAACATTTTAAAAGGCTTGCACCCAGAAACCAATCCATACAGACCTGTTTAGGAGTTCTCTTGGATTTCTCATAAATGCATACCCCCTAGATAGCAGTACCCATGCATAACACTGTACCATTTCTGATTTGCTTAGATATTTTGACTTATCTTGGTTCTGGATGTCTGGCCTCAGTTATACATCTATTTGTCCCCTCTTAAAAATATCTGGGCATAAAGCCTTAAGCATCTAGGGATATCCTAGTACTGAATATTGCAGTGCGTCTCCTGAGGTACACAGGTTACCAAGGTTATGGACAGGCATTACATTTGTGTTATGGGAAACACCTTTCTTCCAGAACAGAAAGTTAGTGTACAGACATTCAAGGGGTTTTACACAGAAGAGAGCTACCTCTTCTACATAAGCTAAAAGAGTACATCCAATTGGAAGATGTATTCTCTTGTGCCAATGTGAATGGCTGTATGATTATATCAGGCCCTAAGGACCCCACAGTCCTCTTCCGTCCCTCTTTCCCTCCAAGGAAGGGGGAAGGCAGAAAAAACCTGGTGAAAGCACTGGCTCACTGACACCTCACCCAGAAGTGAGCTCTAAGGGGCCCTGTGGGGACCCTGATGACACACTCCAGGAGAGTTTCCTGGGATGTTCAGAAAGCAGCATCAATACCCCCCACCACTAAATGGACCTGAGTCACTGTGGCCTGTGCACTATAACCTCTGACAAGTTATATTTCATGCTTCTTTTGATGCAGGCCCAAATCCATATTCACTTTTTTTGCAGCTGTCACACTGCAGACTCATATGATTTTTGTTGCACAATACTCCTAGATATTTTTCTGTAGTGCTGCCAGCAACCGAGCTTTGACCCATCCCTGCCTTTGCTTCTGGGACCTTGCACAAGACTGAGGTGACCAATGCCTGTGAAATGGAAAGGGTGTATTCCCCTATAACTGAACCCTGCTAGTGTCTGAGCCACAGTGGATGCACAGACTACCCCATGCACAGAAATGGGTAGTCAATCATGGGGAAGACATTTCTTGTATCTGGATCTGAGTGGTGTTTGGAGGTGTGGTTAAGATGCATTTTCTATGGACTCTTTGCAACCTTAATCTTGCTCTCCAGCTACCCCAGCCAAATTGGTGTCATCTACAAATTTACTACTGTAAATTCTATTCCATCCTCAAAATTATTAATGAAAATAGGTAAATAGTACTGGACCCAGGTCAGACCCCTAGAGAATCCTATTTGATACTTTCTCTGAGTTTTTTTATCTAGACATTGATGAGTAGTCTTTGAGTGCAAGGAATTGGGCAGAGAGGCAGTGGTTGGGTGGAGAGTAGAGTTCTTGAGTTTTGGAGTGCTTTGGGGGCTACTTGTCTGTGGGTTTTTTTTGTTTATTGTAAGCCACTCTGAGCCTTTTGGATAGGGCAGATATAAATCTAAAATAATCTTTATCATTCTGATCATTGTTATCCATACATGCAGGGTTACACACTCAGGAGTAGAATACCCCTGGACATGTACATGCCCATAATGCCCTAAAGGTGGCCAAAAATGGTCACCTAGACAAACAGAATATCATCCTCTTACAGCATACCATGTGATTATATTACATAGTGATATGCAGATTGATCCTTAGGTTTTATCTATAGATTTGGGGTTATCTAGATACCTAGAAAGGCTCTTATATATATATATATATATATATATATATATATATATAAAATCTATATCTATCTATCTAGAAAAGAAGAGAACTACCTCTCTATATCTATCTATACAACTCTTTCTAGATATATATATAAATATCTCTCTATATATCTATAAATATAAAATATATATATATATATATATTTATAAAACCATTTTGAGAGAGAGAGAGAGATCTCTAGAAAGGATTTTATCTATCTATCTATCTATCTATCTATCTATCTATCTATCTAGATATCTCATCTAGATATCTATATCTCTATATCTATCTACATGTCTATATAGATATCTAGATGAGCCTCTAGCATGGGGCTCCATATATGACCACAATATTATTGGTAGGATGATTTAGTGCTTGGAGAAGAACAGCCCATGACTAAAAAAAGTTGGATGAAGTTTCTACTATATAGCTATTTACTATCTATATAGATATGTGTGTGTATATATATATCTATATCTATATAGCTAGATATATATATATATATATATATATAAACCTTTTCTATATATCTATCAAGATAGATAGATAGATAGATAAACCCTTTCATATTACTCCATATCCTAAGATAGTAGATTGTATATTGTGTACTAAGTGTTGTATATTGATTGACATGCCATTTAATGAAGGTCCACAATGTGCATAGCATGAACTGCAAATTGTCCTTTTCACTTCTTGGATATTCGGTTTCACAAATGTAAATATAATGCTTAAGTCAATACTAAAGTCAATTAATTGACTGGAGAGAACTGGCTAAGATTAGATCATGTTCATGTAAAGATGGGCTGTACATCCAGTGGTGTGAGGAAAAGCTATGGTGATTTTGGTATCCATAAGATGGAATTGCTTATCATTGCTTTATCACTTTATTAGTTTGCTATCTATTTACTAGAGCCTTACTTTACTGTCTGAAGTGTTATTCTAATATCCTTGTTTGGTCAAAGTAAAATATACCTGCTTGTAACTTAACACATCTCCAGGAATGGCCATAGTCCCTCAGGGCCACACTATGCCCATTTTCCTTCTTCCTCTTCCCCAGCCTGGTCTCACTCTGTTTCCTGCCATGTCTTGATGTTAACATTAATATATTTGTGAGGAGGCTGCCTTCAGGGAACGAGAGTTGAGTTTTCAGTGCCTTGCCTCCACCGTGTTGATCATCAGGCTGCCAGTCTGCCCAATACGCACACTGCAGCCTGAGCAGGGCTTGATCTCTCTCTTGTCTGGGCCCCCTGACCCTGTCTTTATCTAGGATTTAGGCCCACGCAGACTACCAGGTCCCAGACCTTTGCAGGGCTCTATCTGAACTTTAGCCCCTCATAACAGAGTACCTCCTAGGCACCCAACCCATGGTCTCCTCCTCCCCTTTAAGCCACCCCAAACCTCACTGTTACCATAAACCCAAACCCTAAACCTATAATTTATCTCACTCTCTGCAGAGCTCCTACACTCAGAGGGTTCTGTGTCACAGTGACCTCACAGTCTTGTGCAAGGGCTTATATGATCCCTGATTCTTCCTCATTTTGGTCACCTAACCCAAAAAACAGGACTCAGACACTGCCAATCCTTAAACCTCCTTTAAATCTCCCTTCATTAGCTACTCAGCCCTGCAGTTCAGCTTCCTGCAGGCTACATTTCTACAACCTTAGGCAGACCATAAGGAAATCCCAAAAATCTGGGACATCATCTTGGAAATCTGGGACACTGCTCCCCCAGCCCTGTACTCTCACAAGTCAGCAGAGAGAGCTACATGCCAGGTAGGCATCAGTGCCTGCCAGACTTCCTTCGTGGCACTCTGACTCCTGGCCAGACTGTACCCCATGCATCTGCATTTCTAGGACACCCATTATAATTCCCAGCAGCTGGCAGGGCCCAGCCTCTGAAATCCAGGACTGTCCAAGCTAAAACAGGACATATGGTCACCATACCCAGCCTGCTTCCTGTAACACTGCTCCTGCTGCCTTCCTGTAGCAGGGGTAGGAGTCCCCTGCTACACTGACAGGCTGATACTGAAATCCTGCTTTGTTAAAAAGATACCTTACTGAAAAAGGACTTTGCTTACTCTTGTCATCATAACTAATCAGGAAATGTCAATAGTTTGTGTAATACCTATGATTTCCTTCATTTCTGTGTTTTCATCCAAAGACTAGAGGTACATACAAAGCTTTTCTTTTTTGATGAAAGGATGATAGGAATGTATTAAAATACCCATATCAACCGTTCCTGAATGTACCTGTTACAGCTACTCCAAATTATGCTACACCAAAATAACTTGACTGACTGTCAGTGAGTAACATAGCTATCTGAAGTACACATATGTGGGCAGGTTAAATTATAGGGAAATACATTAATATAGGTCCTAATATGACTTCATACGTCTCTGAGTAATTATTGGCCACAGGTGAATATCTTTCTTTGGCAACCCCTCACAGTTGAGGATGATCATCTTCCATAATTTTCTTATTGGTGTGTTAGAAGATGAGTGATGAGGCCTATCTGGGATCAATGAACTCTATTGCAAGTGAACATATTATGTGAGATGCAAAGATTTTATAAGGTGATACTTCTATTGGACTAATTGAATAGATGAGTTAGCGATAGACAAGCTTTTGAATGCAAAACATTCTTCTTCAAGGCACTTCAACTGGCATACCGTATTTACTCGAATATAAGATAAGGTTTTTTCCCCACCATCAACATGGGGTGGAAATCCCCATGTCTTACGTTCATAAAAGAAAACCTTATTAAATTCTTTATCTATCATTAAACTGCTGCCAAAAGCACCATATGCTCAGTAATGGCTCGAACAGTTCACCCAGGATCCATCGGTCTCTCAGCCTGTCACCTATAATTCTCCTAGAGAATCCTATTTGATACTTTCCCCAAGTTTCTCATCTAGACATTGAGTGTGATTATCCAATGAGTTATGCACCCACATGCTGTAGTTTTGTCTATACCATATCTCTTTAACTTACTCATGATTATGTCATGGGATGCAATACTGAAAGCCTCTCTAAATTCTAATACTCACTCTATCATTACCTCATCCTAGGGGGAAATAGGTTGGTCAAAACATGAAGAACTTTTCCTTGACAAACCACCTTAGCAGTCAGTTAGCACTGTGTTATCAGCTATATTCTTAAAACATGATTATTTAATATTATGCTTCAATATCTTTTCAGGTATCAGTCAAACTAGATGGTTCATGGTTTCTTTGGCTCCCTTCCCCAAGCTTCTGCCTCTGCTTCTGCCTCATCACTTCTCATAGATAACACCCATTTGGATGAGAGAGTGAAAAGCTCAATGGCAAAGTTTGTGGATGACACCAAATTATGGGGCAGTGTGGTCATGTCAGAAGATAGGTGGCAGATACAGGTGGACCTGGGAGGACTCGGCAGTTAGGCAGACTGGAACCAGATGAAGTTTAACACTTCCAAGTGTAAGGTGCTCCATCTGGAGGCAAACAACCCTCAACATACATACAGGCTTGGTGGTGACAGCTTGACTTGCACCACGGCCAAACAGGACTTAGGGGTAATGATTGACCACCTTATGAATATAAGCCATCGGTGCAAGGTGGTAGTCAGCAGGACAAACAACACACTGGCATGAATCAACCATTGCATCTTATGTAAATCTAAGGAAGTGATACTCCCGCTGTACTCAGCACTGGTGAGACTGGAGCTGGAGTACTGCATCCAGTTCTGGGTGCTGCACTTCAATAGGGACATGGAAAAACTTGAGAGGGTCCAGAAAAGAGCCACCTGTATGATCAGGAACTTGCAAGGCAAGCCATATGAGGAAAGGCAGAGGGACCTGGACCTCTTTAGCTTAAAGAAGAGAAGGTTGAGGGGGAACTTGATAGTGGCTTAACATTATATCAGAGGAGTGCATCAGGAGATCAGCAGCATCAGAGGGTGCTTGGCATGCCCCCCCCCCCCCCTGCAGTGGCATACCAACAGGAGGGCAGAGGGTCAGTCTCCCAGTGGTACTTCTGGTTTCACCAGTGGCACTTCAGCAATTGGCCACTGGGGCACTCTGCCCCCTGCTCAGCAATGGTCTGCCAGGGGACCCCCAAGCTCAGTGATCAGCCACTGCCTGGGGACTCCCCTGCTCGGTGATTAGATGCCCCCCACCCCCAGATTCAGGAGACACCAGTCACCCATGTTTGGGCAGGTGATGCCCAGTTGGGGTGGGGCAGGTGTGGGACAGAGCCATGGCTGGTTGGGGGGGGGGGAGGAGGCTGCTGCTGCTGCATGCACCCCAGAAGGGCATGGGGGGGCATGCTCCCCCAGATTTGGGCCAGGCAGGGTAGATGGTCTGCAGCCAGAGCTGTGCTTGGCTCTTCTCAACAGAGACTGGGCTCAGGTCAGGTGGCGGCAGCACTTGGAGTGGGGCTATGGAGGGGGCTGCAGCCACCTCAAATTTCACCATAGCCCCACTAGGTGCTGCTGCCCACCTGTCACAGCCCTGGCTCTTCCCAGTGCATGGCAGGAGGCAGGCGTTGAGCTGGGGCTGCACTGCATGGATGGGGGCTGTGCTGGGAGCAGGGCTACAGCAAAATTTGGAGTGGCTGCAGCCCCCTCCATAGCCCTGCTCCGTGCCACTGCCACTCACCCTGAGGCCAGTCCCTACCGAGAAGAGCCCAGCACAACCCCAGCTCCAGCCCACAGCTGCAGCCCACCCACCCCACTCTGGGCAGATCTGAGGGCACATGTCCTTTCCTAACCCCCCGTGCCCTCCTGGGGTGTGCAAAGCAGGAGAAGCTGTCCCCCCAGTGAGCCACAGCTCCATTCTGTGCCCGTCCCTCCCTGGCTAGGCAATGCTTGCCCCAGCCCCCTCCTTCCCTCACTGTGGTGGGGTGTTGATCTCCCCCACCCCAGGCCCCTTCTACCACAACAGACCTATCAGCTGCACACTGCTGGACTCTGCTCCTCGCTGCCTGCATGCTGTGCTGTGGCTGCATGCACTCACAGGCATTTATCAGCCAAATTATTGGCCACTTCAGGCTGATTTCTCACGTAGTCAATTTTCTTTATATCGGTACCAATCTGATATTAGATCGATGCATCAGTGCACCTCTAGCACCTTGGCCTTTCAGATTTTGTCCCAAGTCCCAAAATATTCTATACTCATTCTTAAAATACATGGTCAACTTTCCACTTTTTGCCTTATTCTTTTATATTTTAAATTATTAAAGAATTTGTGATTTAGTCTAGCAAGTCTCTCACTATGCTTTGTACCCATCAGCATACTCATAAGTATGCTCCTGTGCCTTTACCATTGTCTCTTTAAGGAACAACCAACTTCTCTTTCCCTTAGCATGGCCTCCCGTGGGAAACTGCCTACCAGTTTTATGAGTTTCTTAAAATCTGCTTTTCTGAACTCTACAGTTCTTTTTATTATGCTTTATTCTGTTCTGCTTTGTTCCTTTCCTTAGGATTATGAATTCTATCTTTTGATGATCACAGTTGCATAAGTTACTTTCCAATTCAAATTCTCAACTGCTTCCTAAAGAGTAAGAAACAAATTGAGAAGAGCTTTGTCCCTTGTTAATATTTTTACAATTCTACCAAAAAAAAAAGACACTAATACCCTTTTTACCTGCCTGGGAATTTTTTTCTTTTTAATTTTCAAAATGAATTCCACTGTGTAAAATATGACAAAAGCTACATGCTACACTCAGTTAAGATGCTGGTGTACAGATTATATAACTTCAAACGATTTGTCTTTTTATGAAACACCACAGCCAAAATATCTGGTTTGACTTTTCAAGTAACACCAGAGCCAAGGAGAAGTGATGAAACACTAAAGATAATAGGTGCTAGGTACTGATATTAATGTGCTAACATTGATGTAATGTTAGTATCGAAACCTGAGAGGCTCGAGCACTGAATCATCCATAACGATGCCATGAAATACAGTAAGGTATTGAACATTTGGAGCAAACCTTCCTCACTATGGAGAGGAATGGGCAAGAGAGACAAAGCAAAAGAGCTATGATTTCACATCATCAGGATCCAGTCCTTACTTCTGTAACTGTATGCCATGTCTGCAATTGAACATGCAGATCTTGGATTGGCCTCTTCAGTCATTTCTGGACTAACTGATGACATACCTACTTAATGAAAAACTGCCATTCTCATACCGAGGGCCTGCCACCACCTCTGAATAGCTGCCAGAAGAAGGTGCTCTAATTCCTGATACTTCTGCACCTGATCTAATAGGAATTCTTTTAATTAGAATTATACACAAAAATCTAGACAATGCATTATCAGGGTCCCTGTGCAATGGTATTAGTACTTCTCTAACTCTACTAGAAAAACCTAGTCTCATGGCTTTGTCTCACATTATGCATAGGATGTGTTTTATTTAGTTCACAGTAAGCATTGCTACAAGTTAAAATGTTTCTGAGCAGTGGCACTCTAATGCTTACTATGATCTTAGTCCTCTAGACAGAGCTGGAGCTGGCTGTGCAGTTGACAATTGACTGTTAGGCAGTCACAGCCCCAGCATGGCACTGGAGCCAATGAGGACTGCTGAAATTATCTCTTTGGAGCAGTCCCACAATAGTATAACTGAACACTATCTGAAGATACTTCTCACCCAATAAGTCTTAACTTTACTATCATACAGTAGCACTTAGCCTGCATTTTCCTGCTTGGACTTGTGGATGCTTGTGTTTTAAGTGAAGTTAACACATCCTAAGTGTTATGCGCAACAAGGCCCTCATACATCCTAAAATCACATTTGCCTTTTTTTTTTTTTTTTTAAATAGCTGCAATACACTGGCAGCTCAGACAGCCCCCCCATTATATACTAAGATTCATCTCCTCAGTCATTTCCAACTGTTGATCTAATTGTCACTATTAATTCCTAATTGCATGAACCTACATTTTGAGTATGCATTTTGGATTACCATATTCATTTACATTTCACACACCTTTCCCTCAAAATTTAGTAATAGAAACTTGGGGTGTGCATATTATTAAACAAGGAAAATTTCCACAGGGGCTAGAGGTGATGCATAGAGCACAATTCCCTTCTTCCGCCTCAATTCTGCTCCCCCTGCTTTAAGGTCAACAGCTACTATTTTAACCTTCTCACTGCTGCTACTGAATTAAGACACTTAGAGTGTCAGTCTGAATACAATAAGACTATGGCTCTGAGAGGGATAACCTTCTAGCTGTTGCAATAGAAGCATCTCCCACAGAAGAGGGGGAGTAAAGATGATGAGAGGACTCGATCTCCCATCCCTCTCCCCCTTCATGGCCAGAACCTACAGCTTCTGCATCGACAAGTAAGATGCTGTCTGTTCCTCCACCCTTTCTTTCCAGGGGAATTTTTTTCTTAATTCTGCCTTCCCAAAAGAAAGTGAGTACCTTTGGGAGCATGTGGTATGCAAATAAATACAGTATTTAATTTCAACTAACATTTGTTATTTATCTGGGTTATTCGATTATTCCCCTACAGTTTCCTGATCCTCCCCAACTTGTCATAAGCAAATTTCACTAGTCTTGTCATTCCTTTTATGCCAGATTAATTAATGAAAATGTAATTGGCTAAATTTCTACCAAGACAGTCCCCTGACAAACTCTACTCCCAGCTCAGAACATCCCCTTTCAACACTACCAGATCCCATTTTTCCAGCCAGTAGCCAGTAGCCAGTTACATTATGCACCTTATAGACTGTCATGATGATTCCCATCTGCTCCCACTTAATAAATTCTCATTTGATATCATAACATGTGCTTGTCTGAGGTCCAGTTACATGGGCTAAACCTGGGGTAGGCAAAATTGGTGAGGCCACAGCTGGAGTACTGCATCCAGTTCTGGGCTCTACACTTTAGAAAGGATGTGGAGAAGCTTGAGAGAGTCCGGAGGAGAGGCACATGTATGATAAGAGGTCAAGAGAACAAGCCTTATGAGGAGAGGCTGCAAGGTATGGGACTCTCCAGCCTGGAGAAGTGAAGGCTTAGGGGTGACTTGGTGGCAGCCTATAAGTATATAAGGGATGTGTATCAGGAACTGGGAGAATGTTTGTTCACCAGGGCACACCAAGGGAAGACAAGGTGTAACAGTCACAAACTGCTGGAAGTCTGTCTTAGATTGGACATAAGGAAAAACTTCTTTACCATCCAAGCCTTCAGAGTCTAGAATAACCTCCCCGCAGAAGTGGGTGATCTGACCCCAGCTGACTTCCTGCCCCTCGGGTAGGGGGCTGGACTGGATGAACTCATGAGTTTCCTTCCAACCCTAATGTCTAGGAAATCTATGAAAGTAGGACCCACGGGAAGGATCTGGCCCATGGAGGGATTTTGTCTGGCCTCCCAGTGGATCCCACCTGTTCCAGTAGCCATCTGGCTTTTGGGATGTCCTGCCATCCCCAGGTGTGCAGTAGACCTGGAGAAGCTCCATGGCTGGACTGCATTTCTAAGCAGCCCAGAAGGTAGTGACTCCTTCCAGCTGCCACCACTGCTGGCCCCAAACCCTTGGTACTGGCAAAGACCTATGTGCACAACCCCAGCACTGGCCTTGGCCCACCTCATGCTCATTCTGGACCCACCCTGACCAGGGCAGACCAGCTCCAGAGCAGCTGGGACCCATTCTCACATCACTGGCTCTGGACTGCCTCGTGCCTGCTCCAGATGTGCCCACCCATGATGAGTGGCACTGGTGGCAGCTGGGAAGAAGCTGCAGAAAAAAGCAGACACATCTCCTCAACACTGCTGGGCCTTTCTTGCTATGGCCATCCAGAGCCCATGCCTAGGCTGCCCTGTGATTCCTCTTCGACACTGTAACCACCACCTCCAAGCCAACCAGCTGGGCAGTGGTAACAGTAGAGAGGAGACACAGGGCAGCCCGGGCATGGGATCTGGGTGGCTGTAGCAAAAAGGGCCTGGAAGCAGCAAGGGGCAGGTGGCCACTTTTTTCCCATGCATAACAGCATCTTCTGCCCAGCTGCTGCCTTTGGTCATCTTTAGCAGGTGTGGGGCTGTGCATGTGGGTCCCAGCTGGTCCGCTCCAGCCAGGGCAGGTCTGGAGTGGGGTGTGGGGTGGACTGGGTTGGAAGTGGGGAGGAGCTGCAGGGTGCACAGGCTCTGGGCTGTTGTGGGAGGAGGCACACAGAAGGGGTGCTGACCAGCCCGCAACAGATCCCCAGAACTTTCCATGTACACCACCAGCCTAAATAATTGCTGACCCCTGGGCTAAACCATGGTTTTCACTTGTCTAAAAAAATTAATTGTTTTAATCAAAGTTGAGTGTCACAATCTAGCTTTTATAAATCTATGTTTCATTTTCCTCAGATATCCATTTTACTTCTGCTGTTTAATTATGCTTTCCTTCAAGTTTGTTCTGAAACTGCATATCACGGAGATCAGACCAATAACACCTGCAGTAGTACTTTCCCGTGAGGCACTCACACCACTTTTTAAATATTAGTAATGTGTGTGGTATTTTGCAATCATACATAAGTTGGACTTGGATAATATTGTTATAATTACTTGCTAACAGACTATTATTATTTATATTCTCTAGTCATACAGTACCATCCCTGATTTGACAGATTCATTAAAGATCCTTGCTATTAGACTTGCAATTCCATGTGCTGATTCTTTCATAATTCTAAATTGTAGATTATCTGGTCCTCCTGATTTAAATAAATCAGCTTGGAGTTTTCCTTCTATTTCACTTATAGCAGTTGTCATATACTTTCTCCCACAGGCCTTTGTCTGCTTATTGAATATCATTGTTCTTGTTGAAAACTGCAATGAAGTATTCATGTTTTAGACCACACTCCCTAGATACCTTGTAACTTTACTTCATTCTCAATTGTAGCAGCCCCTTTTTTTCTTTCCTTGATCTTTTTTCACGTTGTTAAAGACAAACTTTTGTTATTTTCTTTAATTTCCTTTGTAAAGCCTAACTTATCTTGGCTTTCAAAAATTCTCACTTTTTCCCTCTTCCTACATTTCTTGGAGGAGTGATCAGTGGAGAGGTGTTTTTCAATCTATGTAGATTCTTCATTTATTCCCAACATACTTATGGAGATGAAATTTATTCAGTTAGATCCCTTTCCTACAACGTTTCCTGCTTTCTCAAAATACAAAATTCCAGATGGTTCTAGTTTTGTTTGGGTTGGTTTTTTTTTTCACTTGAAAATTTCCACGCCTCCTCCACATTTGAGTCCCTGATTTTTTCTGTTCAGTTGTTTCCACTAATTAGTTCTCTTAATTTCTCAAACTTTACCTTTATGAAATTGGAAAACTTAGTACAAATTTACTTTTGTTAATTCTTCCCTTTAAACTAAATCCATTCATGAACACTTAGTAACTATGTTGGCTATCTTATTTCAGACACTATCATTTTTAGTATCTTTAACTTTGTAATGTAATTTTTATCCTTATTCTGGCAGATTTTGAATTTTAAGACTTACTGCTGCTCTTATTTTTAGCTCATGTATTTATTTATTTATTTGTTTGAGAACCAGCTAGATTAAAGACAGGGTAATTGGGTAAAGAGAAAAAGCAAGAGAATAGCCTTTAGTCTCTGGTCCTGAGGAGGATGCTGTTATTGATATTAGCCCATCTTACTTTTTTCTTTATGTATATTTCAGACAATGAGTTAAATGTATGCCCAGAATATATGACAGTTGTATTTTCCTAAGATAAAACATATCAACATCTATCATTTGTTTTGAAAATAAGAACTTTTGCTCTATAAAAAAATGTGTGAGATAGGAATTGGGTATTGTTTCTGCATTTTACTTGTTTGCTTTAAACAAGTATGAAACAGGAGATATCATGGTGTGCTGGAAAATACAAAGATCTCAAGTTGCATATTTCATTGTCACCCTCTACAGAATTTGAATTAGTGAAAAGAAATCATCTAACCTCCTAAGGATAAAGGAAAAATCATCTTCGGTACTAGACAAATCTAGTATTAAGAAATGCCCTAGGTCTGTGCATTACTTCAGTTTTCCTGATAGTTGTTTAACTATTTACACTAGTTTTTCTTTTGGTGTTCGATAAGCTCTATATAGAGAAAGAAAGAGGTTTCAAATTTAAAGATAAAATATAGGTGCTAACAGCCATGTATAGTTCTTTAAAGCAGTGCGGAACAGTATTTTAAGTCTGATCTATATTTTCCCCACCTAAACATGAACAAATATGATTCATATCACAAGGAAAATATAATTTCCTCTGAGGCTTCACTCCAGTAATCACCACAAAGCGTGATACTATTCTTTCCTTATATGTTCAACAGCTAGTTTTGAAGCATTCAGATAACAGCAAATAATATGCATTTGTCTCTCCTAAAAATATATATATTTCCAATACTACTTCTTTATTCTGTAATGTACACGTTACTGTTAAACACCAGAATGGTTTGTTCACATTGCAAAATAATGGAGATAGTGCCTTTTTGCTTAATTTTATATTTGTGCCTTATTTTCAAGGCATTAAATTACTAAATATCCTAAAATTACTTTAAAACCTATACAAAATGTAATTTGTTAGTCAATTGAACTGCTAGAAATCTTGAAGCCAGAACACTACTGATCCTGGCTGCCTGAGGGAAAAGCCTTCAGTACCAGAGTTTCCAAGGTATGACAAGTGATTGAAAGAGGCATTCCATTATATCACTGGCTTTGAAACCAACTTAAATCATGGACTGACACCTGTAAATATTGAACTCCTTTGTTTCTTTGTCCAAATTAGTGGAGTCTAGCCAGCAGGAGAGGCAAGCAGATAGGTGATCAATACAGGCATCATTTACAGAACAGAATAAATGTCACTCAGTAATATAGCAGCAGTTAGGAAGGGAAGATCTAAGCTGTGAAATGTTTTAAATTTAAGAACAAACAATACCATGTCTGATGCAGTACCAAAAGTGAGATATTATCATAACAACAAGCCTTTGATGATCTTTGCAATAGCCTTTTGATGGAATGCTAGAAGAAAATTTTAATAATAAATAGCAAAAGAATTAGGACCTTGAAAAGACCTTTAGTGTAGTCTGAATGAAGAGAAAGAGGGATGGATCAGTTCTTGAAAACACAGTCCTTCTAGGTCCTATGTTCATCTATAAATTGAAAGAAACTGAAGGCAGCCAGTAACTTTATGCAATAGAGCCTCCCCAAGGCCTTAGCAACTATGCCCTTCACAACTAATTAAGACTTCTGAACTGCAGGAAGGACAATGGACTTCCAAGAGCCAGACAGTCTTTCCAAATATCTAGGCTATCTTGTATAGTCAGTGACAGAGTATCCAAATTTTTTCAAGACCGTTCATTTTCAAAACAAATGCAACAGAGGTAGCCATAAGAGTAATGGTCCTGAAACAAGGAGTCAGGGACTTCCTGTTACTTTAAGGGCAGAATGGTTGTAATTCCCAAGTGAAGGGAGTTGCCTATCAGGGGCTTCAAAAGCCATTAGAAACTGATGAGGCACTAGTGCAGAATGGAGGACTCTGCAACAGGGTAATAGGACCTCACTAGAAGCAACAAAATAGTGCAATAGGATGGAGCCCAGCCCAGATAAGGCAGGCGCTCCTGCAGCAGTTAGGTAAGCCTGTAGTCTGTACCAAGCAGACTATGAATGATGGACTGTCTGGGATCTGCCTGCCCTGGAGACTGAAAACAAAGAACTGAAAGGGTAAAGTGTTTAGCCGTGACATATAGCCAGAGTGCTTAGCAGTTTCAGTTATAGCCCAGGGGCTTACTTTTTGTCATGGTGCATATTGGAGGACCAGAAAGGGACTAGCAGGGGACGTTGGGGATCCCAGCAGTGCCTGAGGGGCATACAATTGCCTGGAAGCCCATGAGGAATGAAGCCTAAGCCCATGAGAGCAAGACCCAAGCACCACAGAGGCAAAGCCTGAACCTATGAGAAGTAAGCCTGAGCCTGTAAGGCGTGGGAGCAGAAACTCTGATGGGTAAATCCTGAGCATACGCAAGGGAGAAACCAAAGACCATATGGGCAAGATCCAAGGCCTAGCAAGTTGGCACCAGATCCAAGGTCCACTCTCAAGATAGGAACAATGTTCAGGTACAGCACCAGGCCCAAGCAAGACAGGGACTCCAGTAAAGACCCATAGAGGCCTAATATTGGACCAGAGGTAACACCCACTGAGATAAGTAATGAGTAACACCTGTGAGGCATGGGCATGGGCATGGGCATGGCTGTAGGGGAGGTCAGAGGCCATGAAACTAACCCATAAAGTGATTGGTGCCCTAGTGCATTGACTGGCAGCAAGTGAGGGCCATTCTGGGTACCTGGGGCAGCCTCTTTTTCTTGTGTTGATTAACTACAACAAGGCATGGTAGGAAAGATGAAGGAGGAACAGTCAGAGAGCCAGAGTGCAGCAGGTCACTAGGAGGCATCATGGCCCTAGGCCTGCCACATGTCGCAAAAGTACAAAAGGGTAGTATACTCGATGTAGTTCTTGTGCTGTAAACTCCTCCCTTGAGAACATTCTGCTGCCAAATTTGAGAAGGTGAATAGAACATCAAAATTCTCTTGACAACCACTTTCAATCATACTACACTAAAGTAGCTAATTAAAACAAAAGACATTAGTGAGAGGATCATGGTTACTTGGCTCACAGCTGTACTTTTCCTCCATGGAGTGTGCTGATAGGCACTAGAAGAATCCCCCTTTTTTCCACTCCCTGGCAGGAGGTATTGTTTCTACAAAGGATACTCTTACCACATTTCAAATCTAGGATGCCTATGTTAGGTTTCTCAAACCTATGATGACTCCCACAGTGGCTGAGAACTACCTGAGGAATTTCAGTACCAGCAGACTGTCCAGGAAGCACCTAAAAGCAAGACTACAAGGTTCAGAAAACCTGAAGGCATGGAGGGGGCACCCTCCCTTCACAGTTACTTTCTGTGAACTTCTTACTTTCTATACAGCATTGTGTCTTTTCAAAGAAGTAACCCTCCAATGAAGCAATAAGTACCCAATTTCCTCCAACAATTCTCTGAAACATATCTACATCTTCCATTTCAGCAGAGAAAATTTTCTGTGCCTTCTGATATAATATTCTCTATTGAATGACTTCTCTTCTCCCTTAAGATACCATAACCTCCACCTAGCAGGCTGACAGCATTCTTTACGACAGTTCTAACTAGTGTTTCTATTCTGACAGCACTTATTCTATTTCTGTGTATAAGTCTTGAATGTCTAATCATCACTGAAACAAATCTACATTCTTCAACCCATACATTCTTCAAATGTCTTTTCATAGCTTCATTTGCTCATTCCCTTCCTATTTCCACATTGCAAACCATATTATGTTTTTCTGACATTCCTTGATTTACTTTCCTTTTTTCTTTTTTACTCAGTCTTTTCAGTGACATTTCATTTTTAGGCTAGCAATATCATTCTTGTCTGTTTCCATTTTTGCTCCCTGCATGACACCCTCCTAAGCCTGACTTTACTACTGGATCCTAACATGCTTTCAGCATTGCACAATCAAGGTAATTCTTGATCCTAACTTCTATTCTGTTGTTCCCTATCATATAGTATATTTGTGAACAGTAATGCTGAACAACTGCTACTACCAAAAAACAATCATTATCCTACTACTGGTTAAAACATTATCCTTGATGCACCATTTCAACTCTCTTCAATCTTTTGGACAACACATTTCTCTTAATTGCCACATCTCATGCAGCATATTATTCTTATGGGGTTGTGAAAAAATTTTTTCCTCCATCTCTATTGTCTTACCAATATTTGGGAAGTTTTTCTGGAAAAGATAGGCTCCAGTGTAATTCCCTAAATGCACTATATGCCATATACAGTATATGTCTACATACCATTTACAGCCTGTAATACCTGTTATAAAGATATACATATGATTTAATAGGCATTTCTCTCTCTCTCTGATAGTCCCTATGTAGAGTAATGGATTACACCCAATGAGAATGCCTGGCTAACCTTTAGCGTTATCACACTTCAGTAGTGACTAATCTGAATGGCTGACAAACAATTAAAGACTTGATCTAATTTTAGGGTTACCTATTCAGTTCTAAATTATAGATTTACATCATGATCTTGCAAGTTTTTAGTCATAAGAATAACTTTATGCATGAGTACTCCCATTTCAGTGAAATGAATTAAGTAAGTAAACTTAAATGCATAAAGGTCTGCAGGATCAGGAGATCAAATAGAAGGGTTTTTATTGCCTGACTTGGATTCTTTATTAGTTTTATCTGTTTTAATTTATTCCTGTTTTTGAATATTCGTTCATCTCTTTTCCATTCCATACTTACACTGTTTAGCACATGGAGGAGTTCATAGTTGTAGCAGATAAATAAAATTAGCACCATGATTATCAGCATTATTACAGTCAACAAAAATATAATTAGGGAATTCCTGAATATGCTTGCTCTACTGTACTTCTTTCATAACAATATATACATGTCTCCAAAGTGCTGTAGACTTTGGAGTTATCCCATCACCAAGAACTTTATGACTCCACATGGGAGTAATCATCAGGAAAATATGAACACTTAGGAGTTAATTTAAAAATGTTATATAAGGCTTTAATGAAATGAAAAAGTTAATGAAAGCTTTGCCTTTAAATTCCACAGACAGCTTACACCTCAGGGAAAATGTTAAAACTAACACTGATTAGAAAGAATTCTGCTGTATAACTCTTTTCTTTCTTTTGCCTTAGAATGTTTTTTTAGGAAAAACTACTCGTGTTTCTTTTGAATGTATTTGCTACTGCTTATTTCTTACTTTAAGTGAAAACCATTTGTTTTTTAAACTACAGCAGGTTGCTCTGGAAATCACTGCATGTCACATATA
The DNA here is from genome assembly GCF_030867095.1 of Alligator mississippiensis. NCBI lineage: Eukaryota > Metazoa > Chordata > Crocodylia > Alligatoridae > Alligator > Alligator mississippiensis. The sequence continues at coordinate 107,303,647 of NC_081825.1, read as the reverse complement.
AAGTATTTTGTCTTTTAGTGACAGATAAGTAGTAGTAACAAAAGCCAACATTGTTTCGTGCAAATGTCCTTGGTAATAAAAAACAAGGCAAATATATAAAATATTAAATGATATGTAATATATCATTAGAATGGGTTCTAGATGGGGGTTATTTTTCTTTAAGACTTTCCATATAGTGTAAGAAGCTTTTAAAGAGAGATGCTTTAAAAGTAACAACAGATATACCAATTAACTTCTATAGATTTAACACTGTATTTTACATTTACTGCTCACAAAAATGGGACTGATTTTCTAATTGAATCAACAGATCTGCACTGGAACTTGGTGTAATGGGGTGAAAAACAACATTCCAAATCTGCAATTCAGACATTTCAATCGCTCTCTTTCCATTTGTTCTTCAAACCTAGCACCTTCAAACATGCAGAAGTCATGCCCAAGCAAATCAGTTCTATATCATCAAGTTCTGTTTCCCTTTCTTAAATCATTGTGGTAGGATTTAAGTCTGACATTACTTTCTAAGAGGGAAAGGCACTATACAACCGTCGGACATCTTGCATTGTTGCATACCTCGGGCCTTAAAAGCCCGATTTGACCAGCCTGCATATGAAAGACAATAATAAATATAGGTACAAATGGGTACAAGTAATTGAATGCACAATTATTTACTAATACAAAATTGGATGAAAAAGTAAACACTTTTTCATGCACATACCATTCTTAATTTGTATTATTCACGAGAAGACGTCATTCAACAAAAGGAAAAGAAAGGAAAAACAGTACAGTACATCAATAAGGTTTATGAATTTTACTTTCAGCATGGATATGAATGTGCATATATACAAACTGATAATGTCTTTAGAGAACGAACTGTATCTCATTCACAAAACCCATAAAGTATCCATAAAATATTTAACCCCCTTAGGTTACTAATAATGCAGTATTTTGGGATTTGCACCACCCAAGGATCTGTCTTTTCTTATTAAAACTTTTACATTTTTAGACTAATTCCAAAAAGCTAATATATTAAAAATCTTCAGATTATCTTTAATGTTTCTATCAATGTTGTAATAGCAAGTAAGATAACTTAGGAAGGTATCCTTGTAAAGCAGTTACAAAGCTCATACAGAAACTGTACGTATAAAATAATAATCTTTTTAGTAAACCCTGCCACTTTTTATCCTGGAAAGAAAATTTTATTGGCCAAGTTCCATTTCTTTAAAAATCAGAGTTTACAATGGAAATATTGAGGGGTCCTTTACTATACATACATCAGACACATCTATGATGTGATTAATCTTTCAAAAATGTTGTAACATTTTTCGTTCTATGTATTATATAATTCACCAGAATATCCATCTTTTAAATGTATTACCATGCCTCAGCCTCAGATAATTCTCATTAGTTCTGTTAATATTCTCACTTTCACAAAGTAGGCCATGTATTAAGTATTCATAATTTTTCATACAAATTTCATCATTTTTAAAGTTTCAGTTTGACACAGATCAATTAATCATATTTTGTCACCATATCTTTCATTTTATTGCTTTTTTCATTTCCATAAAAGCCTTCCTAGAGAAGTATATATCTACTGCTGTAAGTACAGTGAATACAGTCATGTTCAGCAGGGTTTTGATAACTCATACACTCACATTCAAAGGCACAATAAGGCTGAGGGTAGGAGGATTTTAGCAGCGATGCTCAACACAATGGGGCAAAAGGAAGCATAAGCCATTAACACAAACAGTAACAAAGGCAAAGACCCCAAGAAATATCATCATTTGACTTTATATAGTGAATTTTCTTCCCTCTACGTACAAAGCAATATACACCATGCTTTAAATGTTCAAGAGTATAATATTAAATAATTGTGTCCTTAGTTTATATAACATAAAAGCAGCAATGAAAGCTAGATATAAACTAGGAATAGCAGCTAAATATCTGCAGCAGCTTTTCCTCCATTCAGAAAAACAGTCCACACTACCTTTTTCTTTTACTAGAAAAAGACCATCAGTATTCTGTGCGATGCAGGATATGTGGAAAGAAAATTTAAGGGGTAAACCAATGTGTCTCATGCTAAACATTAGCTATCAAAAATGCCATGGTGTTGATAACACACATACCCACAGACATGGCATCTGCATTCTATGTCCCTATAAATTGCTACTTTTTACAGATTGGGTTATTTGTTATCATGACAGAAGATATTATAAGCCATAAGATGTCACAAATGGCAATGGCACAGCTACTTTTACTAGCTGAAAAATGCTCTGGAAGATTTACACATATAAACTCCCATGAACTGGAACAAGAAATCATAACCTTCAGCTCTGCTGATTTAAAAAAGTGAACCGTGATTTTCTAACATCCAAAATCCGGCTGGGAGATGCTATTAGTGGAAGTCATTTATAGCTGTTACCCTTTCTACCATGGAGAAAAGGACTATGTTTGAGTCAACATGAGTCATCCAACTGCCTGTGCTCTGCTGTTGCTGTGTTTACTGGCCCTTGCATAAGACTGTCGGTCTCTAAACCTGATTCAAAGAACTGGAGACTGTCAGATTCTTCTGGACTGTTACAACACAGAAGATTGCACTCTGACTTACCAGAATGGATGACACCTTCCTGGAAGCAGTCTTGCAGTCAACATTACTTCAGCATATTTTTAAGCATTGCAAACATTAAACAGCAGAGACTTTTTGTGAACTTCAGACATACTTTCCATAAAAATTCTAACCCCCCCCCCCCCAACCTCCTTTGGTAACATCACTCTTTTACATATATTTCTCATTTCTACAGTGGCAAAAATGTCATTTCTAGACTCTTATCAGGTCACCAGGTGTAGTCACCTATTTGAAGTATTACATTTTCAGTCTTCAATTAAAATAGATCTGAATCTATTCACATATAACAATAAGTTGGCTATTCTCCTTTTGAAGTTTTGTAAAATTATTCTTGATGCTCTCTGGCAAAAATTAAGACCATGAAAAACATATATTTAAACACATAGTATGCTACACTTCACCAATAATGATCAGAATGTTAGGAGTGAGGGCAGCAAGGCAGTTAAATGCCCCACAGCTGGTCCTGGTTGGGAGTGGGCCTGGCTGTCAGTGGTTTAACCACCCCAGCTAGCCCTAGTTGCTGCAGGCCAGTAACTGTCTGTTTATTAGCAGAGCCCTTGTAGTGCCCAGCAAGCTATTTGAGAGGACAGATGCTTCTGTCTAACCCTGGGCTGCTGACTCCTTGTTTTTGGTATTAGGTATTGAATATCATGTATAGGTGTTCTGCACTCCTGTCAATAAGCAGTACTGTTTTGTACTATGATTATCTCCTGTTGCTGCCTGCTGTTATGCTTGAAAGTTTTCAGTTAGGCCTTTTTGCCTGCTTACAGAAATTCAGGGAGGTTAGATCATGTTACAAATGGCCATGCTATCTAAATTAGCATAGGGAAATCAGGGGGCTAAAAATAGCTCCTAGTCCTGGTGGGTAAGGGAGAGAGCCCCCCATCTCCCCACATTGCCTCACAGACCCCATAAACCCCCCTAATCCCACCAAACCCTCCTGGACCCCAGCACCCCCCTGCAGACTCCACCTGCCCCCATGTTTCCTGCTGCAGACTCTGCCTGCCCCTCTGATCCCCACCATGGATCTCCAAATCCTTCCTGGAGCCTGCTTGCTCCCCTGAATCCCCCTGGGCCCTCCATCCTGATTTATCTTAAATTGGCTGGCTATTTTTAACTTGATCTAATCTCTCCCTAAACTCCTCAAATGTCTGTACGCAGCCTTCATTTAGTACAATAAAGATGTTTGCTCTGTTGCTCTCTCTCTCTCTCTCTCTCTCATCTCACTGGGACAAACAAGCCCCTGCAATATACAGAACTTAAGTTTCCTTGTCTCTACTTTTGCTTCTTAGTTTCTCAGGGCCTGCATCCTGCCTGGTTATTCCTAGTTCCATGTCCTCATCCTTAGATCCTGGTTGTTGGCTTCCTTGCTTCATCTTTGCTCTTTGTTTCTGCCCATAAGTTTCCGGTTCCTGTCTAGGGACTTCTTGTTCCAGACTCCAACCTCAATCTCTTCTGCTTCAGGCTGTTTTTCCAGCTCCTTGCTTCCTGTATTCTAGGTTTCAGTCCAGACCTCTGTCCTCTTACAGCTGGTTCATGGCTTAGCTTGGTGATCACCTGTATCTTAGTTACAATACAGCTATAGCTGTCGGTTCTGGCTAGTGACCCTCTGGCTAGTGACTTTAGCCTGGATCCCTGCCTCCTGTTTCTGATAGTCTGTGTTTTGTGGTTTTACTTGGGGAAATAGGGCATGTTCTTGTCCTTTATAGACCTCAGTCCCATGGCCCACCTCCTCCTGATCCCCTGACACCAGTAGGAGTCCTAGTTTTCCTGACCTTGCCTATTCCTGATCCCCTTAGTTGCGACTCTTTAGGGTCAAACTCCAGCTACTTACATCCTGGTCATACCTCTGACATAGAAATAATAATAATAGTAATAATAATAACAATAACAACAACAACGATAAACCCTCTTATATATGATGCTCATCCCTTCCCCAAATTGTTCCTTAGTACATGGGTCCTTATAAACATGCAATAGTACTATAAGGGTTTGGTTTGGTTTTTTAACTCATCAAACAGGAACTCAGGGAATGAAAGAAGACAATGCAAATACAGCAAAGAAAGGATGGGGCTGGGGCTTGTATACAATGCTGGGATTGGGACTCCCGTGTTCCTCCCCATTTCTACGACTTAGATCCTAAGATGAAATCTTTAGCATAAATGTATTACCATCATTAATAAGACAAGTGAAGAGGAATCAGAAAGTTTGCTCAGAAACACCCCCCCCAATCTCCCCTTCCCCCCAAACAAACAACAAAACATTTACTGAGTTACTTGGAAGTGGACGATTATGTTTGAGGAAGAGTGAAACAGCAGCAGTCAGTTTTGCTTAACACATTTTATATTAAGCCAAGTTCAGGGACAGTACAGCTCCAGACAAGTCGCAGAACGTTTCAGAGAAAAACAGTCATGTGGATCTTGCACGTATGTCATTTCTAGACTCACTTTATGATGCACCAGTAGACCTTTTATTGTGTAGGATCTTCACTGTAATATCGCAGGACTTATGCCAATTCAACCAGACATTTAACACATAAAAGACTTATGTCATTTTCTGTTTCAAAATTTCTACCCAATGGCCAGTGGAAAGGCAGATATTTTAGTGGAATTATATGGATAAGTTGGAAGCCTTGAACAAGCATGCTGAGCAAGAATGACCATTCAAGAAGAGACTTAGATAAATATGATTTATACTAGTGCCTAATACTACCCATATATTAATTTTAATATACAAATAATATGTTGTGATGCTATGTAATGTAGGATTGTGGACTATCTAGATTTTAAATGCTAGCCTTTGGCAGACTCCGTAAGTCAATCCGGGACCACACAGGCATCAGAATGTCAACAAAGCTGAAGGTTTACAAAGCCATCATCCTTCTGACCCTCCTTTTATGCCTGTGAAACTTGGACCATTTACCAACGTCATGCCAAGAAATTAAACCACATCCACTTGTGCTGCCTGTGAAAGATACTAAAGATCAAGTGGCAGGACAAGATTCCAGACACCGAGGTGCTCAGAGGATCAACTCTCCCCAGTATGCACACCTACTGAAACTAGCACAGCTAAGATGGGCCGGCCACTTCTCAAGAATGCCAGACACTCACCTGCCAAAGTCTTCTATGGTAAAATGTCAAATGGAGTATACTTTCACAGAGCACCAAAGAAGCGGTACAAGGACACCCTAAAGGTGTCCCTAAAGAGTTTGGGCATTGACCCAAAGTTGCAGGAGCAAATCGCTCATGACTATCCATCCTGGAGGTCCCAAATCCAGAATGGAGCATTGGCCTTTGAACAGCAACGCATGGGACAAGCAGTGAAGAAACGTGCAGCCAGGAAAATGAAAACCTCCCGTATCCATTCCTCATCACTCTCCTGCCCTTGCTGCAGCAGATTGTTCAAAGCAAAGATCGGACTTATAAGTCACCTACGTACTCATGTGACCTAGCCTCCACCACCCTTCATTCTCTCCCCTTTCCCCTTTTTCTCCTTCCATTTTTGTTTCCGACTTCTTTTCTCTCTTCTTCCCTCCCCTCACTCCACTGGATGCAGTTGTCTTCGCCCACGAACGATGAAAATATATATGTATGTATAGATTTTAAATTTAGAGAAAAAAAAACACCCAGCCTTTCTAAAAAGAATTAAGATGAAAAGCTGGACTTTTTGCAACATAACAACAATAATAACAATAACAACAATAATCATAATGTCTTTTTATGATGCTTGTCATGAGTATCTTTACAAGCTGTATTCTCACCTAGAGGAAACTCCATTACATAAGCAATGACCAAATTTGAACTTAAAAACAAAAATAATTTACAGAGCTATGATCTAGGCTTGTCTCTATAAATGAAATAGTAGGAGGAAAAAAATATCATTAAGCCAACAATGATGACAAATGAAATCTCTGGATGATGATTTGAGAAAACAAAATTTAACAACAACAAAAATGAACATACTGCATCCAAGCACAAAAACCTTCTCAAATCTTTAAATAGGAAGATTCTTTGAGGCAGAAAAATAGATAAGAGTTCTGATTTATATGTACCGGTTCTGATATAGAGACCAGTTCTGATTTTTTTTTTTTTAATATAAGAATAATTTATAAATATAAGAATGATCAGTATCAACATGGGGAAATTAATTTTGATAAAAGAAGGCTACATTCCAGAACTAAAATATGTTTTGTATCTCAACATTTGATTCCCATTCCCTCCACCCCCACATCCCCAAAATGTTAAGCAATGTCAAAACACATATGGTTTGGAATATGCTGTCTTTGAGATTGTGGATGTAGCATGACTGTGTCCCAACAGTGGCTATGACACCCCCGGTGGCCCAATGGCCACTGCCCTGCACTAGCTCTAGGTATTTTCCCTTTGCAGTCATCTGCCATGCAATGATGTAATACATAATTTTTCAAAGGGAAGCTTCCCCAAGGTCTTAGAGTATGCCCTCATCCTACCTTCACTAGCAGCTTTCCTCCCAGAACCTGCTAGCCCAAATTCAGTCCTTCACCCTCCCAGCCCAAACATGTCCCAGGGCACCCATTACTCTATAAACTATTCACAGGCTCCCATCTCCCCTACAGCCATGCCCATGCCTCACAGATTTTACTTGATATTGTTCTGTCCCTTGTAAAGGCTTCAGTTTTCCTGGTTTCATCCTCCCTTTCCTCTGGCTGCAAACCTTCAGCTTTGGGCCACCAACTTGGGTCCAGCTCTCCTGACTTCAGCCCTGTCAGTCATAAGTCTTTCAAGGCCTCTGGCCCGTCTCCTGCTCTGCTTTCCTGGCCCAAGGAATTCACTGTTCTGGGTTACTGGGCCATTGGCCAATGGTCTCTGCTCTTCTGTGCTGGTCTCATCTGTCTTGGGCTATGGGTTCCCAACCCTGTTTCTTGCCCCTCTTGAGCTACTGGTCTGTGCCTGCTCAGGTACTGGGCCCCTGGCCCTGGCCCTGGCCCTGCTTCTATCACAATTTAAGCCTCACTCCTGGCTGCGCCCAGGGAAGTTGCATCCCTTGCAGGCATGGCTGGGACCTCCAAACTTTCCCTGTAGTCCCAAACCCAAACCATCCATCTAACAAAACAAAAACATGTAAGCCCCTTGGCTGTAACTCAAACCAAAATGCTCAGGTTGCAACACAAAATGGTCTCTTTACTGGGTACCAGCATAGCTGCTAGCTGTATGAACAAAGCTTCCCTACTCTGGGCTACATCCTTCTTGTAAGCTCTCAGAGTCTCATTGGTAGTCCCCAAGCAGCTTAGCTGTCAACCTAGCATTTCTTTGCATCATTCTGTCCAGGAGCTCCTGCCTCTAAAGCTTTCAGGGCTAGACTGACTGCCTGCTCTCATGCACTGGCTTTATGTGCCTCCTAAGCCCTGCCCCATCTGACCTCCTAAGTCCTGCCCCTTCAGCTCCCTGCAGGTGTTCCCTCCCTGTGATTGATGAGCTGCCTACTTTCTCAGTTGGGCTTAGCACCAAGGCAGGCTACTTAGCTATCAGGTGCTCTACTTCCACTCCCTGAGTGAATCACACTCCCAGGATTAGTCCTTTCCTGGGATTAGTGGCTGTCCACTTGCTGGCAGCTAGCTCCTTAATAGCTAGCTGACCTCCTGGCTGCCAGTTGTCCCACAGTCAACCTATTCTTTCCCATAGTCCCTTGCCTGAGTGCAGGTGTTCCTTATTTTCTTTAATGCAGTTCCTTCTTTTAGTGACAGGAGGACCTGGCTGCCTGCCTTCTCACAGCTAACCCCACTGCCCTGGGTCCTAACCGCAGAGTTTTCTCTCCTTAAAATGGCAAGAGCCTCTAGGCTTCCTGTCACAGTGGGACACAGTAACTCATTTGGAATGGCCCTCCTCTCCCTGCCACACACACATTAGGGTGCACTAACTGCTAGACACATAGCTCTTTATGAAGCTATACTGAATGGCTTCAGCATAGAGAATTTATCTGACTGGTCACATCTGTTCAGCAGCCTGCCGAAACCAGACACGCAGATCTGAGGAGCTAATGTCAATATCAGAACAGTCCTTCCTCCCTCTTTCCCCTCCCTCTCCTTAGTTTCTGTTTAGCTGCAAGCAAGCTGGCTTCAAAACTCAAAATGCTTTGAAACTCTCAAAATGTTTCGAGTGCCCTCATTTCATTTTGAAGCTGTTTCAAAGCCTCTCATTTCATTTTGATTTCACTGTTTCAAGCTCAAAATGAGTTGAAACAGCTTTGAAACAAAACACCTGTTAACATTTCGCACAGCCCTACAAGACAGGTCTCTATTAAAATAATCTGTGGTTCACTGCTGTATATTTTATAAAGCTAGGAGAACTAGTAAAGAAGCAATGGTTACCTCTGCAGATGGTAATTACTTACTTACTGATATTAGTTAACTGCATTAAACCTGCATTCTGCTTCAGTTAAAGAGAAAACAGTGGCAGAGCCAAGCTAGATGAAGATTTGAATATTCTTAGGTGGCATACATTTCTATAAAAATTCAGGGAATGGTTATTTCATAGGCTGGTTTTATCACAAGTAACCTTAATAGCACTGGAATAATAAAACTTTTCTGTTTGCCGTTAGAGTTCTGCAATGTGTGGAAGAAAGCAAAAACTGCCATTCTCAAGGCTGAAGTGTCCATCACCCAAGCGATGCACATTTCATAATATAGTCATACTAGGAGAGAAGACCTCTCTCAAAAGTACATCTAAGGGAACGTGTGCATGCTACAGTTGTACTGAAAAGTTTGGGGAGAGATTGATTGGTTGGACACAGGTACATTTGGAGCAATTCCAAAGGGCAGCAGCTGGTATGTTGAAAAGCCATGAATGATACAAATGTAGTAAATTTCAACACTGCTTTATCCAGTGTATAAATAGATCATTAAAAGACTGCTGAAAGCATAAACAGGTTTCTAGGGCTGAGAAAAAAAATAGTGGAAGCAACTAAGCTATAATGCTCTTAATTTTTACTACATTATAAATTGTTTAGCATTATACTCTCTTATCATTTTCTGATATCTCTACTAAAGCTCAAGCATATAATATATGACAATATTCAGTGTGAAATGCTTAGTACTTACAGAACTGCTGATATTTTCTCAAATAAATTAACTAAAGGATTTTTCAGACTAGATATTTAATTGCAAATCTGCAAGTTGCTCAACTTCAAGTAATACAAAAAACACTATTCAGAAAATAAGTTCTAAAATTTCACTTCAATTTTTTTTTGTTTTTTGGGTTGTTTTTTTTTGGTGGAGTGGGGAGGTTGCTTGTTTTGCCAATTATTCCTTTAAAAATATTTATTCTATTTTTCTTATTCTATTTTTTTACTTACTGCATTGTTCACTTTCCAAATGACAATTATGGCAAAACAGGGGCAGGTCAGACCTTTCATAAGTTTTCTTTATGGTACACTGCAGCAATTTAAGAAGATGTTAAAGTTGTCTAAGGCACAACCAAGGGATCCGGTAGCACATTTGGGTGCTTGTACTCATGATGAAAATTGGCTTTTTTTGTGAATTAACCACATTACAGTTTTCAGGTTTTTCTAGTGCTTTTCATATATATATATATATATATATATATATATTGCAATTCAGAGTAAAACACATCCCAATGTATTTTAGTTTGGATCACCATGAATTAAACCAGTGCATCCATGGATCTGTCATATGAAAACAGAAATTCACTTAATGGCATGTAATGAGCCCCTTTGTCCACCAGATGTCACTGCAATTTTTGTGTAGTTCACCCCTTTGACCACCAGATGTCACTTTGATTTGCAGATAGAAGAGAAAGGATACTTTCAATTTGCCATTATTTCTGTGTAATGTTTATTTTTAGACATGAGATGTAGCAGCTCAGCCCAACATGAATCAATCTTCTGGTCACCTACCTGCACAGACACCTGGCGCGTCCCCCACCCTCCATGCCCCAAACCTATAATCATATGTACATGGACAGAGCCTTTTACTTACACGAACTCTGTTAATACTGCTCTGTCAATGTAGCAGAGTTCTCACACATTAATACAGTTACAAGTTCAGGACTTATCTACTGGTTTAGTTCCTACTGGCTAACCCAGGAAGGGTGAGAAATGGAAAAGCTGTAGTGAAATTAATGAAATCTGTATATAAAGAACTACTTCAAAAACAGAAAGAAATCAAGAAAAATTAATTCTGCTTAAAAATAATAACCCCTATTTTTCACAACATGTCCTTGGAGAGCCTAGCTAGACCAATGAAACTGCAAGCAGCAACCAACCCACAAATATTATCAATCTCTCCACACACACGCTTACCAAAACTGAAAAATCTGTCCTTTCTAAAGGCCTAAATTTCTGTCCAGAAAAATACCCTAATAAAATACTTCAATGTGGAGAACTAGAAGAATTCTTCCGACGCCTGCGCCTCAAAGAATATTTCCACGACCACACTGAACCCACTCCCAACGACAACTCATCCTCTGACAACATTCAAGAAAAGATCAATGCCAAAAAACCCCCAAAAACCTCAGATTGGACACCTCGCAGTGGACGAAACCCTAACCTTGACCGCTACATTGACTACTTCAGGGAAAGAATGAACAATGAAATAATCAGCAACATGCGCCACCACAACAACCTCTCTCTACCAGAGAAAAAGGCCATAGAATCTCTAAGATCTAACCACCAAATAGTAATAAAACCAGCAGATAAAGGAGGAGCCATAATCATCCTAAACCGTGAGGATTACATAAAGGAAGCCAACAGACAGCTCTCTGACACCACCTACTACAAAGGACTACAAGAAGATCCTACTCCCCTTTTCACCAAAAAACTCAACAATACCATCAAATCATTTCCACCGAGATTACAAGAAAAACTACAGACCTTGATCCCCCCACTACCTAACCCAGGGACTTTTTACATGCTCCCTAAAATCCACAAACAAGGGAACCCTGGCAGACCTATCATATCCAACCAGGGGACCCTAACTGAAGAAATATCAGGTTTTGTTGAATCCATCCTAAAACCGCTTGTCACCCACAGAGCAAGTTTTGTCCAAGACACCACAGACTTGCTACGGAAACTTAAAAACATAGACCACCTTCCCAGCAACACACTCCTAGCCACCATGGGCGTTACCAGCCTGTACACCAACATCCCACACCAGGATGGCATCCATGCCTGCCTAACATATCTACAGGAACAAGATTACAACCCAGAATACAGACCCAAAGATATTACTGAGCTTATACACCTCACTCTCACACACAACAATTTCACTTTTAATAATCAACACTTCCTCCAGACGATGGGAACAGCTATGGGCACTAAAATGGCCCCACAGTATGCCAACCGTTTTATGAGCCACCTGGAAGAAGACTTCCTCAAAAACTGCACCATCAAACCCTTGCTGTACTTACGATATATCGATGACATCTTCATCATTTGGAGTGAGAACCTGGAATCTCTAATTGAGTTCCACCAGAAATTCAACAGTCACCATCCCTCCATCCGACTTTCTTTAGAATACTCCAGCACCAACATCCCCTTTTTAGACACAAGGATCAGTATCCAGAAGGGTAAAATACAGACCACAGTATACAAGAAACCCACAGACCAACAAACATATCTGCACAAAACCAGCAATCACCCGAAACACACCAAAAAAGCTGTGATATACAGCCAAGCCCTCAGATACCACCGCATCTGTACTGAAGAGAACACCCGGGATTGCCACCTCACCAATCTTAAAAAGACTTTCACCCAGAGAGGACACTCCTCCAGAGAGGTAGATTGCACGTTTGAAAGAGCCACCTGGATACCACGTGAAGAACTGCTGCAGTACAGAAGAAAAACACCCACAAATCGCACACCGCTGGTTATGACCTATCACCCATCCCTTGAACCTGTACGGAAAATCCTCAAAAAATTGCAACCCATATTAGAAAAAGACCCTATTCTTAAAAAAATCTTCCCAGAGCCACCCATCCTAGCCTTCAGACAAGCACCGAACCTCGCCAACCTCATCACCAGAAGCAAACTTCCTCAGCCCCAGAACACACCAAAAGGATCCAGACCGTGCCATGACAAGAAATGCAAAACCTGCCCCCACATCTCCACCACCTCCACTATTACTACACCCCACAACAAAGCCATCAGCATCCCAGGATCTTACAGCTGCACCTCCAGGAATGTAGTATACCTCATCCAATGCACCAAATGCCCTGATGGAAGATATGTAGGAGAGACCAGACAACAACTGCGCACCAGAATGAACGCACACCGGAAATCCATCAAAGACAGAAACACCCAATTACCGGTGGGGGCTCATTTCTCACAGGAGGGCCACTCTCTCTCCAATCTCTCAGTCCTGATCCTCAAGGGAAATTTACACAACCCATCCCAGAGACGAGCCTATGAGCTCCATTTCAGCAACCTGCTGGATACTAGAGATCAGGGACTAAACATAGACATTGGATTTTTGATACATTACAATCTGCCTGGCAACTGACTCCCCAGCCCAGCCCAGCCCCTGGCTTCTTTACTTGTCATTCCATCCAGGAAGAGCACGCAGCAACTGCTGCAGCTTCCTTAGCCTGACGAAGGGTTTTTGAACCCGAAAGCTTGCTTAATAACTATTCTCCAACCATTTGGGTTGGTCTAATAAAAGATATCAAAATCACCCAAGGAACTTTGTCTAGCTAGACCACATATTTCTTGGTTAGATATTGAAGCTTTTCTTTGACGCACCTCATGAAGTTTTTGATTAAATCAGAACTAAAGGTCTCCAGCTGGATAACAACTGTGAAAGAAAATGCTTTCTGAGGGAATATAGTCCTTAAGGTATAGATCAGTGGATGTTCTAATGATTACAAATATATTTCAATTAGAAATTAGGAGACATTTAAATTGCTGTTTAGACCAATTAGATTTGTCTGAATCCAATTTCTATTCTACTCCTGAGGCAACATCTAACTTCTACTCTAATTTATTTTTCAGTATGCAGGCATGCTCCCCCCTCCTCCCGCTCACCTAGAGATTTCTTTTGTTTCGTTTTTTTCTTTCTTTTTTTTTAAACCAGAATTACTGGTTCTATCAGTTTTCCCATTTCAGGTGAATTTGTAAAACAGTGTTCCTTAAATGGCTTGAGCCAGAGGACATGAGGTTCCAGCCTGTAATGGATTTTGACAGCTGCAGGACTGATCCTACAAACTTTACCATGGCAAAGCAGCAGTCATCTTCTTACTGAACAGGTAATAGGAAAGAGATAACAAATGGGGATGAGAACTTTCCTGAGCCTTCAGCCCAAACTCCAACCTGCTTAATATTCAAAGAGGATTACTTAATCTTGGCCTTTTTTGCATGCAGAAGCACTTTGTGCCTCTTCTGCTGAGGGAAAGCCAGGACATGTCCCATGACATGTCCAGCTCTGCTGAAACCAGGGCAGACCAGAAATCTCCCAAGCATCTGTCTTTGCCACACCAGGTAACCAGCCTGTAGCTGAAGACATGCATTCCTTCATACTTTTATCTCCCTCCCCACCTCCCCACATTTCTACCCATCGTCTTCCAAATTTCCACCTATTTACATTTTCACAGACTTGTTATATTTTTAGCTTCTTTTCTACCTTGGAGATCTCAGAACAGCAGCAGTCTCTCCCAGTGCCTGAGGATGGGTGTTTGTGCCTGAAATCTTGCAAAGAACTTTTTTTCTCAATTATTTCAGCTATGTGTAGATGAAACGAGAGGTTTGTGCGCATGGCACTTTAAAGCGGGCTAAATGCTTTTGCACCGCTTTAATAGTGCCTGTGTTTGCACACCTCAGTGACATATTGAGCATTAATTTCAGCTATAGGAAATACGGCAGCACAATGTGCCTTAAATGACTTGGGGCACAGCAAGCTAAAACCATATGGCCATATGGGGGTGAGGGCTAGATGACCATGCAAATGACCACAGCTTGGCGTGGGGCTCCCTGTGGGGAGCTATGGCTTGCGGGGAGGGGTGTTTCAGGAGTGAAGGGATTACTGGTTTGCCAATGCCCCCTGCTATAACTGAGCACCAAAGAGATCAGAGGGATGGGTTGTTATATGGCTCCCCTGCTGTAATTTACTGTGAATTGCACACTGAACTTAATTCAATTTAAAGACTGGTACCTGTAAACATTGACACATCGATTTAAAATAAATCTTTTTTAATTTTAATAAATGCTATTTAATTTAACGAGGATTAAACCCCATCACATGTACAAGCACCCTTTGATAACAGTCTTTCCATGCCTTAAGAGCAATTATAGAGAGGATGGAGATGAGCTTTTCTCTGAGGCTGTTAGGGACAGGACTAGGAAGAATGGCCTCAACCTACAGGGGAAATTTAGGATGGAGATTAGGAGAAACTTTCTGACTATGAGGGTGGTCAAGCACTGAAGCTGGTTAGGTACACACACTGTGGAAACTCCATCCTTGAAAGTTTTCAAGAGCAGGTTGGACAGGCACTTGGCTAGGATGATCCTGCTTCGAGGAGCAGGGTGCTGAACTATGGGCACAGAAAGAAGAGCAGCTTTCTGCTCTTACTCCTAACACTTTGCAGCAGGCATTCTGAGTTGCAACGATCCCCCCCAAACAAAAAGAAGTTCACTGTTGGATTCAGGGGAGAGGGGGGCCTGGAGAATGAAGCTGCTGGATGTGAACCTGAATCAGCTTCCCCTAGCAATGGCCCTCCTCCCTCCCATCTTAGGCACTATTTTCAGAATGGGGAGGGGGAAGGAGCAGAGGGAGCTTGTTCTAAGGGTTCCTCCCAGCATTAGGGGGGGCTCCAATCCACCCGCCCCACCCTCCAGTACCCATTGAAAAAACCCCAGACCAAACTCCCTCCATTCCCTTTCTCCCCCTCCTATTCTAAAAACAGCTCTGAGGCTGGGAGGGTGGTAGACAAATGGTACTGAAGACAGTGTTTCGAAACATCTTCATCTGAACTGTCAAGCAATAACGGTTCTGATTTTCACAGGATCGGGTCCTTAAAGTGCTTTGCAGCCATGCAGTTTTGTTTGGTCATGGCCGTAGAGTGCTTTCAGGGGCCACATTGGGCAAAAAGTGTCACTTCTGTCTGTGCCCTATATGCCCTTGTGAGGTATCTTCCAGACCTATTTTCCTATGATCGTATATTAGTTGGCCTTATTAGTATATATTAGCTGGATCAGCTCTGTAGCTCATCATGAAGTATCTTGTCTCCAGTGTTATCCACTAACAACTGCTTTAGTGAAGGAAATAGGCCAGAGGGAGTAACTTTTAGTAGAGTTTAGCTTATGCCCTACAACCAACTTATGCCCTTATTCGTCTTTATCTTTAATGCTGACTATTAGAGCACTGTTTTTATGTTTTGCTTGGGGGGGTTGTTTGTTTGATTTTTTGTTTTGTTTTGTGTTGTGTGCTGCCCACATATATTTGTAAGCCTTTTGTGACTCCTACTCCTACTTAGTTCTTAGCTCTGGTGAGTGATCTGAAGTTTTTCTGTACTTCTACCATACAACTGCATGGAAAATGGTTTGGAGACTTCAAAAATGTTCCCGTTTAGCACTGAAATGAAATGGGGGAATAGGGGAGAAAGATTAGCAGGCAAATAAATACACCTCACAGAACTGCCTGCTAGCTGAAGCAGTCAGGATATGTTAATTCATCCAGTATCCTAAGAGAGTGCTCTAAACCTAACTGGGTTTTTAGGGTGGGCTTCTCAATCTTTTCTGTTGAAACAGTCCCACTTTGTTTAAAAAAAAAAGAATGATACCATCTATTAAACAACACTATTAAAGTGGTAAAGCCATGGATTTAAAAAATTAGAAAATGTAAGTGGCATGTGCTACCTTAATTAGTCCCCTTTATGTGTATACAATGATAGTCTTTAATTACATGATTACATATTTTTTCCCCAACACCCTCAACTCATTCACTGGCCAGAATAAATGGTGTTCATTTTATAAACAGCTATTCATTATTTTATTTTATCCTCATTGTTCATTATATGGCTCAAGGCTTTATTTATTTCAT
The DNA here is from genome assembly GCF_030867095.1 of Alligator mississippiensis. Taxonomy (NCBI): domain Eukaryota; kingdom Metazoa; phylum Chordata; order Crocodylia; family Alligatoridae; genus Alligator; species Alligator mississippiensis. The sequence goes on along the minus strand of NC_081825.1, from coordinate 107,287,004 downwards.
GCTTTTCCAACCCTGTTCTGACAAAAGAATTGTTTACTCATGGGCTTTTCTATGGCACTCATCACTGCAGTATCTAAGCATTTCACAAACACATTTATTTTCATAATATCCCTGTGACATGAGTAGTTATCTCTATTTTACAGATGAGAAAATGAACCTCAGAAAAAAAAAACTGTATCAAAAGTTTCTCTAATTTTGGTGTCCCATCTATGGCGTATGGGATGTGATATTTCAGAGTACTTAATATTTTATAGAACTTTTGCTAGCTAAAAGCACAGCATTTGTGCAGACCACATCTCATAGTCACACGTCAGGCCTTCAAGAAACGAGAGACCCAACTAATGGCTATCTGAACATTAGTGATTTGACCTGTACCATTTATGAACAGTCCTTCACCACCTTCCTAGTGAGAAAGGTTTCCCTAATATCCAACCTAAACTTCCTGGGCTGCAACTTGAGTCCACTGCTTCTTGTGTCATCTGTCACCACTGAGAACAGTCTATATCTCTAGTTCTCCAGTTACAGCTACCTCATCTTCCCACTCCCATTTTCTTCTTTGTCCAGTCTCCATTATTCCTCAGACTTATGATCCTGCGGAAAGTCACCCAGTCAAATAAGTCCTAGTATCACCCTAGAAGACTGCACACCCCAGTCCTAATCTGACATATCTTGAATTCTCTATCCAGATTCTCTGTCTCCATGCATCTCTACAACTCCTTTTCTACAGTCCCTGTTTCTCCTGTATTCCTCAATCTGATCCCCTTCTCAAATTTTATTCAGCTCCCCCCAATGTTTGCCAACTCTCCATAAATTTACAGGCAGTCAGTAAAAATCAGGCTAAAATGTCTGTCTACAAAGCCTATGAAATTTGAGCTGTTTATAAGAAATCTAAGCAGCTGGAGCTCATTGAAGACCGTCAAAAAAAATGGTGATGAAGACAAAGCCCAGCAGCACCATCTGGTAGCTAAGTGGTAGCACAGCAACCTGCAGCAAGCTTTCTCTTACTGTTTTGTAGACACCTCCCTGATAGCTGCTGCTGCGTCTTACCAGCCATTTATAATACTACTGGGTTGTAGGGTGGCTTCTTTGAGGGTCCAGGATAATGAGGAGTGGGGCTGACAGGGGTAAGGCTAAGGAATGAGCTGGAGAGAGAAGCATGGTGCAGTGTGTGGTTAAGGGCATAAGGGTGTGGGGGTGAGAAGAGGTCCCCAGGGGGAGGGGCAGGCAAGGCCTGACAGAAGAGTATATTTACATGATGTAAAACATATCAATGAAAACATGTGTCAGTAAAAAAAAATTGCATTGTCAGTAAAAATTTTCCAGATTGTCAATCCATTCCAGTGCTTGGGCACCTCTGGCCTAAAGTTTGAGATAATTATCAATAACATAAGGTAAAGTACAATGCAAGGAAAAGTGAATTTCTCCCAGAAAAAGGATTTTAAATGGAAGAAATGTCAAAATAAAAGAAATCCAAACATTAATTTATGGAAATGCATAGAGTGCCCAAAAATCCTTATCTTTGCTTTTTATTGACACTTTAAAAAAGAAAAAAAAATCTTATAAAATCTTTTTCATGTAAACCCAAAGAAATGGAAGCATAAACCAGTTTCTCTATTGCTGCCATCCATCAGCATTCGCATGAATAAATGTCCTTTCCCTTTCTTACTATACTCATATTTTCCTGCAAATCTCCTCTTCCTCCTCTTTGCTGCCAACCCCAAATCCCCTACCAGTTCAAATACTTGTAGTCTTTTCTTTCTTTCTGACCTCATACCCCATAACCTAAATTTCCTTTCCATGCTACATCCTTTCCACACTACATCTTGCGGAGTAGTTCTGGTATAATGGATACATTTTGGAAAGAAAAAAATAGGAATAATGTTAATTTTACTCTGTTATTTAAAAAAATGGAAAGTTATTAGCCACCAAATAATTTATATCTAATATCTCAAAGAATTTCTCTCTATCAAAATGATTTATTTTTTCTTGGTGAGATGCAGGCCAGAGGCAGCCCTCCAGAGAGAGAGAAAGCAAGCTACCTTCATGAAAGATGAATGCCCCCTACCCTATCACAAGTTTGAGAGGGGCAATGCAAGGGTCAGAAGAAAATATTAGCCATCTTATGCAAAGACAGGGTTTTAGAGCCAGTGTGCGGAAAACAATCAAATAAAAGATGACATTTTTTTAAAATTATTGGTCCTTCATAGCATTATCTGAAGAAAAATATTTTCAGCTTCTGCAAAAGGAGAAAGAATAAGATCATTGTCAAGGGGGAAAAAAAAGTTCAAATATACTATTTGTAAAAAGTTCAGTGAGTGTTATCTAAAATGAAGTTTGAAAAAGGCATTTTACTTTATTAGTAAGATTATTTGGGGCAAAGAAAGCTCCATTGTTCATATGGCAATAAATACCTTAAAGGATCCATTTTTAACTCATAGGTTAAACTGATTAATAGGGGTGTATAAAACAGGTCATATTCAATTCACATTGAGATTCAGCCCAAATTGGGGACAGTGATGGAATTAGTTGATTTGGATCACTGTCCCTAATTAAATTTAGCCAAATCTGAATCTGAAGATTTGATGCTGATTCACAGAATCAGTGATTCAGCCATAGAAACAGCTTTAAATGTTTTTTCTACATACTTTGAGGTGAACGTTACAGTGGTGGGGTGGATGGAGTGTCTCACTGGAGCACGGGTAGGTGAGGCCGCATTCTTGATGGCGAACCTGAAAGTGGACCAGAAGTACTTTTGTGGGGGGGGGGCAAGCCCCCCTGGCTTGGCAATTGGCCACGGGGGGGACCCTGGGTCCCCCTGCAGACCCAGGAGGCACCAGTCACTGAGTCAGGAGGGTCAAGGTGGAGGGGTCCGGGGGAGGCCCTGCATGCTCCTTGGTGGACCTGGAAGTGGACTGGAAATGCTTCTGGTCCACTTCTGGGTCTGCTGCTGAGCATGCTGGGGACCCCCCCCCCATGCTCATGTGGGATGCTCCATCTGCCCCACCATTGAAGCATTCATGAGCTGCCTGGCTCCTTGAAGTATGTAGAAAAACATTTAAAGCTGTGCCTATGGCCGAATTGTTGAATATTTCTGATCTCTCCGAGTCAATATGGAGGGTTCCAATTCTATTCGGAGAGATTAAAGGGTCTCCTGATTCAATTTGGATTTGGAGATTCTGCCGCCAAATCGGGCTGAATATCCACCAAATCGAATCAGTGACCGAAACTTTGCACAGCCCTACTGATTAACTTATGAGTTACTCTGGATTCTAAGAAAATTCACACCATATTCAGAGTAAGTGTTATATTATTTTCCATACATAACAAAGGGGATGAATTGCTGTTCAAAGTGAGCAATTCAATTACTCTTCGGTTACAAGTTGCAACCAGTGCCTCCATGTTAATGAGTGATAACTAGGGCAAACTCTTAACAGAAGATATAAAGAAGGTGGAGCTACTCTGCCTCAGTTTTCACAAAAGACTGTGGCCACTGGTACATGTGACAGGGTTTTAATTTCCCTAAATTGAAACAGTTGGTTTTTAATTGGTGCGTTTTTAATTGTGTTGCTTAAAAACACATCATTTCAATTTAGGGACTTCCATCACTGTAACAGAATAGTGGCAGCCCCCCATCATCTCCCTCCACTTCTCCCCCACCCCTGTGGCCAGGCTCCAGCAGAGAAAAAAAAGAAGTGGTGAGGGGCCTGATCCTGAGAAGCCCCTGAGCTGCAGGGGCCCCAGTGCTTTCCTCTGCAGCAGTGGCACCCCCCAGGGTGGTGCTAATGGGTGGGTGCTGCCCAGGGGGAATGGCCACAGTGCAGGAATGGACTGCCCCCCCACACACACACAGCTGAGGGCCTACTGGCAGCTCGTCCCCTGGACATGGAAGATGCAGGCATGATGTGGGAGGAGGGGGGAAGGCCCCTGACCCGTTTTTTTCTCAGCTTTTTTTCCCTCCCCCCCCCAGTGGATCCTTCCTGTGTGAGCTTCTGCCAGATTGTGCAACCTCTAAGCTGCGTGGGGTCTGCTGCTTCCCTCTGTGGTGGTGGCACCCCCCAGGAGTACTTGGGTGGGGTAATAGTGGGCAGGTGCCTCCCGGCAGCCACCACTGCCATGGAGGGAAGTACTGGGCCCCATGCCACAAGATACTGAAGAAAATAGACATACTCAGCTTGCTAAAAAGCTGCTTAAAAGGGGACATGATAGCTGTCTTAAAATAACTGAAGGGCTGTCATAAAGAAGAGGGAAGCACTGTTTCTCTCTTTCTGAAGAGAGGAAGACATGAACCTGCAGCAAAGTGGTTTAGACTGAGTAACAGGGAAAAAAATCTTCACTGTTAGAACAATAAAGCAGTAGGACAGACTCCTGAGGAAGTTGTGGGCTCCTCATCACTGGAGGTGTTCAAGAACAGGTTGGACAGGCATTGGTCAGGGGCAATCTAGGCATGGTTATGTGTATGCTCTATTATGGATTTTCCCCCTGCTTCTGGGCTTTGCTGGTTGCCACACAGGGCCAGGAGTGAAAGTTTTCCCTTCCTGTTGCTACATGTGTCTGAATTTTTTTAAGCCTCTCTCATAGTTTTGGGTGTTGGCTGCAGCCAAGGCTGGGGATTTTTAATGGGGTGTGCCAACACTCCTGCTGAGACTTAAACATGGAGATTCTTGGCTAGAGGATTTTGTCCCTGTCCTCAGGGTCACACTGGTCACCATATTTGGGACCAGGAAGGAATTGCCTGTCCCCCCAGGCAGAATGATACAGACTGTGAAAGATTTTGCTTTGCCCTGTAACATGGACTTCTTAGATCTCTCAAGCATATTTTAGCAACTGCAGAACATTAGCTGCTATAGTCTCCACTGCTTTATCTGGGGCAGATGGGGGTTTTATGTCTTGTAATTGTGATGACTTGACTGTATAGATTTACTAATAGGTTAGATGATAGATTTGTACAGGATGATTTGGATAGGGGTGATCCTGCCTCAGGCAGGGGACTGGACCACACAGCCTCTACAGGTCCCTGCCAGCCCTACTTCTCTGTGATTCTTTAACACAGAAGTCAGTGATCAAGAATGACAGAAAGCATTCTGACTTAAATATTCAATTGAAGCAGGAGAGAGATAATGTTTTATTTGTACAGTGATATATAAGAAACGTAAAAAGTATAAAATGAGATATGGAAAAAGCAAAATGATGCAATAGAGAAAGAGGACTTAAATATTCCTTAGCTTCCTGAATGTATGCCATGACATAACTTTTTCCCCCTTTGAAGTACATTTTTTATATTAACTTACATATTTTCTATTATACTGTGTACATTCTAATCACATTTGTATGCTGCTCTGCAGAAAACTACAGTAAACTTTGTTTTATAGCTCATTGCCCAAAACCTTTGCTATTGCTATTTCAATTACATAAAACTAGGATGCCAATAAGATAACACTGGATCTTTATATCTCAATAATGCCTTTAGGATGACTTACTGAGAATGTAGGAGTGCTTTATTTACTTATTTCTTGGTGGAGAAACCCATGATTCCTGTCTACCTCCTTAACTGCACATAACAAACCTTGTGATCTTCCCTACTCTCAGTAGAAATTACTTAAAAAAATAAATGACATTAGCAAACCCATTCAGCTCAGAATCGCTTAACATTTCCTGACACTACCATGCAAGACAATTATTCTCCGGCTTGTACAGTATGGTATGCTCAGCCTTTGGCTGTTCTGTGAGTTTCTCTTACACAAGTATAATTACTTCAGGGGGACTGAGTACATGGAACTAATTGATGTTTAACATTTAAGAAATGTAACACAATTTTATGCCTGTGTAAAAATGTCAAAAGTAATTCATAGGATTTTTTTTTAAATTCACCGTTGGCAGAATCAATAGCTACACATGGGAAATTATTCAAAATAAAAGTGCCACTTCTAATATAGAACTCTTAAAGAAAAAGTAAACTTTACCATTGATGTTGGCCCAAATACACAATGACAGCTGAGATACAGACCTTGGATACAGAATCAGAAATCCATACTTGAAAAGGATAAACATGAAGCTATCATTTACTGTCTCCTGGCATTGAACCTCTTCAATGCTCTAGGTCTGATGTTATTTAACCCAGTTGAATGAGCCATTTTACTTATCATAAAATATGGTTGATACATAAAGAAGAGAGACTGTTAATGCCAATCTGAGAAAAGCATAAACCTGGAATTTAATTACAGAGTAGGAAGGTACATCAGATTTTCTGATTTGAAAAGCATGGACCTGCCAGCCAAACTAAAAGAGAACGACCATTATCATTCAGTAGAGAGAAACCATACATTTGCACACTAACCACTTCAGTACATAATCATCTATTAAAATTTAGGCTTAAGAATTTATGTTCAAATATCACCAATACCAATATAACAGATCTGGGGAGGTGGGGTGGAAATTTAAAATTATTTATGTGCTGTATATCATGATACCTTGGGACAAAAACTGTGTAGCTCTCAGCTGGTTTGGAAAATCAGTTCCTTTTAAAATATAATTTTTCTCAAGATGAAAGTTTTGAAAAAAAATCAATATTTTAATATTCACATTATTTGTAATGAATACATTTAATTAACTTATGTTTTTAATATTCAGACCAGATCCAGCTGACTGAGCTTTTTTGTTTACTGCTTAAGAAATGTAACGTCTCCATCATGGGAGATGTAATCTAGTTAGGGATCCTGACCTATAGAGTATAAAGGGGTCTTTCACCTCTGTGGCTGATTCATATCTTCAGCAAACCAGAAGTCAAATGACTACCTTGATATACTACACGCATCTGTCAGCTGGGTACATATGGCAGAGACTGAGTAATCCTCCAAGGACCTCAGCCATTAGGAAACAATGGAGATATGGATTTTAACTCTCATAAGGTGGCCTATATAAATTGTCATTTATTTACTTTCAATTATTTGGAACTAAAGATTTTGGGGCAATTAACCTATGTGTTATATCTCAGGATAAACCTATATGAAGCAAAATACTTAATTTTGATTTTCTAAGGAGAAAAATAAAGGGTTCTGAGTAGAACTAAAGACTTATAAACAAAGTCTTGATGAAGCTGCATTTGTTGTTAGCAAATAATTCTGATAAAAAATTCTCAAGAAACTCTAGGTATTTCTCCAAGCTGAGCAGCTCTGACTCTATTCTGAAAAGAATAGCTTCAAATAATTATTGCGATTGGTCAGGAAATTCCTATCAAATTATTATTCAATGGAAAAAGAAGTTTCTTCCAAGATTCTGAAGCCTCCAGGCTCTCGGCAATCAAGATAAACAGGCTGGAAAGAGTTAAGAGACTGGAAGCTCAGGTTAATTGGCAGGACATACTAACAGGAATCCAAGAAAGTTTCTGGTGGAAGCATAGTATCAGTGTGAACTTCATCAAAATAGAACATTGTCTCAGAATAACTCTGGTTCAGTAAATTAGAAAATTCAGACTCCAACATGTTTCATCAGAACTTTTCCCACCAGTTCTATTTAAAAAAAAATCAACTCTACAAGATGTAGAACATTTTGGCCTTGATTAGGCCAAGTACCTAAACCCACACAATTGTGCTCAGAAGATAAAAGCACAAATTTTAAGGTTTCTTTCATTCATTGTGCATTTTCCATGTTGCAAATTAAAAGATGAAATTCTGGCCACAAAAAAATCAATGGGAATTGATTTCCTCAAGGAATCTATTTCTAAGTATTTGGAGGACAAAAAGGTGATTAGGAACAGTCAGCATGGATTCTCCAAGAGCAAGTCATGCCTGACCAAAACTGATTGCCTTCTATGACAAGATAACTGGCTCTGTGGATGTGGGGAGAACAGTGGACATGATATACCTTGACTTTAGCAGGGCTTTTGATACAGTCTCCCACAACATTCTCGCAAGCAAGCTAAGGAAGTATGAGTTGAATGAATGGACTGTAAGGTGGATAGAAAACTGGCTGAAGAATCAGGTTCAGAGGGTAGTAATCAACAGCTCAATGTCTAGTTGGCAGCCAGTATCAAGTGGAGTTCCTCAGGAGTCGATCCTGGGGCTGGTTTTGCTCAGTATCTTCATCAGCAAGCTGGAAGATGGAATGGAGTATACTCTCAACAACTTTGCAGATGACACTGAGCTTGGTGCAGTAATAGATACCCTGGAGGGTAGAGCTAAGATTCAGAGACACCTGAACAAATTGAAGGATTGCACTAAAAGAAATCTCATGAGGTTCAATAAGGACAAGTGCAAAGTCCTGCACTTAAGATAGAACAATCCCATGCAACAGTATTGACCGGAGACTGACTGGATAAGCAGCAGCTCTGAGGGAAAGGATTTGATGATTACAGTGGACAATAAGGTTTAATATATGAGCCAACAGTGTGCCCTTGTTGTGAAGAAGGCTAACTACATATAGGCTACATTAGTAAATGTGTCCTCAGCAGATCGAGGGAAGTGATTCTTCCCCTTTATTTGGCACCGGGGAGGTCACATCTGGAGTACTGTGTCAAGTTTTGAGTCCCCCAAAAGGATGTGGGCAAATTGGAGAGAGTCCAACAGAGAACAATGAAAATGATTAGGGGGCTGGGACATGACTTCTGAAGAAAGGCTGAGGGAGACCTGACATTTGTACACAGCACAAGATTTCCCATTTATGCTGCTGCCACTGTGTTTAGTCTGGAGAAGAGAAGACTGAGAGGGGATTTAATAGCAGCCTTCAGCTACCTGAAGAGGGGTTCAAACAAGAATGGAGCTATTCCATTCTCAGTGCTGGCAGATGACAAAACAAGGAGCAATGGTTTCAAGTTGCAGCAAGAAAAGTTTATTTTAGATATTAGGAAAAAAACTTGTCTCATGAGTTTGGTAGTAAAGCACTGAAACAGGTTACCCAGAAAGGCTATGGAATCTCCATCCTTAGAGGTTTTTAAGACCCAGGTAGACAAAGCCCTGGCTAGGATGATATAGTTGGGGATGGTCCTGCTTGGACTAGATGATCTGAGGTCTGTGTCAACCCTAATTTTCTATGATTCTATACATTTTGAAACTGACTCCAATGGGACTGGTATTTCACCCTAATGATCTAACTTCTGTATACTGTTAAATGAAGTCTTTAGTTCAGCTAAGCAGTTAGGCACAAGTGTCATTGTTTTTATTGGAATTATTCTATTTAAAGTGAAGAACATTGTTAACTCATAGATTTATGTCACTGTGGCTATTTACGTCCATGTGCCTTGCTGAATTGGAAGTAGAGTGTTCAGCAAGTTGCAGGATCAAACCCTTAATATGGACAATGGGCAAAATGATGCATGGTACATAATGGATTGCTGAGTATACACTGTAGCTGTGCTATATTCTGAGGTAAATTGTGTTTCCAAGCTGTGATCTGAATGAATCTCTATTTATGTCAATATGAGTCAGGGCCCATTGGGTTTTTAAATAGGCAGGGAGGACTGTGAAAAATATGAGACAGGGATCCAGAGGTTTCCATCCCTCATTCAACATGATGTTTGAGACTCTGGAAAATGAATGGGGGAATGTATTTACTCACTGAACAATGAAGATTAAAAATAAATACAGAACAGCTGCATCATTAACTGTGTGCTAGCCAATCTGCACACTGAGTGAGGCAAGGGTCCTGTGAAAATAATAATGGTTTATCTAATTAATGATTATATTGTAATACTTGTGCCCACAGAAAAAGAGGTACAGTTGCTTGAGTGGTATTCTATATCCCATAATTATGGCATTTCTATATTCCTTAAGAGGAATTTTTATTAATTACTAGTATGAAATTTATTACGAGTTATAAAAATATTATTTTAACTATATACACAAAATGATGTCAGAGAAAATCTCAGGTAGAAACATGTGTCTAAAATGTGACATACTATAGATTTAAGATCAAAATTTAAGTTTTAAATTTGTAAATAAAATATACAATATGCCAAATATCAAATTACTTTATCAAGTGTTTAATTTTAACTACTTAGTATATTCTACATAATTTATTATATACAACTTACTGAGTATCAAAGTTAAATAGAAGGACACAAAAGAGTGGAAATATTTATTTGTATTGCTTCATTAATGTTCATGAGATGCTAATAACCCTTCCTCATGTACTAAAATCTTGTCTTTTGTATGAATACTGTGAGATATGTTAATTCTATAAAACAGCAAGCAGTAAAATTTTAATTTATTTCACTTTAAATTATTAAGTGCTGCAATAAGTATATATTATCAATAAATTATGATAGTGAATATTTCACTGTGTAATTTTTTGAGGGTAGAGCTAAGAGAACAAGGTGAATTGTAAGAAATCTTGGTAACCAACCAATCTTCTCCTAGTTTTTTGGTGCCATGGGAGTCCTTTGTTAATTCTGCTTTCTAGGGCAATAGTACAACTCAGTCCAATCTTTACCATCTCCCCGTTCAAGTATAGCTTATTGTTCAGTGCATATACATGCACATATTGAATAGTAGATTACGTTATTAGTAATCATCTTATTATGCCATTAGTTTTTTTGTGTTCAGAGGCAGGCACAAAAACAACAGAAAGCCCATTTAAATCATATCAAAGTTAGTTCATTTTGACAGCACATGGCCAGAGGAAAGTTAGGAAAGGTGGGACACACACACACCCCCACCCCCCCACTCCTTCCTCTGAAAAAGATATGAAATATAGAATTTGATACTTTAAAAAAAACAGGAATAAAATTAAATAGATGGAAAGCTATGCAAAACACACTGGAGAGCAAATAAGTAATGCATGATTACAGATCTGGCAAGGAATCACTTGCCAATTCAACATGTATTTCAACTGACAAGAAAGAAAACCATTCTAGACTCTGGAGTAAGTAATACCAAGGGTTTGATTTTAGACACACAGAGATAAACAGAATTGAAAAACATTGATCATGTGTTTATTTGGCTTGAAATTTGAACAAGAATGAAAGGCCATGTAGGAAAAGAAAACACAGTGAATTTTAGAAAGAGAAGAAAAAAAAGACAAGTGATAAAGAGTATGATCAAACAACATGAAATAGAACAGAGGAAGTTCAGACTTTGTCATGAAGGGAGTGTTCAACAAATAATTCCCACCCCCCCAAAACTAAATACAATACTAGTTATGATACGCAACAATAAAAGTAATAAACAACAAGATCTGGCTGATACAATGATTGATTTTTCTCAGTGCTCTCCACAGTAGAAATCAGTTTGTGCCCAAAAGGCAGATATATCTAAATATCTGCCTACACACATGCCAGACACATGCTACGATATGTGCTAATTAGCACACAGAGCAGACTTGATTAATCAAGTTTTGTGTATTTAGCATACCCACACTTCAAAATGGCAGCAGGGGTGCTTTAACTAAAGTTCATTGAATGAGCTTTAGTTAAAGTGCCCCTGCTGCCATTTTGAAGCACAGGACACTGAATATATGAGACACTGTAGGCATTTTAATTAAAGCAGCTCCTTAGAACTGCTCTAATTAAAGCACACAACCCAGAGCATGTGTGAAGATGCTGTGCTCACCACTTTAAGGGTGATTGCAGACAGCAGGCCAACTCGCAGGTGTGCGCCAGCCTTGATGAGAAGGTTACATGGCCGCAGGCTGGGCCATGTGACTTGTAGAGAGAACTGAGCTGCCTCCACTTTAGCTCAGGCATCAGAGGATGGCAGGAGGTTCCTACAGGCCCAGTGGGGTCCCAAAACTTCCAGAGGAAGCTAGGCCCAGCCTAGCAAGAGGGGCTAACAGCTTGTAGGCCTACAAAGGGGCCAGGTAAGATCGATCACTGCCCAGGGAATGGGAGCGCTGAACGAATCACAGGTCTATCAAATGTATTAAAAACACCTGAAGGATTTTAAAACAAGGAAGTGTCCCAGGCATTTCTTCTACAAGAACAACATAAACAAATAAGTATTGGTCCAATATTTCTGTTTTCTTAAAATTGTCCTCCAGCAGACTTTAAGAGTGCATAAGAGTTCAAAACAGAAAGAATAAAGCAGAAACTAAAGTAGGAACGTGTTGATTAAATGGCAGCAGCAGTATGTATTGGCTAGCTGCAGCAAAAGATGCAAATGTCTCTAGGAACCACCTCAAAGTATCAAATAATGGGGGGGTTTTGTTTGTTTTTTTAAGAAGTTACAGAAAGGAAATGATTCAAGTTCAATTTGATTTGGCCCTTCAATATCTAATTCATCCATCTTTTGTTTGAGGTTTTTGTATCCCCTCCAACACACATTCTTCAGCAGGAAGCATTGCAGTTATTCAAACTATAGATGATGGACAAAAAACTATCTACCTGATAAAAATGTGAGAAGCAAGGTTGTTTTGGCAATATCTTTTATTGGAACAATTGTATACTTGGGAGAGAGTTTAGAAAAGCTTTGGGGAACAAAATGCCTATTTTCTTGTCCTGAAGAAGGGTTGTTTATACCAAAAAGCTTGTCTAACATTTCTTGCAACTATACAATTGGTACAATAAAATATATTACCAAATCAACCTTGATTCTTGTACATCTGAACAATCATGATTATGAAACACTTCAAACTTACCTGAAAAAAATATCTTTTGAAATGGATCAATTAGTATTTTAAAAATATGTTTCTTACTCCCCTACTCACAATAATCCTTACAAAAAAAAACTGACATTCATATTTCCCCTTTTCCTTGCATGAGTACTGCTTTATTCTTGAAAGCTTGTTTTGCTTCTGTAATTTATTTTTTTTAAGCTGGCACTGGATCATTTGTCTGGAGGGAAAACAAATGTGGTCTTCCAACTTCCACCATCTCTTTTGAAATTACAAATATTCACAATCTTTTTATCAGGGCATTATGTTAATAAAGACCTTGAAACAAGTGATTCACAGAAATATAGAAACAAAACAAAACAAAACCTGAGCCATTACTAAAGATATATTTTTCTTCTCATTCAAATATAGTCAAGAAGAATATTGTAAATTAAAATCAACAATATAATATTATGTGGAAAGGCTACAGGAAAAAAAAAAAACTAACATCTTTTTCTTAGCTATAACTATAGTTTGCCTCTAAGCGAATAGGATGCTTTGAGGGAAAAACACAAACAAACATGCTTTTTTTCTAAGTATCTGTGTGATATATTTTAGATTTTCTAATTTGGTCAAATCTCAACAATTTTTCAATTTGGGGGAAACAAAGGATTCTTGTTTTTTTTCATTTAGTCTTCTTCTAGAATGGAAATCTTTGTTAAATATGCCTTTCCCTACTTAAAAAAAAAAAATCCCTACACACCAATTTGCAATTCTCAAACATGGAAAGGTTGTCTATATTACGCTGTAGCCAGGAATCTGTTCTTACGACTCAAAGGAATAGCCGAAAGTAAGAATTTCATTTTGTGAAAACAACAACAACTTTGACATTTATTTTAATTCTATGAAGACTAATATTTTGAGAGAAACAATGTAGCTGTAAAAAAGCCAGATCAGTGGTTGGATGCTCACCTGCAAATATGAAAGGGATCAAGTTCAAGATCCTGTTATACCGGATTGAGTACACAAGGGGAGCACACAAGTGAATCAACATTTTCTGATTAAAATTTGTTCATCAAAATATTCTCTACTAACTCATATCCTAGTCACAACACATTTTCCTGTTATCCCCTCAGCACTACGGGATTAAACCACTTCAGATCTAGTTATTAATGCCAATTCATTGAGGAATTTTGTTGGTGTTGTTGTTCCCATTTTTCAGAAATATATCAGGAAGATGACTTAGGTCTGGGATAGAATTTTGACAAAAGACAGATTCCAAACTAAATCTGTTACTAAGATGTGCACTGAGAATGCTCAATCAGGTGATAAAGGTTCTTGAACATGGTCCCCCTATATGCAGGTGAGCATACATTCAGAATGTGCTGGTTAAGGCATGCCCTCACTGGCACTGAGGCTTCTACATGACATAGCAGTGTGCCCCAATGAGTGCTCCTCCTCCCCTACAGCCTTAGTCTGGTCCACCACTTTAAATAACAACAGGTAAGTAGTGCACTGCAGCACAGCAGAACTAGCAGCCTCTCAGGCAGCCAAACTATCACAGACTAGAGACTTTATTTCCTTTCCTGCAGGAGCTTCTTCTCCAGCAACTGCCAGACAACTCTCCCTCCCAGCCCCAGCCTGGGGCTTAGATGTGCCCAGGGCCCTGCATCCTTCTGGTCAGCTGACTGGGGACAGGTGTTAGGGGTGTTGGTTTAAGGACATGGCACTGGCAGACCAGGTTATTTGGGTCAATCTGGTATCTTTTAGTCGACCAACTGAATAAAGAAATGTATCTTAGCAAGTGTTTAGGTTGAAAAACTCTTTGTCAGGCTGAGGAAGCACCTGCAGTCAGTGTGTGTGCTGTTCCTGGATGGAAGGAATGGTAAAGAAGCCAGAGGCTGGCATGCAATTCAGGCAAGAAAGCCAGTCAGTGAAAGTGGAAATGGAGACATCAGGGGGTGAGGGACAGGCTAGGATGGGAGGAAGGGGGATGTAGCAGGTAAAAGTGGAGAGGTACCTGGGGAGTCAGATGTCTAGCATGTTGTAGTGTGTCATAAATCCAATGTCTATACTGAGTCCATGAGTTTCTGTACCTAGGAGGCCAATGACATGAAGTTCATAGGCCCGGCTGTGAAAAGTATTTTGTAAATTCGAACAAGCACTGAACCTTGCTAACCTCATCACCAGAAGCCAACTTCCTACAGCTCAAAACACAAAAACTGCCAACATATCTCTAGTACCCTACAAACTTCACACCAAACTCTATCAAAAACAAGAATACCCAACTACCTGTGGGGGCACATTTCTCACCCCCACCCCACCCACCCTGTCTTCAGTCTCTCAGGCCTAATCCTGAAAGGGAATTAACAAACCATTTTTCACAGATGGGCCTATGAACTGCACCTCATCAACTTCCTAGGTGCAGAAACTCACAGACTTAATATAGACAGTGGATTTATGACACACTACAACCTGCTGGACATCTGACTCCATGGGTACCTCTCCACTTATACATTCTACATCCCTCTTCCCCCAGCCTCTCTCTCTCACCACCTGACACCTCCATTTCCATTTTCAATGAATGACATTCTTGCCTGCATTATATACCAGCCTCTGGCTTCATTACTATTCCTTTCATCCAGGAACAGCACACACACCCATCAACTGCAGGTGCTTCTTCTGCCTAACACAGCTTCAACCCAAAAGCTGGAATCCCAGGCAGCTAAGCTGAGCTCACCTGGAGCCTCACAACTCCACTGCAAACAGTAAGCCTCAGGCCTGTCAAAGATGTGACAGACCTGGGCTTTCCCCAGCCAGGACTGTGTGTGTACGTGTGGTGGCTGGAGGTTATGGCACCTCCTACCTGCCTTTCATCATGGGGATCCTTGGTCCTGGCATTTCCTAGGGCTGCCATGCCACCAGCAGTCCCACCAGGCCTCCCAACCCTGCAAGAGTGCAGTTTTAGTGGTCATGCCCAGGACCTCGGGCCTCCTCTGACCCATAGCCCCAGCCTGTATCTCCAAGTTTGTCCTGACGTGGGAGCTCAGCAGAGACATGTTCTTCCCCTGATGGCTGGCGATGCAGTGAGTGTCACCTCCAGCTCAGAGAGCAGGGCATTAACTGGTTTAAAAAAATAAAACAGAATTAGGTGTGGATGCAGTGAGGAGTGTGGCACTCACTAAGTCTGTATGTGGAGCTTGGGGAACTCCAGCAATGGGAGGTTTACCTTGAGGAATAACAGCTGCTCCACCAAACCAAGATCCAGGGAGGTGTGGTGGGGTGTCACAGCATCCCCAGCAATGCTGAACACCTGGTCAATGGACAGGAAGTCCTGTTGGTGAAAAGTCAGGGAGAACCTTGCATTTCACCTCTGACAAGTGTTCCCAGGCAACCATGGTCAGATCTGGCTGTGGCTTGCCCAATAGGTCAAGGGGTAGCAGTCCAGTGGCTCCACATCCTTGGCAAGATTGGTAGCCACTGAAGCCTTGGTGCTAGCTCCCTAAGGCTGGGGTCCGGTGTGTCTGGATCCCAACATTGAAGCCATGCCCTTGGTCCACATTGGCAGCAGCTGGTATGGAAGAGACTGGCTGGTGCTGGGAGTGCTGGCATGGGAAAGTGGATCCTCTGGGTGGTTAGGTGGTGTGGCATGGTGCTGGTCCAGATGGAGAGGACTGACTCAAGGAGTCAGTCTTCACTACCCCTTTTATAGGGCAGACTACCTCTGATCTCCTATGGGGAGGGCCTGTCCAGGCAAGGTCAGTCCTGTTCCAGAGGGCTCCAGGTGTTCTTACTGAGCATGTGCAGCCTGGCACAATGGTGGATTGCCTCATCTTTTGTTTCTTGAATGCTGAGGGTGGTTCCAATGGCTGGGTCATTGGTCCAGGTATTGGTATTGATGGTTCGGTCATTCAGAGGGAGCTATTTTTAGACCTACTGCCACTGTCTCTAAAGCACCCTTATTAATCCCCATTCATTCAGGAACTAAGTTACATAGGATGGGTAGGTGTGAGTCATGGGTTACACAACTGGGCATGGGGATAAGATGAAGGCTTGACATTACAAGATGGAAACTTGACATGACTTATGTTAACTAACATATATAGGCCTAAAACAGTAATCACACAGAAGTTAAAAAAATCAATACAAAACATAATACTTATCACTTATAAAACAGTGGATATCTATATCAAGATAGCAGGGCACTTACTTGCAAAGAGTAGAGAGAAAAATAAAACTCACTACCTAAAATAAAATGTTAAATCTTATCCTACATCTTAGCTTACTTATACTTATCTAGGGAATAGAGAGGGAGAGAAAAAGTCAGAAATGGTTGGGGAAGGGAATGCATTTTAAAATAAATTAAAAAAAAAGAAAAACTGGGGGTTTTGCTACACAAGAGGAACTGAATCAGCCGAGCCACTTCCTTCCACAACCTCCTCTGTGGTGCCTTCCTGAAAAGGGGAACTGGCTCTCGGGGAACTTTGAGGGGTGTGGAGCACAAACCCAGATTACCCTTCAGTCCACAGTATTTCTTTATCTAGGGCACTCAGATCCCGTGGTTCCAGATCCAGCTCCTCCTCTGGCAGTGGGAGGCTCACGCTCAGTGATAAAATTGGTGTAGATGAGACTGTCATTCTGCTGCTGGTGCCTATGTATGGTGTTTGGGGAGGTGGTGCAGGTGCAGATGCAGGGACAGGTACTGCTTCTACCTCCTTGCTCCCACTGGCAGCAGAAGACTCATGGCTGCCAGGAAAGAGGATGTGTCTGTGTTTAGGGCCCCCCCTCTAGCCCCTCTCCCTCTCCTGCCAGGTTTTGTGTTTAACAATCTCTATCTGACTTCTTCTATTATGTATGTGTGTGAGTGTGTGTAGTATATGTGCTTCCCTGCACAGTGATGGATCACACTGCCAGGGAAAACACAGCTTTCTTTTTAAATGCATGGGGGAAAGAAAAATCACAAGAACAAATATAAATTGAAAGAAATGGATTGGATAGGGATAATTAGAGGGATTCTAGTTAGTAAGCTATATCCAATCCTTTCCAAGAACAGAAACTAACAGGAGACTGACTAGGGAGGAAGCCAAGCCAGTCCAGTACCTTTCAGACGCGGTTGCTCAGGTAGAAACAGCTCACAAAAGGCACAGAAAGCCTGCAGACAGAGGCTTGTATGCTGCTTCTATGTCCCTCCCCCAGAACACTGATTGGAAGGGGACTCAGGGAAAGATCACAGTAATTGGCCAGCAAGAGATGTCAGTCTTTCCCCCTTTGATGCCCCTCCCTGTACTCAGTTTCTGTCCCCCTGAAAGACTGTCTTCTGAATCAATTTGGAGGCTCCAAATTGATTCAGAGGTGGGTTTTTTTCTCTTCTGATTCAATTTGGATTTGGTGATTTGGCCTCTGAATCAGGGTGAACTTCCTCAGAATTGAATCATGGACTGAAGCTTCACACGCCACTAATGGAAAGTCTTTGTAGGGAAGCTATTGTATGAATAGCCTTCAAATGTATGCTTTTCATTTGGGCAAAGGGTCATGAGATCATCATTAGGGCTCTATGTCAAAAAAAGCGATCAATGCTTTATTAAGTTTTTTTATTCTCAAGCTGTATCACCTTTCTGGATCATCAACATAGACCCTAAGAAAGAGACCGAAGACTGCGATAATTTTTGCCAAATGTCAGTGTTAACATATATAATAAAGATGGGGAATGATCCTAAAATGAACTTCATTGAAAATTATGTTAATCCAGCTCAACTTCTTGAGTCCCTTGTTTTTTTCTGGCCAATTTATTCCATCAGATCCCTACAGCTTTCTCATCTTATGTACAGTATTAAAGCCTGTAGGGTCTTTTCAATGCGCTACTGCTGATAATACTGTATGTCTGTCTTTTAAATCTATCTGAAATCCATATTTTAATGCCATTTGACCTTGAAAAACTGTGACTTCAGAATTCAGTTCTTGAGTCACTGAAATTCATTGCCTTAAAGCTATATTCTACTCTGATGAATAGTTTCTATGTCTCTCTTCAAACATCATGATATTGAAAGGTAATGTCTCACTAGAAATTGGGCCATTCTAAGACACAGTTAATATTTGAGAGATTCCTTTTTAAATACTGTTAATGAAATTGTAAGATGGAGATATTAGACATTTGAAAGTAATGGGAAAAACTAAAGAAAATGTAACTAATTCCACTTTTTTGGGGGAATAATAACTTTTTTCTTAACTTTTTCTCCTCCAAAAAGAATATGAATGCAAATTAAAACATTCAATTATAATCCCAATAGTGACCTAATCCTAAATTTTCTAAACCTATCTATGCCAAGAGAGACCCTATTTCTAGAAAGATAGTAACATATTTGACTGGGCATTTGAGTTTGTCAAAAATAAGAGATGATTCCATTTACTCTTTTTCTTCTTGGGATCATATTGTTTGGCCATGTCTTAAAACATAACATACATAGTATCGCATATGTTAATATTAAGAGAAATGTGTGTCTTTGATTATTGTAAAGCTGGGTGGAAAGGTTTGACAGATTTACATTCCATGTACACATTTAAATTTTTTTGACCACTCATTGGCTTGACTTTCTGTGCTACTGAGAACCTGCACCTCTCATTATATTTTCCTGCCACTAAGGTATTTATTTTCCCCTGTGTGACCTGGTAGGTTTCAGAGCTAGATAGTCATGCAGGAAACTGTTGCTATCCAAAGAATATAGTTACCCTTTTTAATGATACTATAAACAATGCTACTTTTATCAGTTAGGGGGTTTATGGCAGTATTTTGCTATATTCACAAGATGAAAATAGATGGATGGTTAATTTCCCAAATGGTCAGCAATTATCATCCAGATGTTAATTGTGATTGTATATCAACATGAATATGTTTGGCTTACCAATATTTATGCACACAGGGTTTTGGTGATGATCTGAAATAACATTATCCCATGAAATGGAGGGTAAACTCCTTGTAATAAAGTAATTATTATGTTCAATTAAGTGTATATATATTATACACAGGCAGACAGACAGAGGGACACAAATACACACATTACATTATACACATGTGTGTGTGTACCATATTTATTCACACACACACACACATGTCCATACACACACACACACACACACACACACACACACACACATACTTTCTCTCTCTCTATTTATTTGAGCATAGGGCATATAAAAGAACTCCCTAATAACTAGATTCTATATATGGAAACTTTATAAACTTGTTATAATTTTACAGGTATAGGAGCTAATTATTGGAAGGCCTTGAATTTGTCCCGCTCCCACTGCCACAGAAGGCAAAATAAATACGGGGGGGAGGGGGGGGTCAGGTAGTCCTTTCCCCAAGGCTCTAACTTCTTCCACCTACAGCCCCTTCCCCCTTTCCTTACTCTTCAACCTGGCTTTCCCTGAACACATAGACATAAGGGGCAAATTTGAAAACACTGATTTTGAAATAAATATGCCCTGTAGTCATTTGCATATAGTACCCAGAAAGTTGTGTCATCTGGAATTGATGCATATTCCATTTTTGAAACTGCTGCAAGTTGTAGCACAGGTACTCATAAACACATCTTGAAGTAGCACTTTTGTTCTTACTTATATACAGTACAAACTATGCATGATATTAGTCCAAAGCCAAAGGGCTCATGATTTACCATCTAGCTCACTGGGCTGGGCCCCAACAGTGTCAAGAGTATTAGCCATGGCAACCTTACAGCTCAGCTCTGCTTGTTTTGTATGCATACTCCAGATACCCCCAAAAAGCATGCATGTGCTAATTAGCCCCACTCTCATGACTGGAACTGGATGTCCTTATCTCAAATCCTGGCATCCTCCAAGACTGTATATACAGATGAGGTGCAGGACAACTATCTTATGTTGGGGTGGGGCAATACTAATCATATCTTAGAGACAAAGAGGGGATGACAGAAGGAATCTGGGTGAACTGTTTGGGGCCCCATTTATTGATGTTTGCCAGATGTTTAAGGCTGGTGAAGAAACAGGAATCATTGGAAATGGGAAAGGCATAGCTCTGCTGTAGGAATGAAGAGGAAGGCAAAATATATTCAATACCGCGGCTCGGCATGGCTGAAAAAGAATCAGCATTGACGGGGACTGTGATCAATGGGCACTACCATATATCTTATTCACACTGGTTGCACTAACCTAACCTTATGGTAGATTTTTATCAGCATGTTTGCCTCATATGGACCATGTATTTTACAATCATGCTCAGAGTTGGCTGCATTTAATCCACTTCATAGTCCATTAATGAGCACATGCTGCTTTTGGCAGCAGTTTAATTCTGCACAATATATGTGAATGTAAGATGTGGATATTTTCCTTCAATGCTGCTGGGAGAAAAAAACCCAAAAACCCTCAGCTTGTATTTGAATATACACACATATACATACAAACTCACACTTTATATTAGATAGGTAGATAGATAGGTAGATTAGAGTCCCTCAGCCTCACTACTTTAGGTAGGGCTCATGTAATTATTGCTAAACACTTTGTGTTTTAAGAAAAATCTTAAAAGATGTGATTTAAGGTTCTCTTGCCTTGCATGACTCCCATCACACAGCATCAGTTTACTGCAGTGGGCAGTCATGGAGTGTGGCTGTGCTTGGCCAGAGGCAGGCATCAGCAGCTTTCTGTTTTCCATATCTTCTTCCTCCCAGCTCCCCTCTCCCTCACTACCAGGGAGTCAGACAGGGAAGAAAGAATCTTCAAACTGGTACTGCAGTCCCTAGCCTAGTTGAATTGGGCTCCCTACACAGCTTATCCCACAGTTCCCAGCTGAAGTGGTCTGATTCCCAGGTGATGAAAGTACAGGGGAACCCAGAGCTTCTCCTGATCCACTCTTGCCCCACTGCAGGGAGCAATGTTGGCTGTACACAGGTTCCTTCTTTCAGGCTGCCCCAAGTAGCAGGTGAAATGGAGAAGGGAGGGAGAATATCTATTTAACAATTTCTTTGCCTCCATTTTTCTGAGCAGGGACCGGGTCATCCTCCCCACTGAGACCCCTGTAAGCCCCAGGGGAGGCGCACCCAGGCCTAGGGTCAGAGAGGACCTAGTCAGGGAACTTCTGGAGGGACTGGATGTATTTAAATCAGCAGGTCCTGGCGATCTCCACCCCACAGTGCTGAAGGAATTAGCAAAGGTCATTGTGGGACCCCAGCATGGCTTTATGAGCACTCATGGTACTCTGTCGATGTGCCAGAGGACTGGAAAAGGGCCAATGTGGTTCCCATTTTCAAAAAAGGGAGGAAGGAGGACCCAGGAAACTATATGCCTGTTAGTCTTACCTCAGTCCTGGGTAAGCTTTTTGAGAGAATTATCCTGGCGCATGTCCGCAAGGGGCCAGCAGGGCAGATTATGCTTAAGTGCAACCAACATGGGTTCATTAGAGGCAGGTCCTGTCAGACCAACCTGGTGGCCTTCAACGACCAGGTCACAAAATCGTTGGACACAGGTGTTGTGGTGGACGTAGTCTTTTTGGACTTTAGGAAGGCCTTCAACACTGTCTCTCACCCCATTCTCATTAAAAAACTAGGAGACAGTGGTGTCGATACCTACACAGTCAGATGGGTCACTAATTGGCTGGAGGGCCATACGCAGAGAGTGGTGGTGGATGGGTCTTATTCGACCTGGAGAGATGTGGGCAGTGGGGTCCCCCAGGGCTTGGTCCTTGGGCCCAACATCTTCATCAGCAACTTGGATGGGGGGGGATGTAAAAAGCACCCTGTTCAAATTCGCAGATGACACTAAGATGTGGGGAGAAGTGTGCATGCTAGAAGGGAGGAATAGGCTGCAATCAGACCTGGACAGGTTACAGGGGTGGGCAGATGAGAACAGGATGGGTTTCAACACTGACAAGTGCAAGTTACTGCACCTGGGGAGGAAGTACCAGCAGCACACCTACAGGCTAGGGAACTCCCTTCTCATCAATGCAGAAGCAGAAAAGGATCTTGGAGTTCTTATTGATGCCAAAATGAACATGGGCCAACAAGTAAGGATGCAGTCAGGAAGGCCAACTGTACCTTGTCATGCATCCACAGATGCATCTCAAGCAGGTCCAAGGAGGTGATCCTTCCCCTCTATGCAACACTGGTCAGGCCGCAGTTGGAGTACTGCATCCAGTTCTGGGCGCCGCACTTCAGGAGGGATGTGGACAGCATGGAGAGGGTCCAGAGGAGGGCCACCCGCATGATCAAGGGGCAGCAGGGCAGGCCCTACGAGGAGAGGCTAAGGGACCTGAACCTGTTCAGCCTCCACAAGAGAAGGCTGAGGGGGGAACTAGTGGCCATTTACAAACTAGTCAGGGGGGACCAGCAGGCATTGGGAGAGTCCCTGTTCCCCTGAGCACTACCAGGAGTAACAAGAAATAATATTCACAAGCTGGCAGAGAGTAGATTCAGGCTAGACATCAGGAGGTGCTACTTCACTGTCAGGGTGGCTAGGATCTGGAGCCAACTTTCAAGAGAAGTGGTGCTGGCTCCTACCCTGGGGGTCTTTAAGAGGAGGCTGGAGGAATACCTTGCCGGGGTTGTTTGACCCCAGTACTCTTTCCTGTCATGGCAGGAGGTTGGAATAGTGCTGCCCCCTGTCTGGGGCTCACCGTGCCCAACTTGGACTTCTCAATGATGCTCCCCTCTCTGGGGCTCGCCACGCCCGCACTGGGGCTTCTCAATAGCGCTCCACTCTCTGGGGCTCACCACGCCCACACTGGGGTTTCTCAATAGCGCTCCCCTCTCTGGGGCTCGCCACGCCCACACTAGGGCTTCTCAAATGCCCATCTCTGGGGCTGGGGTCTATGCACCCCGTGTGATTCATAGATTCATAGATGTTTGGGTCAGAAGGGACCTCAATAGATCATCAAGTCCGACCCCCTGCATAAGCAGGAAAGAGTGCTGGGTCTAGATGACCCCAGCTAGATGCTCATCTAACCTCCTCTTGAAGACCCCCAGGGTAGGGGGAAAGCACCACCTCCCTTGGGAGCCCGTTCCAGACCCTGGCCACTCTAACTGTGAAGAAGTTCTTCCTAATGTCCAATCTAAATCTGCTCTCTGCTAGCTTGTGGCCATTATTTCTTGTAACCCCCAGGGGCGCCTTGGTGAATAAATACTCACCAATTCCCTTCTGTGCCCCCGTGATGAACTTATAGGCAGCCACAAGGTCGCCTCTCAACCTTCTCTTGCGGAGGCTGAAAAGATCCAGTTTCTCTAGTCATTCCTCGTAGGGCTTGGTCTGCAGGCCCTTAACCATACGAGTGGCCCTTCTCTGGACTCTCTCCAGGTTATCTGCATCCCTCTTGAATTGCGGCGCCCATCCCTCTTGAATTGCGGCGCCCAGTGTGCTGCGCCTGCTGGCGCTGGGGTCCTCACACTCCGCTGTGAGTCACCTCTGAGGCCTCCTCCAACCCATAATAGCCTCACCCAAACCACCGGTGTAACAACAACAAAGCAAACCACACAAGCCCTTAGGCTATAACATAACTTAGAGCCGCTCAGCTAAAACAACATTGCTCAACTCAGCTCAAGCTATACCTGTAGTTCGGCTTCTCCTCATATCCTGCCTTAGGCAGCTCCTGCCTCTCTGGCTGCTGGCAGGGAACTGCCTCTGGCCTCTGCTCCTGGGCTTTATAAGGGCCAGGCCCTGCCCCTTCAGGTCAGCTAACCTTCTTTGGTTGCCCCGGCAACCCACAGCTGTGCTCCTTAGCCACTGCTAGAGCTCCTTCCCTAGCTGTTTTCCCCTCTTCAGGCACAGGGCACCTCAGTGCTCTGTGACGGGGACAAATTTAAGAAAACCCCCTTGGGTAGGCAGCTTGGGAACTGTGTATACCACACAACAAAAAGGGTACCAACCAGACCAATAATCCCCTGCATGGTTTAATAGCATACGCAAAAAAGGCATCTGTCAAATGCTGGAAGGTTTGCCCAAATGAGGATAATCGGAAAGCCCACAAACTCTGGCAGAACAAGTGCAAAAGTGAAATAAGGCAGGCCAAAAATATATTAGCTAACTTGTCCATAAATCTCTATTTGTTTAGTATTTATTACTCAATGTATATCGGGGAAATATGGTCCACCAGCGGACCACAGAAAAGTAGGACTGGAAGGGACCTCACAAGGTCATTTAGTCCAGGCCCCCCTTCCTCAAGGTAAGTTCATCCCTGACTAAAACATCCCAGCTGTCTAACCTGTACTTGAAAACTAGCAAGGATGGAGATTCCACAATTTCTCTAGGTGTCCTGTTCCAATTTTAACCACCCTCAAAATCAGAAAGTTCCTCTTCATGTCTGGACCAAATTTCCCTTGCTGCCGGAGTTCACTGCTCCTAACCCTGTCCCCTGAAGGCACAGAAAAAAACCCCATTTTGATCCTCTCTATAATCATCCTAAACGGTATTTAAAGACTGTTATCAAATCCCCACCTTGGCCTTCTCTTCTCCAGGCTAAATAACCCTAGTTCCTTCAGCCTTTCCTCATAAGTCTCATCTCCCAGGCCCCTGATCATTTTTGTTTCCCTGTACTGGACTCTTTCCAAGCTGTCCACATCCCTCTTGAAGTTTGGGGCACAGAATTGGACACAGTACTCCAGGTAAGGCCTCACCAGCGCTGAGTACAGAAGAATCAATTTCCTCAATTTGCCAGTGACACGCCTGTTAAGACAACCCAAAATACTATCTTTTTTTGCAACAAGAATACACTGTTGGCTTATATTCCATTTATGGTTCCCACTAACACTCCTTCCTCCTTATTCTTCCCCTTCTTAAAGATGGACACACTATTTATCATTTCCAGTCATCCAGAACCTCAACTGACCTTCACAGATCCTTCAAAAGAATAGCCAATGGTTCTGAAATTACCATACACAATTCCTTCAGCAACGTCAGGCGCATCCCGTCAAGCCCTGATCACTTGAAAACATCTTGCCTCTCTAAGTAATCCCCAAGCTGTTCTGCCATTGCTGTAGGCTGTTTTTCTTCTTTCCTATCATTGCTGCCAACTGCACTTATTATCTAGTAGCTGACCTTACATGTGAAGACTGAAGTAAAAAAAATAAAATAAAAGTATTAAATACTTTAGCCTTCTCTGCATCATCTATAACCAGATGGAATCATACATTCTGTAAGGTACCTATATAATGCCTGGTTTCCCTATACTTTTGACATACCTATAGAATCCATTTTTATTGTCTTTTATGTCCCTTGCCAGTTGCATCTCAAATTGTGCCTCGGCCTTCCTAATTTTCTCCCATCATGTCCTGCAATACTCTCATTCTCTTCCCTAGTACTATGCCTAAGCGTCTACTTTTTATACAAGTCCTTTTTGAGTTTCAGATTCTTGAAGAGACTTATCAAGCCAAGCTGTTCTCCTGTTGAACTTCCTGTTCTTCCATTGCACTGGTATAGCATGGCTTGCTCCTGTGCCTTTAAGACAGCCTCCTTAAAGTAAAGCCAGCTGTCCTGGACTCTTTTTTCCCCTCAGAATTGCTTCCAGGGGATCCTACCCACCAGATCCCTGAGTTTGTTAAAGTCTGCTCTTTTGAAATCCAGTGTCCTTATTCTGCTGCTCTCCTTCCTTCCTCCCTCCCCCTTAGGATCCTGAATTCTATTACTTCATGGCCACTATAACCCAAGTTACCTTCCACTATCACAGTCTCAACCAATTCTGCCCTGTTTGTCAGCAGAAGAGTGACTCCCCCACCCCTGCCATTGCCCTCTCTCCATCTGAATGAAAATGTTATCCACAACATACACAAGGAACTTGCTGGACTGCTTTTGCACTGCCATGTTTCCCTCTCAACCAATGTCACGATAATTAAAGTTCCCCAGGAGATCAAAGTCCTGTGATTTGGAAGCTTCTGTCACTTGTTTAAGGAAGGTCTTGTCTACCTCCTCTTAGTTTGAGGCATGTAGCAGATGACTACCATGACATTTCTGTTACTCCTCAGCTCTGTATTCTTGGGCAACCCTGGCACAGGATGCAGTCTGTCTGACTCACAAAGGACTCACCCCCCTCCCTCCCCTCCTCTATATAAATGAAACTGATTAAGATGCAGTGAGAGACGCACCTAAAACTCTCCAGATAAGGGTGATAAGAGTGAAACAACTGCCCTCGGTCTCATTTGCATCTGAGATGGAACCAGATGACCATTCATTTACATGAGAGATGGAAAACAGAAAGCCTGAAGCAGAGACTGCAGTGAATTCTGGGACCAGAGAAGCAGGAGAGCGCTGCATGATGGGGAATCTGTGCTTCCAATGTTAATCAACCCATGTTCACACACACCCAGCTCAGCATTTATCAGACCAGTTCTAATCTGGATTTGCTAAGGACTTTTCCCCCCCCAGACACACACACACAGCTCTAAGTTTAATAGGCATCTCGGGCCGTACATTCCCCGGTCCCACTATGGGAGGCCTATTTAAACTTGATTGACTAAAACTCGGTTGCCGGGTTAGGGAATGCTGAGGCATGAGACCGAGTCCGAGGGGGTACGGGCAACATTTGAACAATGGTTAAGGGTTCATCACAGCATCCAGCCTGCTGGAGCCCTAATCCCAGATGTTGTCATATCTTTCCCGAGACGACTGGTGGAAGTCCTCTCCACAAAAGGTTATGAGCACCTCAATAATTGCTTTAGATCTGGAAAAGTCATGCTAAGCTGAGGCTTGTGCACAACAAGTAAAAATCCCAAATCCTGATGCTGCAAGCTATCTATTGTTCCTGAAGAAACCATGAGATATCTGCCATCCATAGGAATTTCAAGCTGGCTCCCAAGTATTTGGGTTACTCCCTAATCTTAAGTGTTTCCTGATTATCAATCAGTTTCCTGAGATGGTCCAAATCAGATAACCCCTTGTCAATAGAAAAGAGTGCTTCGAAGCAGCTGAACTGAGGGTATAAAAATCTGTAAGTGTGTGTGCTTAAAGAAAAGAGAAAGAAAGAAAAAGAAGAAGCAGGAGGAAAGAGGGAGAAAAGGAAAGAAGAAGAAAACTCCTGTGCTAACACCATCCCCTGTCATTCTTGGGACACTGGAAGAACAGATCGTCTCTCTTCAAGGACTGTGCTACGGACTGTGCCTGTCAGCTTTGCAGCCCGAGTACCGTGGACTAGGTGAGATTTCCCAGCATTCTCTCTCTTCTTTCTAGGCATAAACTTCTGAACCTGAACTGTATCAGTTAAACTTGAGCTAAGTTTCCCCAAATACTTAGTGAAACCAGGGTAGTATTGTCATTGTTTGTGTTTGTTTTTCTTTTGCATGTCTATTACTACTAGTACTATTATATATTTCATATGCTTAGCAATAAATAACTTTTATAGTCAAACTGGTAGTAACTGGGTATATTTTTCCTTCTCTCCTTCTCTTTCCGCCCGTGCTCTGCAGCAACGCTTCTTTTACCTATGCTAAAGATCCCTGTGAAGCCCAAATTATTGTGGGATCTGCTCATCAAGAGGGCAAAGATTGGGACGTGCTGAGTTTGAAACAT
The DNA here is from genome assembly GCF_030867095.1 of Alligator mississippiensis. NCBI lineage: Eukaryota > Metazoa > Chordata > Crocodylia > Alligatoridae > Alligator > Alligator mississippiensis. The sequence goes on along the minus strand of NC_081825.1, from coordinate 107,258,969 downwards.
ATAAGGGGATCAGCTTGTACAGGCTGATTGACCCAGTTTGACTCAGACGTGCCCTTATGAACTGAATGCTGGCCCATGAGGGTGTCAGCTGGACACCCAGCCGGATTCAGAGGGATTCTGTTTACCTGTGTGCTTGTGTCTGACTGCATTTTATTGTTGCTCTTATGAACTGATTCTTGGCATATGAGGGTGTCAGCCTGTCCATGCTGATCAGCCCGGCCAGGTCAGGCGTGTCACGTTAATTTGTGTGTGTTTGTGTGTATGACTGATTTGGTGACTGGAGGAACCCAGTCCCATTGAGATTGAGTCCTGCAAGATAGCTCCACTGGGGGTGAGGGCTTGCAGAAGGGAGAGATACATCTCCGTATAGTAACACAAGCAGCACATTGACAGAATCACCAAGACCCTAGAAACTATCCTCTAATAAATGAACACACCCCAAGGTAATGGGCAAATTTGGTAACATTTCCCCTGCTGCTCTCCTCTCTGCCCTTTACCCAGAGGCTTGCAACAGACCTACCGTTCACTTCATAAACTCACCTCCAAACATGAGTGCATTACCTTCATATCTATCTATCTATCTATCTAGATAGATAGATAGATAGATAGTTATAGGTATCTATATGTAGAAATCTATCTATCTATCTATCTATCCAGAAATAGATATATTTCTACATATAGATACCTAGAGAGAGAGAGAGAGAGAGAGAGAGAGAGATCTATATATATTGCAACACCTGCTCTTTTTTTCCCCTTCCTATATTTCCCAAACAAACTATATTCATCTATGACCATACTCCAATCATGTGAACTATCGCACCATGTCTTCATTATTCCAATTACATCATAACTCTGTACTAGGACCCCCAAATGTTCCTATTTGTTCCCCGTGCTTTTTGCATTAGTATATAAACATTTTAAGGGTCTAACCAAATACCCTGTCCTCTCTTTCAGAACATTGTTAAGGTTTCCATTATTGCCTTCCCTTGTTAAGGTTTCATACAGGTCTCCAAGCTCATTACTTACCCCAAGGCTTTTGTCTCCATCCCCTGGTGAACCTAGTTTAAAACTAGGTTTTCCCAGTAGTCATAATCTGCTGTCATCCTAGGCAGCAATCGAAGGTCGCTGACTCTGTCAGTGTCTGAAAGCTGCATGCTATTTAAAAATGTGACATGGTTTAACTGTTGATAACTTTTTATACATCTTTTAGCTTATTTTATTTAATTTCCATTATTCTGTTATATTCATCTATTTTATTGAGCATTGTTTTTATTGACTTTTTCAGCACCTGTTTATTAGCTAGGTGTTAAAAATGCAGGGTTCCCTAAGGAAGAATTACTTGTTTTGGGTAATAGGATAACAAAAAGCTCTGATCATTGGAGTGATGATTTTTGGTCCACTCAATATGGATGAACCACTCTTTTCTACTCCTTTGCTGTTAATAAAGTTCTGTCTACATAGCTGAAAATTATAAAATGTATTGTTAAAAAAGGCCTAAAAAGGACCTCTTCCCTTCAGTCCAGTAATACCCTTACTGATAATCCCATGACAAAACAGATTGAGGTTCTGGAAGGAAAGATCAACGAAGAAAACTTGATTTTAGCATTGCCACTACAGGCAGTGTGAATAAAATAAATGTTAATATTGATTTATCAAACCCATAAATGTCCATTTCTCTTGACTCCAATTTGAGTTAGAGTTTTAAATCACTGCCTGACTGTGTCCTTCCATGACCTGGTTGCATGATACAGCTTTACACTGGGTAAAGGAAGGGTATAAGGATGATCCAGACCATCAAACCCTCTAAGTAACTCTCATGTCCTCAATAGTTGCTATGATTAGAGGAAATGAAGAACTAGCTTCCTGTCAAAGGCATTTACCGCAATTAAGAAATTAATCTTTTATTTGAACTCATTTCTAGAAGCACACCATATAATACTTAAGGCAACTGATGGAAAAGTGACAAACAATAATATTTTAAAAAATGGGTACTATGGGCATTTGTACAAGACACAGGGGTTTAATTCTCCCTAAATTGAAGCAGTGTTTTTTTTAAAAACACCGCTTCAATATAGGGCAAAGTAAACCTCTGTGTCATGTACACCCCTGGCGGAGCCCAATCCTTACCTGCCTCTTCAGCAGTGGGGAGGGGAAAGCAAGCTGCTGGTGGGCCGAGTGGCCCCTGCTGCGGGGGGGGGGGGAGCAGGGTTGTGCTTCCCTCTGCAGCAGCAGCAGCCCCCTCCCAGACAGCACCCACGCACAGGCACCTGGCTCAGGCAGTTCCAGGGGGCACCGTAGCTGTGAAGGGAAGCACCAGGCCCCCATGCAACTCAGGCAGGCAGGCAGGCTTGGAGGGACAGGGGGCAGAGGAAGATCAGGTTCACAACTTTTTTTTTTCCTCCCCTTCTGTTGAGCCTGCCTTCCTGGGCTGCCTGCACAGCCCCAGAGCTGCACGGAGCTCGGTGCTTCCCTCAGCAGCTGTAGGGTAGGAAACTAAAACTCCTTGGAGGTGTTTTACTTTGCAGCGCCCCAAAGTCATTTGCTGTATCCCAAAGTCATTTAATGCTCATTATGCTGCTAAATGTGCTACAGTGGCTGGAATTAACACGCAATATGCCACCAAATGTGCAAACAGCATTGCTATTAAAGTGGTGCAAAAGGCATTTAACCCACTTTAAACCAGCTAAAAAGTATCGTCTACAAATGGCCTATAACCTTGAAAAGATTGTATTACACTTGATAAAGTAATAGACTTGAATCTGACCAGTAAAAAACCTCCTCCTCTATTTTTAATCATAGCTCTAATAGAAACAGAAATAAAAGACTAAGAGAGCAAAATATTTTATTATTCAACTTTTCTCCACATAAAAGTGAAAGCTTTTTCAATATGAAACAGAGATTCACATGGTCCTTAGCCAAAAGATTTAGGGCTTTGTTACACAGTAATTTTGGGTGGCTTCTGCAGCTCTTAAAACTGGGACTGTCAGCACATTAACACTTGAACTAGTTTTAAAGTACTGGTCAGGTGGTTGAAAGTTATACCACTCCAGGGCAGAATTACCTCTGATCTGTGTTATCCAGCTTGTGTTACACTAAGGTTTAGCCACTCTAGGGAAAAATAACAATAATTGATGTTTTTGGCAAGTTATAGCCAAAAGGACAAAACAGTTTAATATAATTTCTGATGTGTATATCCCTGAAGATACAAAGGTCCTATTTTTTTAGAAATGAATTTAAGAACTCATCTGCAAATAGTGAAGGAACTGGTAGCTTCTTGTTGAAGAAAATTTTATCTGCTAAGCTACAAGTAGATCATTATCTCATCTCTGAACATCAAGTAAGATCACATATATCCACAATGAGAAATGTATAGGCCCTCAGCCTTGATTTTCTCCCCCAAAAAGTGTTCAAGAAATTAATTGACTGCTGATGCCCAATTTGGACCAAAATGTTTAATATAATTATTTTAGGAGGCATTTATTCAAGGTATTGGACTGAAAAATATAATAGTCTCAATTTTTAAAAATGGTGATAAAAAGATCCCACATCTTATTGTCCCATTAGCCTTGTGTATATTCCTGCCAAAATATTTGGGAGACATGTACTTATTCACCTTCAGACATGGATCACTGAAAATAATATTTTGGGAGAAGAGGCGGCTGGTTTTAGAGAATGCTATTGTGCATGGACCATTGCTTGGCGTTGTACTATTTGGCATCCAAATATGTTAAAAGACAAAATCATTTATATGTACCCTTCATGAATCTCAAGGGAGCCTTTCACTCCATAGACAGCGTGACAGAGAGCAGAGTATGAGGAGGGGAGCCATGAAATGTAGCAGGGTAAACAAGCCTGATGAGCAGATTACCATGAGGATTAACAAGCAGGGAGTGGGAAACCACCCATGGACCAGCCTGGTTAAGGAGGGACACCTGGGCAAACTGATTAACAGCCACCCCGGGGCTGATAAAACAGAAACTGGAAGGAAAGGAAAGGGGGAACCACCAGATTAGGAGAGTCCCTTCTGCAGGGAGACAGGTGCTAAGAAGACAGCCAAGAGAGGTTTAAGAGTGCACAAGCAGGGCAGGCAAGAAAAGGCCTGGGAAGATCTCAGCCTTAAAGGGACACTGGGTGCATCTACACATGTACCTGATGGCACAGTAACCGCCATTTCTCAGTGGCACACAAATTGTTTCTGTCCATGTTGCACAGTCTCTCGTTGCTACTGAGCAGCAGTGTCAGCATCATGGTTCGTGCCCACTGATGCTACGTCACTATAGCTCATGGCTACAGCTATGTAGTATCTCATGTAGACATGCCCACTGCATCTTAATAGCCCCAGGCAATAGGGAAGTATCTTTTTCTTTAGTTAGATGGCCAGAAGGGCCTGATTTTTATTTACTTTCTGGAGGACCGGGGAGGGGGTGGGATTAAGAAAAGGGGTGAAGAGGAGGTCCCCACATGAGCCCAGGTGGGCTCAGCTACAAAGTAGGAAAATGACTGATAGTTAAGGAATATAGATCAAGAGGGAAGAAGCCCAGTAGGTGACTGGGGCAGGGCCCATCAAAAGAGTCAGGGGATGATAAAGTCCCACTGATAGAGATGAGAACTCAGAAGACAAGGATACCACAGAGCTCCCAGACTGTGGTTCAGACTAGAGGAATAAGGGGACTGCAGAGCAAGAGAGACATCCAAGCCCCAAGGTAACATCCTCATTAGTGGTGAGCAACCTCCCTTCCCAAATCACCATTTCATCGGAACCAAAACTGCGTAGCAGGCACTGGAGTAGAGGCAAGTGCTACCCAAGATGAGATCCAGGGCAGGAAGGCCAAGCAAGGACCCTACTATCCTGTGACAACAGATTAAAATTATGGAAGAAAATGGCAGTAACTTCAATAGACAAAGCTCTCTTACAATTAGTCATCACGTACTATTCCAACACAGCATCAAGGGTGCATTATGGGATTGATAGTGCCCTATCCAATAGTTTCCCAACTAAGACAGGGGTATGGAAAGGATGTTTGCTTGCTCCAGTACATTTCAACTTATTCTTGAATGATTTAAAACAGGTTCTAAGAGGGAATCAAGTCGATATACCCATGAGTTTAAATTACCATCTTTGTTTCTTGCTTTAGGCAGATAATGCAATGATTCTGTTCCAATCTCAAACCATTTTTCAAAGATTATTAGATGCCTTTCAATAGTATCGCACCTCAAATAGCTTAGAAATCAAAACAACTAAAACCAAAGTAACGGTCTTTGGAAATGAAAGAAGGAAACAGGATTGGTTTCAATTTTGTGCAAACTGGCAGAATGCACAACCTTACTGTATGTTTTTTGTAAAAATTATTTATATAAATTCTGTTTAATTTATATATCTATATATATACATTTCTATTGTTAATTTTATCATACTGTTTTGGTAACTACCACTACACACCATTGTCATAGCAGCCTAGGATGTGGAAACATCATAGAAGCAGCAGGATATGGAAGCACCATAGAACTAATCCAAAGGAAAAGTACAAATACTGTCAAAAATAGAGAATCTACAAACAATGAAAAAAGTGAGACTTATCAGTAATATCTGAGGAATTCTTTCTGTGCTCAAGGAATGCAAGAACAAAGTAAGAAAGGCTAAAGTGCAGTTGAATTTCATTTTCAGAGAATGTTAAAATTAAAGGCAAAAGCTTCTTTGAACATTTAAATGAAAAGAGAACCAGGAGGGGAAAAGTGGGGCAGTAACTACTGAAGGAGTAGTGGAGATCAGAGGCAACCCCCTTGCACTGCAGGAGGGAACTTTTCAAAATGCATCCATCTTGGGAATATATGCAAGGCCCTCTTGAACATGCTGGTGGAGAATTGGTGGTGGGCTGATCATGATGATGGGTGTACCAATAAAGTTGAAGGAAATATACATTATTCTAGTCACCAGGTTGGAGTGTGTAGCAGTTGGGACCCAGAGGGGAGTATTCTGTGAGACCCATTTGTGAACTGGGGCAAGGTCCAGTTGACTGAAACAGACTGCCTTTTTCAAAACCAGTGATCAGGTCTGGGTAAGCTTTGGTTCCTGCTGTCAGAGGGGTAACAAATCTATCCATTGTTCCAGAAACTGATGGAGGTTGAGAGAAACTGGGATGACTTTTCTCTCAGCCAAAGAGGTGTGAGTTGTGCATGGAGAACCTGCCGGACAGAAGAAAAACAACGCAAACATGTTGGATCTAACTAGGGGCTTCAGGGTGTATTTAATTTGTACTGAGAACAGTTTTCACAGCTTTCAGATATAACATATATACATACTGTGATTTTTAATGTTTTCTTTGTAAGGTTTTCACTTCTTGTTTGTTATTCTTTTGTTACAGTCTCGTTATTGTCATAAAATATTAATTTTGACTTTTCTTATTCATTATTATTCATTGAAACAAAATGAATGCCAAGGATCCCAAAGTAGATTCTTCTGATCCAGGAGGGAGGTAGGGGCAGGGAGTTAACCCAGAAGGGTTATGCACTTAATATTGCATAATCCTTTCATAAACATGGCTCTAGATTTGACTGAACACTTTGACTTAGTCTTCAATCAGCATGATGCTGCAATTGAAGAGATTGGTGGTGCATCACAGAGCAATGGCGACATGAATACAGAAATCACTATATCTAAGGTAGAAGCAAACTCAAGATTGCTTTCTTTTACAAATTAAGGGGCCTGGAAAACCCATAGAATATTGAAACACAAGGCTTGATGCATAAAAGAGCAACTTCTCCAGGACAAATTTCATCAAATTTGATAGTAACCTGTGACTGGAAAATAGTAAAAATAGTGCTTATTTAAAGAGAGAGAGAGAGAGAATATAATCTAGGCAATGACAGGCCTGTTAACTTGATTCAACAGTCAGTAAGATCGTAAAATAGATTTTGAAGGAAATAATACTTGAAGATACAGAATGAAATGGAAAACGGGACAAAACACAATGTGGGTTTATCAGAGGTTTGTTGTGTCAGACTAATTTAATATCATTCTATGACAAGATGATAAACTTCTTGGATAATAGCAATGCAGTTTAATTAGTTTATCCAGATCTATCTTGGTGCAAAGGGGGAGTACAATGGGTTATGTGAAAAGATGGTTTTTCTGACCCAAGAGTATGGACCTTGGGGGTAGGGGGCAGGGGAAAGGGGATGTAGCAGCTCAGGTAAAAATGCAGAGGTGCCTGGGGTGTCAGATGTCCGGCCGGTCGCAGTGTGCCAGAATTCCACTGTGTATATTGAGTCCATGAATTTCTGTACCTACTACCTAGGAGGCTGATGAAGTGCAGTTCATAGGCCCAGCTCTGAAAAGTAGTTTTGTAGCAAAACCCCCAGTTTTTGTTTTTTAATACATATATATACACACACACACACACATACACATATATATATACACACATATATATGATAGATATGCATTCCCTTCTCTTCCCCAATTATTTCTGGCTTTTCTTTCTCTCCCTCTCTATTCCCTATAGACGAGCATAAGTGAGCTCAGACTTAGGATAAGCTTTAACATTTCTATTTTGGTAACAAATTTTTGGTTTTAGATTTCCACTGTTTTATATTGTATTATTATTAGGTTTGTATTGATTCTTACTGTTGTATATTGTATTATTATCATTTTTGTATTGATTTTTATGGTTTCATATGGATATTGTATGGTTTAGGCCTGTGTTTGTAGCGAACCAAAGTCATGTCAAGTTTCCATTTTGTATGTCAAGTCTCCATCTTGTGTCCTCTGCCCAGGCATCCCCTGTGTTTCAACTGTATGAGTCATGTACCCCTCCCATGTAAATTGGTTCCTGGATGAATGAGAGTGATTGGGAATGATTGAAATACAATGGTAGCAGGCATCTACTGAATGGCCTGTAATGTCTGGGCCATCGCCTCGCATTGATTCATCCAGGAACCACAGACCTCACCCAGGAACAGAGACAAGAACCCAGCATTTGAAAGACAAAAGACCCTGCAGAACCAGCAACTTGACCATTGTACCCCACCATTACAGACACCCGAAACTGCACATCTCTGCATGGAGCACATGCTCAGTATGCCAGGGGCTGACCCTTGCCTGGGCATGCCTCCTGCCACTAGGGTCACACAAGGTCTGCCCCTATAAAAAGAGGCAGTGAAGACAGACCCAGTGGGACACCCTCTTTATCTGGACCAGCACCATGCCACACCACCTATCCACCCAGAGGCCCTGCCGGCGACCCCCCTCTGGACAACACCTACTTGACAAGGACCCCTTTCCAGCCTGGATAGGTAGCTATCACCCCCACCCCCTCGTCAACCAAGGATTTGGACTCTGCTTCTCCTCCCCACCTGGACTCCAGCCCTTCCACTGAGTCTCTTTCTCCTGCTGCCAGAGAGAGAGAGAGAGAGAGAGAGAGAGAGAGAGAGAGAGTGTGTGTGTGTGTGTGTGTGTGTGTAATAAAACTGTTATTTGGACCCCTAAGTTGGGTTTTGCTTTACTATGGTTTGGCCCTGCTCCAATCTCTACTCCTTGCCCCTCTAAATTCTGTCTCATTTCTCTGTCTCCTGCTTCTGGTTCACTGCCACCTCCAACACCTGTCCTGAGGTCCTCTCTGTCTGCAACCCCCCTGTTTCTTTGCCACTCTCTTATCTCCACTGCCTTTTCCTTTTCCCCTGAGCAACCAGGTTTCTGCCTCTCTCTCTTTCCTGGCTGTCTCCTCCTTGCCACCACACTTATCTGCCCCCACCCAATATCTTAGCTGTCTGCCTCAGTTTCCAGCCCCAGTCTACCTTAAGTAAACACAAGCCTCAGTTCCTCAGCCAACTTCTCTGTAGTCCACTGGTTCTAATCCCAGTTCTGGCAACTTTCACTCCCTACACTTTAACTCTCTCTCTCACCTGAACCTTCCCCCCCCCCCAAGTATCCCATGTACCCCAAGCACACACATACACACTGTATCATCCAAATTAGGAATTTACCTGTGTGTATGTGTAGGTGGGTTGTATGTGTGTAAACTGATGAGTGTATGCGTGTGTGTGTATATGTCATTGTGTGCATGATATATGAATTAGTGATCTGTGTCTAACTTTTGTGGTATATAGTGTATGTGCTTGAATTGGTGATAGGTATGCATGTGCCTCGGCTGGTTTGGATGTGTATGTGCCTGAGCTGGTAGTGTGTTTGTGTACGCACCTAAGGTTCCTTGGGTGAATTTGATATCTTTTATTAGACCAACCCAAATGGTTGGAGAATAGTTATTAAGCAAGCTTTCGGGTTCAAAAACCCTTCGTCAGGCTAAGGACGCTGCAGCAGTTGCTGTGTGCTCTTCCTGGATGGAATGAAAAGTAAACAAGCCAGGGGCTGGGCTGGGCTGGGCTGGGCTGGGCTGGGCTGGGCTGGGGAGTCAGTTGCCAGGCAGATTGTAATGTATCAAAAATCCAATGTCTGTGTTTAGTCCCTGATCTCTAGTATCCAGCAGGTTGCTGAAATGGAGCTCATAGGCTCGTCTCTGGGAAGTGTTGTTTAAGTTTCCCTTGAGGATCAAGACTGAGAGATTGGAGAGAGAGTGGCCCTCCTGTGAGAAATGTGCCCCCACCGGTAATTGGGTGTTTCTGTCTTCGATGGATTTCCGGTGTGCGTTCATTCTGGTGCGCAGTTGTTGTCTGGTCTCTCCTACATATCTTCCATCAGGGCATTTGGTGCATTGGATGAGGTATACTACATTGCTGGAGGTGCAGCTGTAAGATCCTGGGATGCTGATGGCTCTGTTGTGGGGTGTAGTAATAGTGGTATGCACCTAATTGATTTGTGTGTTTGTATATGTGCAATTGTGTCACACCCTCCTGTCTAACAGCACAATATTGAGATCCTGAGAGTTGGCCTGAACCCACAGGGCTACAGTTTGAACATTCAAACAAGCACCTAACCTCATCACCAGAACTGAAACCAACTTCCTGTAGCTCAAAACACAAAATCTGCCAACTACTTCCAGTACCCCCACAAACTGCAAACCAGAATCTAGCAAAGACAACAAAACCCAAGTAAATGCGGGGGCACATCCCTCACATTCCTGAGAGGGAACAAATTACAATGCAAACCACTTTTCAGAGCTGGACCTATGAACTGCACTTCATCAGCCTCGTAGGTAGTAGGTACAGAAACTCATGGACTCAGTATACACAGTGGAGTTCTGGCATTTTGCAATCTGCAGGACAGCTGACACCCCAGGCACCTCTGCACTTTTACCTGCATTGCTACATCCCCCTTTCCTCCCTACTCCCCACCTAGCCTGTCTCTCCCCTCCTGATGCCTCCATTTCCATTTTCACTGACTGGCTTTCTTGCCTGCATTGCGGGCCAGACCAGCCTCTGGCTTCTTTACTATTCCTTCCATCCAGGACCAACTACAGGTACTTCCTCAGCCTGACAAAGGAGTATTCAGCCTGAAAGCTGGCATCCCGGGCAGCTAAGCTGAGCTCACTGGGAGCTTCACAACTGCACTGCAACCAGTAGGCATCAGGCCTGTCAAAGATGTGACAGGTCTGGGTGTTCCCCAGCCAGGACTTTGTGTGTGTATGCATTAGCTGGAGGTTATGGCACCTCCGACCTGCCTTTCACCAGGAGATCATTGGTCCTGGCATTTATGGGGCTGCTGTGCTGCCAGCAGTCCCACCAGGCCTCCCTACCCTGGCAGGGTGCAGTTTTAGTGGCCATGCCCAGGACCTGGGGCCTTCTTCTTCCCCACAGCCCCAATACCATACCTTGAAGTTCATCCTGGCAGGGGAATGATCTCAGCGGGGACATGTCCTTCGCCTCCTGGCTGGTGATGCCCCCTCCAGCTGAGAGCGGGGCATTAATGGCTTTACAAAACCTCAAAAAAGGGAATTGATCCAGGTGTAGTGAGGAGGGTGGCACTTAGTCCATCTGCAGGTGGAGCGTGGGGAACCCCAGCAGCAGAATGTTCACCTTTAGGAACACGAGCTGCTCCACCAACGTAGGATCCAAGCAGGTGCAGGGAATTATGACAATATCCCCAGCAAGGCTGAACACCCTCTCACTGGTCGATGGACTGGACAGGTGTTGCAGAGACAATCCTCAGTGAGTCAGGTAGCCACCGAAGCCTCAGTGTTACCTGCCCAAGGCTGGGGTCTGGTGCATTTGGACCCCAGAATAGAAGCTATGCCCATGGTCCAAGTTGGCAGTGGCTGGTGCGGAGGAGACTGGCTGGTGCTGGGAGTGCTGGCATGGGAAAGTGGATCCCCCTCTTCCACATTCCCTCGCCTCTGCACTTCAGCCTCCCTGACTTTGTTCACCAGCACCTGCGTCAAGTGATCAAGGGTTTTGGGGCTGCACATGCTCCCCTTCACCCTTGGGTCACACATGCCCATCATCATGTGAACCGTGCTGGACTGCAAGCGATCCAGCCATCTCCTGATGCCCTCCTTCAGCTGCCTCACCAGTGCCTGCACATCTGGTTCCAGCCAGGAACATTGATCCCCTGGAACTTCTCCATTTGTTTCTCCAGTTCCCTCACTAGGGGGATCATCTGGCTGAGGAGGGCATCGCCAGCACTAAGGGTCTTGGTGGCCTCGAGGAAGGGCTCGAGGATGAGCAACATCTGGGAGATGGTACCTCACTCATCTCTGTTCAGGCGGGCACTGATCCCAATCTCCCCAAGCAAGGCCATCTCATGGATGGCCTTCTGTTGCCCCACCAGCCTATCAAAAATCAGGTATGTGGAGTTCCACTGAGTCTCCACATCCTGTATGATTCTGTGCTGCGGGATGGTCAGCTATGCCTGTTTCTCCCACAGCATCTTGTTCCCCTTGATGCTGCAGTGGAAGTAGCCCACCACCTTCCTGCATTTGGAAATCAGCTGACTTGTAGCAGTACTGGTGACAGCAACATCAGCAGCAGCCCTGTCCCTCTCCAACGCATCCCCCACTATTAGGTGCAGCCTCTGTACCACATAGCAGATGCCAACGAAGTTGGCATCACAGACAGCCTTGAACATATTGGCCCCATTGTTGGTGACCATGAACCTGTGGGTGAGCTCAGCCTGCCCAATGAGCCACCCCTACACCATGTGGTTCATGGCCCCCATGGTCTCCCTTGCTGTGAGGGACTCATCCAGCACCTCAGCTTGCAGTAGATCCCAGCAACGGCCTGACTGATTGCACTAGTGCCCCATGAGGGAGAGGTAGGCATAATCTCCACTCTGGCTGCTCCAGATGTTGGAGGTGAAGTGCAAGGCAACCTGTGGCCCTGTCTTGTGCATCTCTTTACTCAAGTACTTCCTGCATGCCTGATACAGGGAGGGCATCACCACCCTGCTAAAGGTGGTGCATGCTGGCATTTTGTAAAATGGGGCCAGAAGTGCTACAAACTGCCTGAACCCTGGTCACTCAACTAGGGAGAAGAGCTGGCTATCCAGAGCAAGCATCTCCCCAGTGCTCTGGGTGATTTCGCTCGTCTTGGGAATGCGCCCCCCTTTCTGTCCACCTTTCTCCCACTGGCTCAGGGTGGTCTGCCTCTGCTTTGGGGGTAAGAGGGCTTTGGAGCGAGTGGGGGACTTCCCTTTCAGCACACTTGTACTGGTGCCAGGCTGGGCAGCAGGAAGAAGGGCAAGGGAGTGGTGCCTCCTCAGATGCAGCAGCATCGCCATGGTGGAGAAGTGTCTCACATCCTTGCAATGGCTCATGTGCCTTTGGCAGTGCTGGCAGATGGCAAACCTGGGATCATCTGACACCTCAAAATGATCCCACACTACACTACTCCCCCACTTCTGGGTTGAGGGTGAGGATCCTGCCTTTTCCCCCTTCTCAGCAGGCTGAGGCTGAACAGCAGGAGGAGCCTCAGTTGAGCCATGCCTCCACAGCCTCAGCCTCCTCCAAGGTGCTGCTTTCTGGAGGAGACCTGGGTCTAGGGGAAACTGGAGGGGTGTGGAGCTTGAGGGGTTCCCCTTCAGTCCCCAGAATTGCTTGAGCCAGCGCATTCAGCATCCCTGGTTCCAGCTCCAGCTCCTCCTCTGGCAGTGGGAGGCTCATGTTGAGAGCTGAAATTGGGGTTGAGGAGGCAGTGATTCCACTGCTGGTGCCCACTTCTGGACTGAGCGGAGGTGGTGCAGGTACATGGACGTTAGGTGAAGACACTGCTCCCACAGCCCGGCTTCCACTGGCAGCACTGATGTCACGGCTGCTCGGGAATAGAATGTATCTGTGTTTGGGATGGGGGGTGGGCTTGCAGCTCTAGCTCTCCCTCCCCTGCCAGAAGACCTGGCACCTGCCTTTCTAGCACACTTCATATTTGCTGTGCTGCAAAAGGTCTCTGTGTGTGTGTGTGTGTGAATCCTTTTGTATATCTGTCTTGTTCTCCTGTGAATATCCATGTCTTGTTCTGCTGTGAATAAAATTATTTGTGTCTTTGTGGGTCTCCATATATTGTCTGTCTTCTGCTGTGAATAAAATTATTTGTGTGTCTACCTGTGTCTCAATATATTATCTGTGTCTGTTCTTCTGTAAATATTTGTCTGTCTTCTTCTGCTGTGATTTTTTTTTTCTATAATCTGGGTCTCTGTGTATGTGTGTGTGCGCGCGTGCATGTGTGCATGCATGCATACATGCGTGCAAGCAATCTGTGCCTCCCTGCATAGTGATAGATAACACTGGCTGGGAAAATACAGCTTTCTTTTTGCAAAGTTTTCAAAACAAGTTTCCAAAAAAATAATTCAAAGAAATAAACTGAATTGTAATACTACGAATAATTGAATAGACTAGCTAATATAACTAAGCTAAATCCTAATCACTCCTTTATAACAACAAAAAAGGAGCAGGCAGGTCTCAGTCACAGTGTTCCTCTCTCACACAGTCACTGACAGGGAATGAGCTGCAAAAGGCAGGGAAGGGCTGGAAACAGAGGCTTTTTTGCTTTTTGTAGGCTTTTTTTGCCCACAGATGCTGCCACTGGAAAGGTAGCCAGGGAGAAATCCTTCTCACTGGCTGCGTACAGACATCAGTCTTCCCCCGCCAACTCCCCCTCCCACTCTCCGTTTCTCCCCCGCTCCCCCTCCCTCTCCCTCTTCTAATTGCCTCAAAATGGCCGAAGTGGATCTGAAGCATTTGAAGCGGATCTGAAGTGCTTCAGATGCCCCTGACCCACTCTGGACACCATTGCTGGGATCCTGCTTTGATCCGGAAGTGCCACTTCAGACGCCAGAGCATCTGAAGCGGATCCAGATCCAAAGCAGGATCCAAAGACTTGCACAGCCCTAATAAGCAGTGGCGATGTGTAGTGGGTGCACGGGGGTGCACATGCACCCCCTGAGAGTGCCGGCACACCCCCTGTCCAGCCACGCTTTCTGCTTAGGCAGTGGTTGGGGGGGGCAGGCAAGAGCACCAGTGCGCTCCCTGCAAGCACTGGTCGATCACTGTAGCCACTCCCAGAAGCAGCCACAGCCACTCCCAGAAGCAGCTGTAGCAGGATCAGCCACGGGACCACAAGAATACTTAAGGCCAGGGAATGGAGACCTTTTCTGATGAAGGAAAACTAAAGACATTGGCTTGTTTAATTAGCAAAACAGAGATTGAAAGAGGATATGATTAGTCTTTACAAGCACATCCATTAACTGAATATTAGAGAAGGAAATTTTAGACTGAAAAAGAAAACCAGCACAAGAGCAAATGGCTAGAAACTGACTATAGATAAATTTAGATTGGATATTAGAAAATTACTATCAGAGGAGTGCAATTTCTGAATAGCTTTCTGAGAAAAATGGTTGGGGCAAGGAACTTTAATTTCTTTAGGATTATTCTAAGCAAGTTTATGGAAGGGATTGTATATAGGAGCTAGATTTCTCACTGGCGGCAGATGACAGAACAAGGAGTAGAAGTCTAAAGTTGCAGAAAAGGAAATTTAGGTTAGATATTAGAAAGCATTTTCTCATGAGGAGGGTAGTAAAGCACTGGAACAGGTTACCCAGAGATATTGTGGAATCACGATCCTTGGAGGTTTTTAAGACACAGCTAGACAAAGCCTTGCCTGGGCTGATATAGTTGGGGATGGCCCTGCTTTAAGCAGGGGGTTGGATTGCGTTCTTTGGCGTAATACTGGACGTTCGGATTCGCGGCATCTTGTGTTCTGAGCCTCAGTTGGGCGTTGACATTCCCAATCACTGAACAGTCTTGGCCCCATTAGGACGCACAGTCTTGGCAACTGATGAAGGAGACTACTCACAGGATGATCGACCATTGGGTTAAGCACAATTCGCAAAACCACGATGTTTCTTTGCCCATAGACCTTAAGACAACTATCTATGCTGTCGAGGGTCACTGGAACAGTTCCAGGGTCTCGCAGGTGACGATGAGGCCACGGTTGCATTCGCTGGAGCGGTGTTAGTCCCAGCATACATGCTCTTGGGTTCCAGGTGCAATACGAAACTCCTATAATAGCCAGTACAAGCTGTTCTGCACCGGTGTGCTCCAGTTGTCCGTCGTGCCATGCGTGGGCCTTCTGTTCGATCACTCCTGCCACAAGTGCTGGAATTGGAATAGGCCAGTGGACGCTAAACACCACCATGTCAATGTCAGTGACATGTCCCCTATTCCATGAAGCTTGTCTCACCAAGAAGCTTGCTTCTTCCTGGTCCAGGAGGTCGGACCCAAGCTCCACGACCAGACGTCCCAACCACACAGCCAGAGTTTCCTCAGGTCGGATCCTGAATTCTCTACACAAATTCTGCAGTTCGGCTCTGGAACGAGCGTAATAGGTGGTAGCATGAACTGCACTCTGAGGATTGACGACTTGGCTGCTTGATGCTGCAGGCTGATCAGTTTCTTCGCGAGTCGTTGTTATTGTTGTCTCTATTGGATCTGTAGTTATCGTTACAGTGGGGGTTGTTGCTGTTTCAGGCGGGAGGGGCGGATCCACTTCTCCGCTCGACTCCCCCTCCCGTCGGCAGAGGGGCGTGGTTGACAGAATTGACGCTGCGTCGCTGGGCGGAGTTACCGGCTGAACCCTCACGGGTTCTTCCGAAGCTCCGTCCCTCTCTTCCGGCTTCTCCACGCGGTCTTCCCTCTGCTTGGCGCCATCTTGTCGGGGCAGTTTAAGATCCCCTTTCTCAGCCGCTTCTCCAACCGCCCAAACGGCCATACGCAGCTGGGTCTTCAAACTTAAAGTTTTCTTCATCAGATCAGTCATAGTCTGAAAAGTTGCATTTAATTCTCCCCCCTTGTTGCACCATTGGACCACTCTCTCATCTACGGCGCGGTCCTCCGTCTCCGGGTTTTCGCAGAGCTCAGACGGACGCTCACGACCCCTCAGTCTGGGTATCACCATGCAAGGGGAGAACCAGCCGATCGGCATTTGATCTCCCATCTCCTGGGCACACCGTGAACAACAGACACACTCCCGGGTGGGGGTCGGGCTTACTGCGCTCGCTGGGTTGACTTCGGCAAGGGTTACAGCATCGAGGGGCCTGTACAGGACCTGCTCATCGCCCATGATACACCCAAACGCCGCAGGGTGAAGATATATTTCTTTCCCTTCTAGGGCTCTGACTTCGGGAGCTCCCTCTTCTCCCTTTAGCGAAAGGTGTCCACGGATACATCTCCTGCCCGTTCCGCCCGCCTGGTGGTACTTGAGGTGCGCCTCCAGTTCCGCAACACTTGCTACGCTGCGTCTCCCACTTTTCCAAGGGCAGTTCTCAACTAATTCTAACTCTAGCGAGCCCTCTCCTGATCCTATCCTCGTCGCCATGTGCGGGCCAGGTTGAACCCCGGGCCCTTTCGTCGCTCTGCACACGGGCTGTGGCCGGCAGCCTGGGCATGCCGGGTCGGAGAGGGCGGGCGCCGAGCTAGAATTAGGCACAGACACTTAACGGTTGATTTTGAGATTGTTTACTTACACCGAGATGGTCGCGGTGCAGGCTGGAAAACTTGCTTGAGTTGCGGTTACAACAGAAAACACGAACAATCACGTGGAGTTTGCTAGGCTCCACGTAGACAGAACTCCGGATGTCCAGGACAAGGGTGCCTCAAATAGAAAACTCGTCGATACGTCTTATAGAAAGTTACTGCTCGAAGATGGGAAGAGGTGGGCGGTGGATCAGGCCGCCAAACTCCTCTGAGCAACACACAGGGTTTCTATTACCCTGCCGCGCACACCCAGAGTCCCCACGAGATGGATGTGGAGTCCTCTTCGGCTTGGGCGGAAACTGCTCAAGCCTCTTATACGGCTAGCAGGCCAATCGCTGGACGCCACGTGTGAATAATTTAGCACTAGCCAATAGCGGGACACGAATTGGCATGCAAAGAGCGGGAACTCTTTGCACCGTGCACCTCTGTGTTGCAAAGAAAATGCACCCTGCAAAGACCGCTGCAAAGTGGCAGGAACTCTCTCCCTTGCACGCGGGTTCTCTGTGCAGCAGAACTCCACCGTGCAATGAAGCTGTAATCCCACGGGGACAATTCTTAGTGCCGAAGCACAAACAAAAAAATCAGACCTTTGGGTCATGACAGATGCGGGGAAGAGGTCTTGCCTTTTTCTGTACCGAGGGCCATCTTTCCTTTTCCTAGGACTTTCCAAGCATACGTTAACTAATTACTTCTCTGTCATTGCACTGGCAATACAAAGCTGACAACAAATGGGGAGTATTTGTATATTATCTTTGATCCTAATCAATTTGAAACTCCATTGTGATGTGCATTAGAAAAAGCTCAAATCACAAGTAACAGTAATTTCTGAAAAGAAGTAGAGACAAAAGGTTTCAAAAGACAGAGTTAAGGCAGGTGTGTGCAAAGTCTAGCCGATTAAATATAAATCTTTTGATAAAAATCCTTTGTAATACCATAACTGACAACCAGGTTTCAAAATATATAAGCATCCCTACATTTAAGCAGCCAGGGCAAACCAAATGCTAATTTTAATGAGAAATATTAAGACAACTGTATTTCCCATACAGTATACATTTTTACAGTTCCAGCTCTTTCTCCCCTTGAGCAATCTAGTATCTGCTTCTTTTATGTGGTTGGGTGGGACAGTGATAAAGCAAGATATACGACTATTTTTAGCTAGCTACACAAAAAAGTCTAAAAAGTGCTAAGCCAGTCAAGATCAGAATCCTGTTTCATATTGTATACAAATAATAAACAACAAATCCAAAATATAAAACCAGATTTTTCTAGTGAGCAAGTGAATTCAAAAGACATGACAGAATATAACTATGTTTAATGTTGATATTATTTTGTAAATATTTGTAAACTATAACTAGGGAAATCATGAAAACCCAACACTAGTTCAAGTAAAGTTGATTCTGT
This sequence comes from Alligator mississippiensis, assembly GCF_030867095.1. Taxonomy (NCBI): domain Eukaryota; kingdom Metazoa; phylum Chordata; order Crocodylia; family Alligatoridae; genus Alligator; species Alligator mississippiensis. Next base: position 107,240,655 of record NC_081825.1, on the reverse strand, counting down.
TTGTAGGCATTTGTAGAATTTATATTGCAACAAAATGCTGACTCTTTATAGAAAGAATATTGCAACAAAAACTGCTGACAAAATCAGCATTTCATATTATTGGAAAAAAATATTAGTCCTTCTATAATGAAACATGATTGATGTGCACATATATTAAACATTTTTCTTTCAGTCAATTTATTCTCAGATACGGACACTCAATTTTTTTCTTATTCTTTTTTAAGGTGCAAAATTAAAGTAATAATTTCATTATTTACATGGAGGTAAAGTAGTTCTCATACAATATTTTTGTGTGCAGATGATACAAGATTGACATTTTATCATTAATGCATTTGTGGTTATTTTCTAGTAATATAAAACCTTTTTTTCCCCTCAGATATCAAGTAAATAAAAAGTAATTAAATGCATAGCAACAAATTTGCACTAGATATAAAGCGAGGTAGCTCCATGAATTATACCTGGTCTAAGCAAATGCTTAACAGTTACAGATCTGGTTCTTAGTATAAACATTAGATGTATTGATGTTAACACAAACTCTCTGCAATATATAAGCATGATGAAATCAGTCCTGACATTTAGTGTTTGTAACATTCAGAAGCTCATGAATGTATAAGGTCTGCAATGGACAGAACTTCAAAATACAGCTAAGGAGGCAGGTTTATTCCACAGAATCCTGAATATCAGGAATAAACAGTTACAGAATATTATTAGTCTAGCCAACCTAGATATGCCAAACCTGGCTGTTCCAACTAGGAAAAAGATTTGATATTGAAACCTGAATTGATCCTGAAGAGTTCAGCCTATATTTGTATAAAGCCACTCCCTTTCTAGCACAGCATCAGGGATCCTCTATTTCTAAGGGAATCAATATTAAGGTTGAAAAAGGGGCCAATGCCTTACTTTTTAAATTCATGATATTCATATACAACATTTTATATAAAATTCAGGCCATGGACATAAATAATATTAAAACTTGAAAGTCCTCTCCTGCAACAGGCCAGATGGCCAGGCTTTCCATTTCTCTTTATATACCCTGGGCATATTTTAAGAGAGGCCTGGTCATTTGTTAGTACTGCCAAACCCAGGAGTAAAAAAAAACAGCAGCAATTTAAAAAAACAAACAAAAAAGCATAAACACATGCATTTGATGCTATCTACCTGCATTGTTTTAAGCCTTTTAAGATGTTATTTTCAAACTTTTTTCTGCAACCTTGTTTTTAATGGAAGCTGTGATTTTCACAATAATCACACCACTCCAGGAGTTCAGGATTGAAGTCAAACATGAACTCCATAAAGACTTGCACCCAAATACTCTTCCTAGCCTCTGCCCACTCTACTCACTTTTCCAGTTGTCTATTCTGAAAAAGTCTCTTGCTATTCCCTCAGGACATCATGAGTAGAGAGCTGGCCAAATGGACACCTCAGAAGTAAAAGGCTACGTGGTAGGCCTCTGCCCAGGAAATAAATTATGCACACAGGGCTTCGGCCCATTTCAGAAGCACGTTCAGAAAGAAGCAATCTTTATTTTCTTTCAGGGGACATAAATCACATTAATCTCTTACGCTCTTGGGAAATGGTCTCTGTCATTTCAATGGTAGATCAAAATCAACCTGCTGACCAGTTTTACTGTACCCAACAGTACAAATCTGGAATGTTTACTAATGCTTGTACAAATAGGTGGCTGAGTTACCAAGAATACACATATTACTCTGAACCCCTGGTGCTATTAGTAAATTACTTATTTTGCCAGCTCCACTCTATATTGTGTAAAACATATTGGAAATGTGTTTTTGAGTCTGGATAGCCAATTCCTGCAACATTCAAGTCCTCAGACTCCATAGCAACAATTTATGAATGCAAACTATAGCTTCAAAGATATTTCTTCCAATATACAGTATGTGCTTAGAAGAGCATCATCCAGGTAGGCCTAAAAAATATCTCTGATTTAAGATGTGCACACAGACAGGAGATCATTCTTTTTAGACAAGTTAAATACAAAATTAACTGCAATGAAACTCTTGGTTTGAGTTACTAAATAGGTTACATGAAAGATACACACTTTTTAAAAAAAGTGACAGTAAAATTATCTATAATTAGGAACAAATGTAGAAGGAAGATATAAATAAAATGAAATCCCTCCATACTTTTTTTTTTTTTTTTTGGCTGCTATACCCTGTTTAGTATCAAAATCTATGTTTAAGTAAATTTAAAGGTAATCCAAACTGATGCTGACTTCGATAGTGCTGGGATGATCTAGTCTTAAATATTTTTTTGTGCCACTATGGTGTCAGCTGCAAGTATTTACTTTTCTCTAATTTAGCATATAGGAACAGTGACCCTCATAATTCCATATATGAATTTAAGTTTAAATTTAACATACAAGGTTCAACAGGCACTGGCAGGTAGTTGCTCACCCCAAAGCCACAGAAGCACTATATTAATTTACACATATTACAATGACAAGTTTTCCAGCTGTACTAGGAGTTTCATTGGAGAAAGTAAATTTTAGTAAAATTTAGTTATTTAAGTTTCAATGGAATGATTTGAAAGATGTATTCCATTTCCTGTTTTACCTATTTAGTGCTTACATTTGATTCTATTCCATCTGCTCTAGTCCCTGAAAAAAAGCACCTAACAAAGAAGAGGGTAAGATCTCCTGTTGTTCACTTCTTTTTGTGACTTAGCCTTAAGGTTAAGACGACAAAAATAGACATATTAACAGTTTTTCCAGGTCCAGAACTTGAACAGGATGAAATGGGATCTGGGCTGTACTTTGTGTGCTGTCACCCAAAATGGTTCCACCAAGTTTTGAAAAAATATATACACCTCTTTTCCAAAGGAGGGGGGGTGTAGTTGCCTCAGATCCATACAAGCTATTACTAGTGGATTGGCTGTACTGAAGGAATTGCATCCTAGTACATGCTATCAGAAGCAAACAAACCAAGATGAATGAGACTCAAAAATCAGAACAGTTTATAGTAATTATTAGATTTGTTTTTTTAATTAGGAATGTTATTTGACCAAACCTATTTTTTTAGCTAAGAATGTCAAAATGGAAAGGTATATTTTTCTTCTGCCCCTCCTTCACACCCCTCTTTCCCTGGGGTAGCAGGAGGGAAAAGGAGGTAATTAATGGAAGCTAAAAAAAAAAGTAAAATCTGATTTTAAAATTATTTCTTTTTTTTTTTTTACTCCTATGAAATGTATCCTTATTTAGAAAATAAAAAATATGCAGTTAAAAATCATCAGACATCACAGAAAGACCTACTCAGCCACCCTGCCTTGCTGGAAACTGTTTCAAATTGACCGGGGTGGGCACATAAAATCCCTTCAATCCAAATGGCAGCACTGTTTTAATGTCTTCCAGGGCCCTAGGAATGGGAAAGAGTTTCCCCATTGGTGACTGTTTAAGCAAGCTATACGGACTCAAACAGGTATGTTCTCAATAATTCGTTAAGTAATAGTGTAACATGTTAAAATAGGTGAGCTCTTAAAAAAAATCAGTTATTTAACGAATAATTCATAGTGTTGGAGCACAGGAAGCAATAAACACCTTTTAAAGGCCATTAAATGTCAAAGTGAAGCTAAAGTGTTCATAACTTCAAAAGACTTCTATTGTAAACCTACTCACACTATGAACCTTATTACCATTACGAATACACTGAAATGATGTTGCTTTGTTCTCTGTATGCTTTTATCAAGTGATTCATAGCAGGTGCCAAGTTGACCAAAATTCTCTATTTATTATTTATGCATGTTGAAGGGGGGAAGTGGGGATAAAATGAGAGCACTTTTCTATAGTTGTCTGTCAGTATGTATATTTGGAGGGATCAGAGGCAATGACAGCAAATAATTTAAATGGGTGGCTTGCATGGAAATTGTTGATCTTAAAAGAAACAGTTTCAAGTTGAGTTTGAGTAACTTGTGTTTGGGATGGGAAATATAGATACTTTTTTCTGTGGTTATGTGATGGCTAAGTCCCTACTGACACTTATAATGTTTTAGTGGTGCTATCAAGGCTAACTACAGACTCTCAGGAAGTCTGAGACAGAAGCGGTCTAAATTTTGTGCTTTACTCTAAGCTCCCTAGGTTAGGTTGGGACCAAGAAGAACAGACATTCATTCTTCGGTGGGGGTCATGCAGGCTACCTCCATGGGCTAAGGCCAGAAGGTTAGGGGTGCTCATGCATGCCACCCAGAGTGCTGCCAGAGAATGCCAAGCCCAGCTGAGCAGCCAGCCACCCCTGATTGGATAATTCAGGTCCTCTCCCCAGACCCCATCCACCACAACCAGCCATCCGTCAGTTGTGGAAGGGAGGGAAAGGGGAAACAAAGGCCCCCACCATACACACACCCAATTCCAACAGTCCCAAGCCAGAATAACTGGAGGGGCCTGCATGGTGGAGGCTTTGCCCCACACTGCTTGCCACAGCTGGCCAGTGTGGCCCCCTGTCTCACCCCCCTCCCCAGTAGTAGGCCGTTAGTGGTCATGGGAGAGGGAATGGGAGAGTGGAGGCACCCACCACACAGGCTCCCCCCAGCTGTATGGCTCAGATCTGGAGGGGATGGATCCACATGGTGGGGACCCCGCTCCTCCCCCCTTTCCCCACAGACAGACAGCCACTCATAGTGATCAGGGCTAGGGAGAGGAGCTTAGCTGGCCAGCTGGGCCACGCAGTGGAGGGAAGGGAATCCCCACCACATGGGCCTTCCCCAGCTGTGCTGCCTCAGGGCTGGCCCCAGCCCCCACAGCCCAGCCACCACTGAAAGGTGGTGCTCTGCCTCCTGCCTGGGGCTGGCTCTGTGACAGCCTGCTTGAGCAGAGCAGATGAGCATGGCTGAGGTTATCATGTTGCCATGCAAGGGGTAGGTTAGTGGGGGCCCATAAAGCAGCATGGGATGCTGGGGGACTGCAACTTGAGTCAGTAGGGAATCTGGTATAGAAGTTTGATAGACCAGTCTAACCATAGTTTGGGTCCAGATCTGGTGTGAGACATGGGTAGAATCTCATCACACCCCTGCGAGCCCAGGACCCCCAGCAACCTGCAACAGATGTGGTAGGCCCCCAACCTGACCCGCAGCAGAGCCGGGAGGTAAGTGGGGCTTACAGTGGGAGGGAACTAGACAGCTACAGGGCAGTTGAGAAGAGCTGAGGAGGGTCACGCCCCTGCTCCTGGCTTCTACTTAGCCCAGCCCCCAGGGAGCCATGCATCCCTGTGCCACCTGGCATGTGAGACAAGGGAAAGGGGGGTGCTTACCTGCCCCATTCTCCAGAGGGTTAGGGGTTCCGTAGCCCCTAGAGTGGCCCGGTGGCAGCGGTGGCCCCTCCTGCGTATGCGCAGGATTTAAAAGGGCCTGCCAAAAGGCAGGAAACTGAAGTTTGGGTCTGACTCTGGCATGAGGCATATGGGTGGAAGCCCATCACTCCCCCACAAGTCCAGGACCCCCAGTAGATGTGGCAAACCCCCAACCTGACCCCTAGCAGAGCCAGGAGGTAAGCAGGGCTTGCAGTGGGAGGGAATTAGACAGCTGTGGGGTAGCTGAGAGGAGCCAAGGAGGGTCACACCCCACACTGGCTCCTACTTTGCCTAGCCCCCCAGGGAGCCATGCAACTGGAACCTTGTGAACAGAATGTGCAAACAGATGTGCTCTTGGCCTGGTGTGAGTTAGCATGGAATTTCATGCAGGAGGGCACACAGGAGGGGGATGAGGCTCCAGGCAGTGAGCCTGAAGAGAAGAGTCTGCACAGCAGTAGCCCAGACTATTACCAGTGTAATGGTGGTGGGGATGTGCCACACCCCAAGGATCCCCTCCGAGTCTGGGCCCCACCCCCCTGGTACTTCTGAGGCCTCCACCCAGATGAAACCCATGGTTCCATCCCACACCCAAACAGAGCCCCTGGCTCTTGGTTGTGGGAACTGCCTGGTACACTTGCAGGCACCTGGGATCAGGAGCACTGTCACCTACCCCTGTGAGGTTTGCTTCACATTGGAAACCCTGGAGTACCAGATAGGGGAGCTCCAGGCTGCAGTGCAGAGGCTGCGTGCCATCAGGGATGGTGAAAGAGATTGACTCCTACTGCCAGGCCCTTCACCAGAAGGCAGAAGAGCCAGGGATCACCTGGACAAAGGTTTCCAGCCCCAAGGCACACTGCACCAGGGTCATCACTCCCCTGGACTTTCATAACAGGTATGAAATCCTCACAGCACTAGATGGGTCAGCAGAACTATTAGCTCCTATACCTGATGAAAAAAGGCATCCTGCAACCACCCCAAGAAAAAACACAGAGTGGTTGTTGTGGGAGACTCTCTCTTGCGGGGGACTGAGGGAGCTATCTGCCACCCTGACCCCTCAGCCCATGAGGTCTGCTGCCTCCCAGATGCCCATATCTAGGATGTGGCTGAGAGGATCCCAAAACGTATCCAGCCCTCTGACCACTACCCCATGTTCCTTATCCATTTGGGCATGAATGACACAGCTTGGAGCAATCCCAGCCGGGTCATGACTGACTAAAGGACTTTAGGAGACGGGCTTAAAGAGTTGGGGGCACAGGTGGTTTTCTCCTTGATCCTTCCCATTATGGGTCACGGGCACAGGAGAGTAAGAAGAATTTAGTAAGTAAAAAGAAGATTTTGGTGCTGGTGCCATCGAGAAAGCTTCAGCTTCTACAACCATGGCCCACACTTCAGAGAGAGAACCGTGAGTTACTGGAGAGGGATGGCCTCCACCTCACTCGCACAGGGAAGAAGCTCTTCTCAGCCAGAATGACTGACTTGCTTGACTAGGCTTTAAACTAAGTTAACTGGGGGAAGGCAGATAGTCTCTGGTGCAATCCCACCAAGCATCAGCTACCAAGCCATCAGGTCAGGCTGTACAAGGAAACAAACTCCTGGCCCACCCCAGGGATGGGGCTCTTCCAGGAGTACAAGGAAACCTAGGGCCGCCAATGGCAAACTCACTTGCATTTACACAAATGCCAGGAGCCTGGGCAAAAACAGGAGAAGCGGGCCCTATTCAAAAGCAGTAATGATTATGATTTCATAGGGATAATGGAGACCTGGTGGGACTCCACCTATGACTGGACCACAGGTACAGATGGCTATACCTTGTACAGGAGAGATCATGTTGCAAGAAAGGGCAGGGGTGTAGCTCTATATGTGAAAGACCATGACACCCACTTCTCTACAGGTAGAGATTGGCAATGAAGGAGAGTGACTTGAAACCCTCTGCATAAGAATAAAGGGGGAATGTTGTGAAGGGGATATAGTGGTAGGAGTCTACTACAGATCTCCTAATCGAGAGCAAGAACTGACCATGAATTCTCCAGGAAACTGGCTGAGGCTGCATGCTCTCAGTCCATGGTTGTCATGGGTGACTTTAACTACCCGGACATCTAATAGGAAGAGCACTCAGCCATATCCAATAAGTTGCAATGCTTCCTCACAAGCATTGATGAGCTTTATTTGTCTCAAGAAGTCTAAGGACTGACAATGGAGAAGGCACTGCTGAACTTGGTACTGGCCAAAAGGGATGATCTAGTCAGTGCACCTGAGAATCCAGGGGAAGCATTGCAAAGCTGGCAAGTCAGTGAGCAATACGGAAGTCCTCAACTTTAGAAAGGCTGACTTCCACAATCTTAGGAGGCTAGTTGTTCAATCCCTGAGAAACCACAACCTGACAGGGAGGAATGTTCATGATGAATGGTTGCTCCTCAAGGATTCAATTCTTGAAGCACATGGTAAGTCCATTCCAACCCACAGAAAGAGTAGCAAAAGGGCTCAATAGGGAACTCAAGGACCTCCTGCACCTAAAAAAAGAAGCTTATAAAGGATAGAAGATGGGACACATCACTAAGGAGGAATACTCAAAACTAGCCTGCACCTATAGGAAGCAAAGTAGGAAAGCCAAGGCTGAAACCGAACTCAAATTAGCCATTCAAATTAAGGACAACAAAAAGTCCGTCTTCAAATATGTGGGAAGCTGGAAAAGAACAAGGGTAACATTGGACCCTCACATTAGGACACTGAAAATCAATTTATGACTTGAATCTACAAGGTGTAGCGTTTCTTCAATCCCCGCTATAGTCCCTGTTTTATACATTTTTAAAGTAAAGTAATAAAAAAAAGAAATTAAATAATTAAAAGTGAGATAAACTGGCTCAGAAAACATGAACAGGGCAAAATGGCAGTGTTCAGTGACATGGTTGATGGCAGAGTCATTCTGAGGTCCCATGCAATGTAACAAAAAGAGAATTTTGACTGTTAATGTGCTTGAAAAAACAACACCTTCCCTACATACATACCTTATTCTGCACAGAAAACCATTACATGGTGGTTTTTGTGCCTTTAGTATCATTTGCTTCTGCTCTTAATTTCTACTAGTAGAAGCAGAAGTTACTTGCGTCATGCCACAGACTAGATGTTGAAGAGTAAGGCTTTCTATTTCTTTGTTTGTTTAGAACAAATAATAAACTGTTATGCTGAGTCTTGAGTACTGCGCTTATAGACTTCATATCAACACTGTTCCTTGAGAAAGCTCTCACAGGGAATGGCAGAATTTCTACTCAAGACATACAGTATAAACTTAATTTTCAAAAGTACTCACCTATCATGATTGTGGATGGATTTTCAAGACTTCAGATTCTACTCAGGCACATAAATTCAACAGGCTAAACACCCCCCCCCCCCCCCCACACACACACACATGCACACCCCTCAATTCCAACAACTTCCATTACTCTCCATGCATACCTAGCTAGATTTTTAAAACAGTCCAGTTTCTAATTAGATGCACCGTAATGAAATGACACACAATAATTGCTAACACTAGATAGCAACTCTGGGCAGTAATCTAGGACTAGAATGGAAACACACTTTTAAAGCTAATATTGTAGGAATTTAAGCAGCAAAATGCAAAAAAAAACCCCCAACTTACTAATTAAGCCAACCCACAGGCAAAGATATAAAACTACTTTTTGTAGATAAAAGTACTACTTTCTTCCTTTTCCCTCTTTACATATGAAATGCAATTCAGAAGAAAAGATATTTATTCTACACTGTTTGAGATAAGGTAACAGTTAGCATATAGTCATTTCTAACTCTGGTATCATAGGTGGTTCATTACTTAATTTAGGGTCACTAAATTACTTATTTAAGGCTACCTGTTTACAGTTGGATTTGTTCTTCATGTACGTTATCCTACTTTATATTTTGTATGCTGGAACCGTATGCTGGGTTTTCCACTGCCTTGTTTCTCAGTAGGTTAAGGCACAAGAATGTGAGGACAACAAAAATGACAAGTCCAGTCCCAGCTGGGTGCAAATCAATGCATCTCTGAGGGTACATGCAAACATTATACTTAGATCAACCAAACTCTAGTTGGGTCAATTTAAGTGTCAATCTGTAGAGGTTCAGGGAGGTTAAATCAGGCAAGAAAATGGTGCGTCCCATCTAAATTAGTTCACCCAAGAAGGTAGACTAACTTAGGTTTGGAACAGATTAGCCTGAACTACTGAGCGTCTGGACATGTTCAGGGATGGGAAAGCCCAGCCACTTGACCAGCACCAGGGGCTGTGCTCTCACAACCCCTGCCCCCAACCCTGATGGGACTATTTTAAACTCCTGACTCTCAATCCCCAACTGAATCCACCAAAGCCCCAAAAGATCCCCCCAACCCTGATCTCCCCTCCCCACAACCAAAATTACTTATACCGAGTTCCAAGTACAACTCGCAACACTGGCAAATGTTTGTACACTTGCAATCTAAGACCACATGGGTTAAAGTAATGTGTGTGTGACTATAGACAGGGTACAGTGAACAACTGCATGCATCTTGAAGCTGGACAGCTGTTCCAGACCACTGTAATTCATAAGACATTATTTGACAAGCTTATGACTATGGTCAAAAAAATTCTTGGGACATGTCTATAGCACAAATGTACTGTGTCCTACCAATGCTAAAAGGTAAGCAACCTCATATTTGTAGTAATTTTCATCATTGAAAAATAGTTGTACAAATGCTACTAAATCAAAATGCTAGTAATTTACACCCATGTATCCTCATGAAAACAATTAAACCAGAGAAGGCACAAAGCAGCAAGAATGCAGCCTTATATTTCCCACAGAGAGAAGAGAATTTTAATTCAAACTTTAATAAAATAGGTTAGCAGAGATGGATTTTGACCTGAAAACCCTCTTACAGAAATTCAGAATCTCAATGCAGATGCTGTATATTTTTTGGTAGAGTGGCTATAATTTTTCATCAAAACATTTTCATTGATATTTTTTAATACAAAACAGAACACAGGAAAGCTCTACTTTTGAAAACCTGGAAATATTTTAGGAAAAAATGAAATTTTCCCCCAAAATGAAGATTGATTTGCTTTCAACCCAGTTATGAGGCTTATTGACATAAAATAGTCCTGGGACCCTAATTCCCATTTTCAAAAATGACTTGTCCATAGGAAATTAAGTTCATTGATCTTCAATGAGATTTAGGCTCCTAAGTGGCTTATCACTTCTGACAGTGTTGAAGTGATATTGTAGCTGTGATGGTCCAGGAAACATGCAAGAGACAAGGAGTTTTGTGAGTGATATCTTATAATTCTATCCCAACTATGCAATTGGTCAAATAAAGGATATCACTCCCCAAAATCCTTTCCAATTCCATTATCATCTCTGATGATTTTACTTTTGCTATTTTATATAATAACAGAGTAAATCTTTAATACTGCTCAGGGAAACTGTACCCCTTAATATGTGCAAATGTAAATTACTTCTCAAGCTGCAGTGATTCTAAAATCTGTTCCCCTACACCATCCCTTTAATGTGAATTTAGGAATCTCTTTTATTCTCAATATATTTTGCATATAAAAGATTACGCCTAGCATATCTATTATATAATACAGTTTTCCAAAATGCAAGTTCTGTTTAGGTACAGTGAAAATAATTAATAGAAACAATCATTTGAAGAAGCAGGCCAACCAATGGCAAATAAACCTATAAACCCATCTAAAACTAGCTCAGTAGCAAGTGAAACATTCTAGTTCTTCATTATACTATATTAATCCTATATAGCAAAAACAGTATGGGACATAAGTGGAAATAACACATACAAGAAACAAAAGTACAGAATGTAGGATTACATTTAAAGGTTGTATTTAAAAAAAATTATTTCCACAAGTCATGCTTTCTACTTGCTTGTAGTATGTTTACACTGCAAACATAATGTGCTGCTTTGCTCAGGCTACCTCCTGAACTGGAAGCCATCTAACTGCATTCATATCATGTGATCAACACTTCATATTAGCACTACTTTGAGGTTAAAGAACAATGTGATGGTAACAATGAAAAGACAAGGGTAAGTCAAAGCATTTCTGAGACTATACACTTGTCCAGGCCACTGTACTTCATCAAACATTATTTGACAGGCTCCAGAATATCATGCAAAATATTCTTGGGACATGTCTATATCACAAGTCTACTGCATTTCACACTCTTGAAAGGTAAACAACCTCATATTACTGTGAGATAAGTGCATGCATGTGGGCAGTTTCTGGGGAGGTTCTCTTGTAATAATTTGTTGATGTGACATACCCTAAAATGAAGTGATATATTTGGTCAACACTATGGCAAAACTGGTTTTCAGCATAAAACAGAAGCTGCAGGAGGCAACTAATGAAAAACAGAAATGAATGTGAAAGAACTCTAGATGTATTTCTAGAGGAAATGACTGAGGGGTGTAGAAAGAAAGCTGAAAAAATAGGATTGAGATCAGCGACAAAACGAGCAGGCATGCTGTGTCAGATAAGAATATCAGACATTTTAGGAGCGGGAAAATGTTATCTTGCACAGCAGGGTTATACTGTACTTTAATTGAATTCTGAAAATTCACTGAAAAGGTTATGTGCAACAATACTATGTGCATTGAATTTCCATTATGCTAGTGAAATAGTGAAAGGTTTTCTTCCCTTAATCCAGTACCTGTTGCAAAATATTTTCCTCCATTTTAAGTTTGGACCAGTTTGTTTATTGTTTCTTGGAAAGATGAGCTTGACAACATACAACAAAACCCAATATTTTAGAACTTTTCTATATGCCAAGTAGCCTTATTCCCCATATTGTGGACAGAACTGTATAGAATAGAGACAGTCTAATCCACTACATATGAGACCTGACTGGGAGAAAGGAAAAAGATGACACACACATAATAAGTATATGGGGTACAATTTTATGTCAGTCTCATAATTGAGTTATTTTATAACATGCTTTTAGTGGGTTTATATTATAGGGTAATTTAGGTAAAGGGAAAGGCAGGAAAAAGATTAGGGGGAAAAAATCAACACCAAGGGAACACGCAGTTGGAAAGGCGGGGAAAGAGAAATATTCTTCCCATTGAAGAAACCTCGGACAGCAGGAGAATTAAAAATAAAATAAGACTGAAGGCCAGGATAAGAAGGCTGTACAAGACTGAAGGAAGAGATAAGGAGGCTGTACAAAGCATGCAAACTCCTTCATGCATTATGTGAGGGCGTAATGGCATATAGTTTTCCCTGCAGACTAAAACACTGCTGCAATCACAGCAGCATGTATAGGCATAAACTAGGTAATTTAAAACTATCTAACCTGGGTAGTCCAGGAATGCAGCCATATTAACATAGAGTTCAATGTGGTGTGACCACACAAGTATTTTCTAGCTTCTTGAGCCTGCACTAGGCTTTTGCATTTAGCCCCAAATGTCTTTCATTACAATGACTCCATCACAAAGTTACTCTAAGGGAGATGTTAGGACAAGTTGCAGCTTAATCCCTTTCCACTTAATCCCTTCTCATGGGGCTGGGTCCCCTTCACAGTTCTTGGCCTGAGTGACTAACTGTGCAAAGTCATGAGTTGTTTAATGTTCCCTACATTTTAACATGCTTCGTATAAGCCTGGAACTATATTTTAAAAGTGTTTATTAATTTAAGCAGTTAAACAAATTTACATAACCACTATTGGGTAGGCAACCCATTAACATTACTTCTGTAAATACAGGTTAAACACTAACAGGAATTAAACCAAGTCATGCTATTTCATGAGCAGTTTAATTTTTAAACCAGTTTCCATGTTGTGTAAATCTAGTCAGTAGTGTAAGTAGGGTAGGGTGAGCGGGGCACCAGCCCCAGGTGCTGACTATTAAGAGGGCACTGGAGTTGCCTCCTGACTCCAAGACCTTTGCCACAGCCCTGCACTGCCCCTACCCAACCATAGGAATAAGGCAGGGCAGCACAACACCGAACAAGTGTTCCTGTGGGGGGTGGGGAGGCAAGGTATAACAGAACAGGGTTCCCCCCTAGCCCCTTGGGAGTCTTTGCCAAAGCAGGTGAAACCCTATGCCCAGCAATATATTTGGAAGGTGGGGGAGTGGGGCATGAATGGGGCACCAGGGACAGCTTTTAGGGAGGCTGGCCACAGGACTGCTGTTACCCAAGTCATTGCACCTATAGCAGCAGTGTCAAATCCTAAGTACAAACGGTTAAAAAGCCAAAGGTTGAATCAATTCAATCTTCACAGGGTAGTCTAAGCTTCATAGATTGAACTAATATGCAAGTGAACAGACATTTACTTTTGATTCTGGAAATGTTCTACATGCCTATAGTTGCCCAGGCCAGAATCTGGGCGGCGCTAGGGCATGCCTTCCTGATTGGCTGGAAAAAAACAGCTTGGGTCAAGCCTCCCCCACACTGGAAAGGGCTTGGGGGATTGCTAGGGAGGTGCAAAGCATCCTGGGATCTAGGGGACTGTGAGTTAACTTGAATCTGAGGAGGATCTGGGACAGAAATTCAATAAACCAGTTTAACTTAAATCAGTTAATTCTGATACTACATCCATCCAGATTTATCTTAAACTACCTTTGGCCATTTTGAAAGTGGTTTATGTACACTGACCTTCTGCTGTGTTACAGATTTGAACCAGTTTCTGATCACTTATACTGGTTTATATGTGTAATTTATGTCCCTAGCCAAGGAGCAGCAGCAGCAGCCTTCACTCTGCAGAGAGCAAAGACAGGTAAGACTTTGCTGCTCCTCTCTTCCCCTCTCCCCTCACCCCCTGCAACTATTCTGTGGTTGGCATACCCCACACCATTCCTCCCCCACCACCACCATTCTTGGAACTGAGCTTGTTATGCCTCTGTATCCAGTATTCATTAAATTCAAAGAAAAGTGCTTTGTTAACACCCAGATACTTTTCAATGTGCCTTCCTTGATTTGAAAACATCTTTTGCATCCTCATTAATAAATACGGTTTATATATATCACCTGATTCATTGAAATAAATGCAAGGAGGCTTGAACTTGGACTTCTAACTATAGACATCCATTATGTTAACCTTAGCCTGAGGTTTTTCGTCCAATGTGTTCCTCAAAAAGATTCATTTATTCTGAAATATTTTCTCCTGTTTCTTTATATTGTAACAGGGCACCATCTCCAGAGGCAGTCTAGAACCCCTAGAGGCCCCCAAGAGTCCTTTTAATTGAATTTGCTTCTGGAAATAGTCTGTCCTTCACTCTCCTGCCACATCTTGATGTTTCTTTGAGTTCTAAAAAAGGAGGCTGCCCCAGGCTTCCCAGATCAAGTCTTCACTCTTAAACACCTGGAGGTGAGGAGGTCCTGCCTTAAGGGCTAATTGCATAGCTCCATACCAGCTCCATACCACCCCCTTTACCATGTCCCATGCCTTGCAGGTGTTCCCTCTGTTGGGGTTTCAGCCAACTCGGCCTCTGCCCCTTTTATGTTGCTAGGCCACCTAGCTTAGACCCACATGTGTTGGGCATAGCTTTGAGGCACTAACTAATCAATCATACTCTCATCTCTGGGCCCCTGGCCCTGTGTAGCTGCACCCCTGTGGCACTGGGCTCTCCAGCCCCTATAGCTGAACACCTTTGGGTGCTAATGGGGCCTCCACTTCCCCTCTAGCCTCATCCACTGGTTTAAAAAAAAAAAACTGGTTTAAACTACAATATAAACACTAAGCCCCTGTGCTATTATAAATTAAATAATTGAGGCTGTGGAAAAGACTTACCTCCATCTGATGAGAAGAGAAGCCATCAGGACGGTGCACCAGAAAGTGAATGTAAAACCATGACATTTCCAGCTGCACTAGAAAGTGAAAATAAAACCATGGCATTCCCAGCTGCCATGGCAAAGGGAAATAGAAAAGAAACTTGCTGAGGCTGAAGGAGCCAGGATCGGCTCCCATGTTGTCGTGGGCATGCTTTATAACAACGTCAGGACCGATTCACTGCCCAGAACTCCGAAACAGACATAAAAGGACCAGCAGTGAATCAGCGAGGGGGACCAGAAGTGAGGTCCCCAACTGGCATGGAGGGGCCAGATACCAAACACAGTCCCAGTCCAGGGATGCAGTGGCTACCCCAAGGTGGGGTTTGCTTGAAGAGTCAGAGCCAGAGATGGGTCTATAACTTACCAGAGGAGACTCCATGTATCTCGGAGATTCACAGCGCAGACTGGATCCTGGTGGGACCAGATAGAGAAAGGACTGATGAACAAATGACCCATGGCAGGCATAAAACTCGGGTCCAGGTTGAGCCGCTGGGGATCATGACAATCTGAGACTGACGAGACACATAAGTAAGGCAAAATGTGGCAGGGAATAATCAGGTCAAATAACATCCTGATCCCTCTGTAATGAAAGAAAAGGGTTGAGAATACCAAGTGTGCATAAAACCAGCTCTGGTGGCCCAGACAACATCTTTGGTTGGTGTTAGGTGGGGTGTAGGGGAGGCAGAGCCCCAAGCAGGAAGGACAACTGGAACAACCAAAGAAAGGTACCAGGAGGGACGGGATAAACCATCTTCCTCCCCATTAACAATTTTACAGCAAAGAGGTGGCAGACGAGACCTCCCTGGGGTGCTGTCTGAGGTTCACTACATTAACAATTCTGTTCCTTCCTTAAGCTACAGTGAAGCCAGAAAAATCCACAAGACCTCAATGCACAGGCAAAAGACATGGGAGACTACAGAGGCAATGAGCCTGCTTATCCTATGGCTTCTCCTCTCTGGGTCACTCCGATTGGTGCTCCAGCTTGCAAGGCTGGTTTCCAGATTCCTGGGGCCTTCAGGAGCCCACACTCTGCCACAACCTGGGCTGGTTTTTCCAGTTAGCTCAGCCTAGGGCTTACATAGCTCTGGCCTGAGCTCTCACACAGTTATGTGACAGCCCCCAGCCAGCTGACCGGCCCTTTAACCCTGGCTCTGCTGGCAGGATGCACTCTGAAGACTCTGACCTTAAAGAATCTGTTCCCTTTCCTAGAAACAGGGCTAGGGTTCCCAGTTACAATATATATAACTAGCCCTTTATTAATGTCAGTAAACCCTTTTTAAGCAAAAGAGCTCAACACTTTAACTACATGGGCAAACTTTATTAAATTAAACATCTCATCATCCATCTCACTACTGTCATCTCAGCATCTTAAAGTTCCCCATTTCTTACCATACTTTCTTAGCTTCCAGTTTTGATAAATCTAGTAGTGATCACACAGTGAAAGTGCAAATAACTGACAGGTATAACTGAGATAGACAGGTCAAATGGATGGGGAGCAAATCAACCTGTACCCTAGCCTTGAAAAGGTTTTTAGGAAACAGTAATGCAGTTTGAATCTGTGGTACTTATACTGGAGAGCTCTTCAGTTTTTTTTCATTTATCTAGAATCTTACAAAATAACCACAGACAGGCAATGTAGCTCCAAAAAAAAGAAGCTCTAAATCCTTATCAGCAATATTCATCAGAGAAAACAGAAAGAAAGAAAGACATCTCCATGTATTATAGAAGCACAAAGATACCATGAAGCTAATACTTATGTCTCAAATATTTGAGCAATTTCTGTGTTTGGGGGCAGAATGTTGCTCATTCTTCCAATAGGAGACCCTACCTTTCCCCAATAATAGTTTGTGTGAAATGATCTTCAAAAGGGCTCCACTCATTTTTCCTGTTGAAGGAATGAACTGGGTTTTCGTTAGTATTGTTATCGGGCAAGACAGGAAATGCATCAACTTTTCAAAAAAATAAATAAATAAAAAAGTTGCGTTACAACTTAGAATTATGTAATCAAACTAAATGCTAAACAAAGACATTATTTTCACAAAAAAAACTGCATGTAGGGAAAAGCTATAACTTCTAAACTGACTGTAAAAACACAGACAATTTGAATGAAGACATTCCAAATGAACAGATGTTACTTTTTCAGCAAAGGTATTTGTGAGATTTATTTGTCACTCAGGATAACTTGAATTTTATCCACTGATCATACAGGGTATATCAATTAAACACATTAATGGTTGTTATAGTTGTGTTTGAGACCCAAAGTCTCCCCTGTGGGCCACAGAAACCACAGGGCACCCTTTTTTATTCTAATTCACTGAGGCCTTTGACTCCCTTGGCCTCCAGATCAATGCTAAACAAGATCCATCACAGTTGTTATATTGCATGCTAAAGAAAGTTTTATATAATTGCTATAAAAAAGCAAGTATTTATATGCACTTCACTGCTGTACATAACACCTCTGTTTCACAGTGTTGGTCTTTTCATATGAGTTCACAAATTTCTATATGTAAATGGTATTAAATATTAACTATTTTTGCCAAGAAAAATTGCTTTTGTTAAGATTAAAAAGACAGCAGTATGAGTTTATTCATGCTCCATCTGTTGTTCTATTTTCTCCAATGGCAACTTCAAAGTACTTTAGCATTATCGAGTGTTTGCTAAGGAATGCCAACATAATAGTCCTCCCTCAGAGAGGAAATCAGAAGAGTGCAAAAGTGAAAGTAATTCTCAGTCTCTCAGTTGGCTGTTTAATCCAATATTTAATTGTATGAGTATTTATTTCTATTGATTTTTTTAAGACTTATGGAGAGAAAATAACTTGCAGCCTTCTTAACAGAGGAACAATTACAGCAGGAGTTGGTATCCTTTACTGAATGAACAATGCTATTCATAAATGAAGAAAATTTCAAAGGTTTGTTCCCTGCTGTTAATTTTGCTAGTGTACTGAATTAGTATGGCACTGCTGGGAACAGCGGGAGCTCTTTATGATACATTTGCAAAAAGAAAAAGATCTGATGAGTGGTGTTAATCATTAAAAAAACACAGTTATTGTAGGTGTCAAAAAAAAAAAAAGATCTGAAGTAAGACCCCTCCATTCCTCAATTAATATTTTAGCTCATGGTAACTTTATATTAGGTTGAAACACTGGTTTGCACATGGATTACAGATTCCTTCTAGAATGATGTTTCTGAGGCTCTTTATATATAAAAACAGATTCTAGCTTTTCCACACCATCCTCCAACCCTTAACCCTTGTGGTTAAGCCATCTCAGTCATCTCTTTTTCAGTTTCTTGAATCTGTCTGATTATATGAATTAATAAATAAATCTGCAGATTTCAGGCTACTGAAGGAGAATGTTTAATCTTACTTGACAGTTTAAACATGCTCTTGTCCAGAAGCTGTTAAGAAGCTTAACTCAAAGCTGTATTTCATACCTCTCCTGAAACATTTTTAAATTACCTCATTTTCCACCTTATAATATCACTGTCTTGATGGATGCTCAGATTATAATTCAGATCTGGTGTATGACTACATAAATGGTTTGCATTGGCATGTTTGTATGTGTAGCATAGCATAGGACTGCAACTATTCTGCAAGGATGCATTTTAGTGCATTATAACATACTTGTCTACCTGGGTATTCTGGACATCTTCCATGAGGAACTGTTAATTATTTCTATAAGACAAAAACTTACCATGTATATCATGCTTCCCCCCCACCCCACTTTCACCTGCTCATGAAGGAAAGAAAACTAAGCAACCTACAAGTTTTCGATGTCATTCAGTTAGGGAAGGTGAGCTCCCATTTGTCAGATTGCTTGCCAAAGGCAGTTGAGTTAGCAGACATCACTGCTGAGCGCAAGGAGAAACAGGGTTCTGACCTGACCAGCACCCGAACTCACACCAGAGTGCTTGCAAACACGGTGTGAACAGAGCACTCTATTATTAAGTCATTTGATGTCTCCATTGTCATTGTTGCATTGCAATCCTAATTGAAGCATTGCAGTACAAGGTGTCTTTTCCCTTGTGTGTATGTGTGCGCGCGTGTGTGTGGGGGGGAAATGTCGATACATAAATCAATAGTTCTTTCAATCATGAGTAACCATATCGGACATAGCATGTATACATATCTATTCTGCACACCAGCCAGGTATCCTGGAATTAATAATCATCTTGCTGGAAATTGTGGCCAAGATCACTTCGGTAACAAAAATGTTTTCAGATATGCAGCTGTGAAATCTGCCTGCAGACTTCCTTCAATACAAGTTACAATAAGTGACGTCTATATCCGTTAGGCTATTTCCAATCTGTTCGGGAATGACAAGCAAATCTGACTGCTGACCCACTCCTATATTCCTCTAATTGCTTCTGACAAGAAAATCATGATGCAATCATACTATTTTGTAACCCATTTTTTCCCTAAAGCTTTAAAACCCTATAATCTACACAATACATTGCCACAACCATCTGCTGGTTCTTTATGTTGTTAGTAGAAGGCTGTGGCATTTTAATGCACTATGATGAGAGCAGTCAGAATCCTTCAATGTGAAGCAGGAGATGTCATATTACTTATAACTCAAGTCAAGTCTTTTAATGGCCCTTTTTCAGGAAATAGATGTTAAAAACAGAACACTCACATCATACTTAAACCTTCCTTGTTGAGGTTTCCTTTCAATATAAGAGGACTTCTGGCTGAAATAGTGGAAGTAGCAAATGGATATTTCTGTTCAGTAATCTATGAATTATTTTATTGTAATCAACATATTACTGTGCCAGTGCTAAAGTCTCTTTTAAAGGGGATATCTCAGAATCAAGCTTTTCCATTAAGGCACAGATCTGCAAAAGTGGTGATGCTGAGATGATGCTTGTATTATTTCTAGTGCCACAGTGCCTAGGAAAACCAATTGAGGAAGAGTGTCCCATTACACTAGGAACACATAGAGTGTGCACTACAAAAATATAATAAAGAAATGGCCCATTCCTAGGCACCTTAAAAATTAAGGCACGTTTTGGAAGCTCCTTGGTATGCAGGAGGAATCTTTGCTCCTGTACCAACAACAAGAAGAGTTCAGTTGGCCAGTTGATCCAATTCTACTGTAATGCAACAGCAGCGGATACAGCATAAAGTAGCATGAACACTATGAAAAGAACATTGTTCTATAAGGGTTTCACAGGAATAAGTGTAGATAATGTCATTATCTATATTTCTGAAGGCAGCAATACAATATTTACAAATTTTAAAATGCAATATTTAATGCTACACAATATTTTCCCAAATTGTGATCCTGCAAAGCTTTCAAATTTAATCACTATGATTTTATGTCTTGAATCAAAGAAACCTTACTTTATTTCTTTTAGTCACTGCTGACTTTTCTTTAGTTTGACATGAAATTTTCCAAAGTTGGTATTTGCATATCTTGGAATGATGTGACTCTGGCAGGTGAGAGAAGCATTGCATTAATTTCTGAGACAGAAATAGATTCTTTAGATTTCTGACTGATTTTAGGAGGGCTAGGGGGCACACACTAAAATTATCAGGAGACAGTACTAAACTAAAAAGAGAAAGTACATTTTTATATTACCACAGGAGGTTGTAGAGGCAGGAATTATAACTAGATCAGAAAAGGACTAAACGAATTAATGGAAGATAAGTCCATTAATAGCTATAAACAGAACAGTCAGAGATATGTATCTAAACAAATGATGGTGGATGCTAGGGAGAGCGTGACAGGGGATGAATACCTTTAGCTATCCTACTCATTGCTCTCCATCTGAATCATCCATTCCTGACACTGTTGGAAATGGGATTCAGGGTTAGATGGACCATTGGTCTGATTCCATATGGCACTTTTGTACTTATGGGTAAAATTTCACCCAAGATGCCCATCTGCGGTATCCATTTTCATTCTGTTAACATTTGGAATTTAGCAACCATGAATGCTAGGATTTTAGATAGAGAGGGAAAAGGAGAGGGAGATGAAAAACCCTGGCTTTCATGGCTGGAAATACACATGCACAAGCACACACACACACATTTCTGAAGTCATAGGAAGGTTTTCATTGCTCCTCCACGCAGAACATAGGTGAATCTATTAAAACAAAGAATCAGTTCATGCATGTACATCCTCCTCCACGCAGAATATAGGTGAATCTATGAAAACAAAGAATCAGTTCATGCATGTACATCCTCCTTGCCCCTCTTCACTCTCTTCCTGATGGTTAATATCACTATAGTATAAGTAGGGAAAGCATTTGTTCCTGGTCCCTCTTTTGGGAAAAGGGAATGTATTAGGGATTAGACTTGCTTGTGCCACTCCCTCCATAACCCAAGAGAAGCTTGTTCCTGTGGAAACATGGCTTTCTAGGTATTTTTAAAATGATCAGAAAAAAAATAGTGTTTCTTTTCAGCTATTTTAAACTCCATATCAATATTCACATTACATTTTATATTTAAAACAATTATTTCCTAATTTCAGAAGTATTCTTCCTATTTCACTTTAAATTCATTTTTCCATTAAATTCATCTCTTAAGTATACTTTTAAATACTCTATATCAAAAAGAGATAATCATAC
Organism: Alligator mississippiensis; assembly: GCF_030867095.1. Taxonomy (NCBI): domain Eukaryota; kingdom Metazoa; phylum Chordata; order Crocodylia; family Alligatoridae; genus Alligator; species Alligator mississippiensis. The sequence goes on along the minus strand of NC_081825.1, from coordinate 107,218,983 downwards.
CATCAGAGTCCACCATAATCAATTTACAGATGTATTATTATAAGCAGAATGCCAGGAAGCTTCAAATTTGTCAGCTTAAGATAGATTTAACTCCTAGCCCCCAAAAAGGTACTAGTATATAGTGTTGTTACATAATACTTAAAACAACTCATTTCCATATAAAATTTAATTTGTATTAAGGGGATACATTAAATCCATTGAAATATTCTGAATCAGTAAGACATATCACTGAGCACATTGATTTGATTATAGTTATAACTATCCTTCATGAAGAAACTTAAACACCACAGAAGTACAGTATGTTACAGGTCAATATTTAAATAAATAAATTTGTGCTTTACAGGTGGGCTGTTCATTTAGGAAACAAAGCTACACTAGGAGTCTTTGTTTCTACAAGATTATTGATTATAGAAATTGCCTATTTTGTTAAAATGTCCATTCAGTTAAAAGTCTCATCATATGGACTGATGAAGGACATCAAGATGTGGCCCCATGAAAATAATTCAAATGTTTTTCAATATTTATATTGACAATTCCCCAAAACCTTTATCACTTCCATAATTGATTGGTTTGTTCTAGCTAGAATAGTAATAAGACCTTCATATTTTACTGCAGTTTTAATAAGATGACTTTGCTCTAAGTGATCTTGACTTATTTGTTCTCTTATTTGAAAAAATTGATTTTGTTTTGCCATTGTGGTTGGTTAAAAGCAATAAAGTTCACCATGCTTTATTTAAAGTAATATTTAGTTTGAAGAATGAAGCATCCTATTGCACACGCTTAGCCCAAATTTGTGGATCTCCAGGACACACTGCAAAGTCTCTATCCAGAACAGATGTTTTAAAAAGTCTCCAAATAGTTGGATTGTTAGGTTTCTTTTGGAAAATGATACTGAAGTGGGGGCAGGGGCAGTTGTTATGCAATGGCTTGTTAGCAAGAAACACTGTGGGATAAGCTATAGTTTTATATTATCGTGGGGAATTTATATACATATTTTTTCATTCCCTGATGCACCAGAGAGCCATAGCTTTGGAGTACACTTGGTTAATCAAGTCTGCTCCACATGCGAGCTGATGCGAACTGCACTGTGCCGCGTGCAGTTGTATAAATGATGAAATGCTCATCAGCATGCAGGAAATGGTGGCGGTGCACTTTTGAACTAAAGCACCTCCAAGGTGTTTTAGTTCTAAAGCACGCCACTGCCATTTTCTCATCGCTCATGCCCATATCACTGGTTATACAACTGCACACACTGCAGTGCCGGGCGCTTTCCAAAGTGCCTGCTGCTGCAGTGCATGCATGTGTACAAATGCCCATGGAGTGTGTGAATGGATTGCAAGTAACCTAGAGTCCAGTACAAGCACTTTTTAATTATATGAAAATCAAAGTGTATGTACAGTAGTCTAGTTTTCCTGTACATTTTACTGTACTAATTTTATGTACATTAGTCTAGATTTACTGTTACCTGTATGGACTGATATAATGGCAGGTTCTGATCCTTCAAGCTGCTGTATGCAGTAGTACCTAGAGTTACTCTGTTTTGCCTTATAGGTCTGGTGAGGCACAAAGGTGCTTCAATGTGGGGGCTGTCTGCTGGCTAGCCCTGCACTGAAGCACACTGTGTCTCAGCCAACTGGGGCAGCATCTACACATGCTCTGCCACACAAAAAAAAACTCCACAGCAGAGTAGTACTTGTATTTAGTAAATATTTAGTGAATACAAGTACCACCCTGTTGAGTTTATTGGTTTCATGTACCCATGCATAGAGGCACATGCATAGATGCCAAGACGTTTACTGCATAGTAAAAAAATCAACTGCACAGTCAACAACTTACGTAGACTCACCCACAGAACAGTTTGAAGGACTGGGGGCTAAGCCATTAACTAACAACATAGAACAATGATCTAATGCTAAAAGGTCAATCCCAGAAAGCTGTACTGCTGACCCATTCCTTTGCTGTTTCATCACTGTGAACAATATAATCAACTTCTTTGTCACTCTGGACTATATTCTTGAATTCATGGTTTGTTTCTTTGTTTATTTTTTAATCATTTATATAGGACCTGCCTACAATTTTGCTGTCTTTTCCCGTTCAATTTTAGCTACAGCCAACCCTAACTCTCTGCCCCATGCCAAAACATTTATCCAAGTACTGTTTCATACCATGAGAATAATTTGTCAGCTGTAGATCAATGATGTAAGTACTAATAAAACCCAGTTTAAACCGTGTGGCCTGATCCACATGAGCAGAGGCGTGTCTTTACAGCATCACAAATATTGTGCCACTATATTGTGCTGCAGTACATGCCCCTGCCTGTATGCTTTGCAGTGGGACACATTGTCCCACTGCTCCATGTGCTGTGGGGACAGAGGGGGGGCTGGCTAGGAACAGGGTGTCTCAGTAGGGGCTAGCCAGCCACTGTATGGAGGCACCCTGTGCCCTGGCCAGCCAGAAAGCATCACACGGACATAAGGAAGCAAGCAGCCCAGGGCTGCCTGCTCCCCCATCTATGTGCTGCAGAGCCCCACTGCAGAGGCACCCTGCACCCCAACCAGCCACACCCTGGCTGGCTGGGGCACAGTGTGCCTCAAGACGAGGGAGCAAGCTCCCCTGGCTCTGCGTGCCTCTACATGGGTGCTCCACTGTCAAGCCCCTGCACCTTAGCACATAGAGCCCCAATGCTGAGGCACACTGCACCCCAGGGAGCAGCTGGCTGGAGCACAGGGTGCCTCATCATGAGGGCTCCACTGCAGAGCCCCAGCCCTAAGGCGACAAGGAGATAAAGGAGCAGCCAGCCCACAGCTGCCTGCTCCCCTGTCTCAAGGCACACTGCACCCCAGCCAACTGCTCCATGGTTGGCTGGGGCACAGGGTGCCTCAGCGCAGTGGCTCCATAGCACAAGGAGATGGGAGAGCAAGCAGTCCTAGGCTACCTGCTCCCCAGTTTGTGTATTTGACTCAGCATCCACCACTTTGGCATGGTTTGCCATGCTTTTTTTTCAGGGTTTTGTTTTGTTTTGTTTTGTTGCTACTGGGAAATCCTGGTAGCAAATTTTGCCCCGGCACTGCAAATTAGCAGCTCCAACTGATTATGGTACAGCTTGTGTAGTTTGAGGCACTGCAAAGAGGTTTGCAGCACCCCAAAGCACATGTGCCTGCATGTCTGGATCCAGCCTATGTCTTTTTATTCCAGATAAAGATCACATATAATGTCACACACTTGAGTTTTTATAAATACCAGGGTGTTACAGGTTTGTTAGTGTGAATTATTCTTCTTGAAAAATTAGTACCACAACACAAATGCATGGTATGTTTTCTGCCTCTTGTCATGCATCCATAAAAGGCTCACTTCATTTTTAGCTATTTGGCAGGTTAAAGCAAGTCAATGAGATTAAAAGATGATGAGCTATTTATAAAAACTATTAAATATATAATTGTATATGAATACATGAGGCTATAGTTGCCCATTCATTGTTTGGCTTTATAGCTCTCTTGACAATTTGATTAATAAAAATACTCATTCTGAAGGCATATCGCAGAAGAAATACCTTATTCCCACATCTTTTCTGAAAAAAAATACATGGTTTTTTTTTTAAACAGAAACACTGCTCTAAAGACTTCTGGGCTCTCCTTTATGATTACACCTAAATCCACCAGCTTTAAAATATGACACTATCTCTAGAAGGAGATAGATTTCCATTTTTAATACTAAAGAACCTAGTGCTAAGTTTGGGGGGAGGAGTGGTATTCTAAATACATATTTAGAAACAGATACTTTTATTAGACACTGAAGAAAAAAAAATATGAAAATACCTAGCAGGTACTAATCTTCTATTTATTTCTGTATATCAGTATAAATTAACTCAGTAAAATTTTATTTTGACCAAAGTTCACTGGTGTATTACTGATTATTAATCATGTGTATTCTATTTTATTAGCAATTACTTAAGTTTGTGGTCATGACCTCTATTTACATACTGTTAGGCCCATCTGCTGTTTTCTTCTCTTATACTATGGAGCAAAGAGTCCTGGCGCATGAGGACTGCTCACTTAGGAGTTACCAAAGTCTCAAGGGACAACTGTTTGGTTTTTTTTACTTATAATGAAGATGGCATAATTGGAAGCTTCAGTTCTGTAGCTATGTTACACTCCAAAGTTGAGCTCCTGGAGCCTGATGCTGGGGAGCTTCACAGAGCCAGGACTTGAAACCATTGATTTTCCAGCTGTGTTCTGTGGAATTTTGGGGTTCCATTGTTGGCTTAAAAATGGTATTTAAAGGCCTGTTTTGTTTTGTTTTTGGGAATTGGCATATAGGCTTGAACTCTCATATGCATTATAAGGGTTCAAGATGGGCAGCAGAGGTTAAATGGATTTCTAAAGAGCTTGGGAGATGCACACACAGCTTCTCATGGCCCTGAAAACAGACGAGCTGTCTCGCACAAGGCCAATGGATGGGCACACAGCCTGAGAATGAAGGGGGGCATGACATAACACAGCCTTCAAGGCAGACAGGTTGGCTAACACAACAAGGACACACAGCCCAGGAACCAAAGAAGTATGTACTATACTTAACACAAGATAAGTGACACCAGCAACAAGGCCCCAGAGCAGCAGCCGGTCTTTTAGGTCCCGAGATGACATCTGCCTCCATTACCACAGGAATGCAGAGTGCAGGCATTTCCTGTGTAGTCAAAGCTGTAGCCTTTCAGGACACAAAAGGGAGCTGAGAGACTATAGTGTACTTTATTCTTTCATCTCACTGACCTGTGACAATGAATGGGCAGAAAAAGTGGAAACTGTTTTCCCCTCATATTACCATATTTACTTAAATACAAGGCAAGATGTTTTCACCCAATCACCATGGGGAAAATGCCCCTCATCTTACAGTTGCATACAAGGGAACTTCATTGAATACATTGTTCATCATTAAACTGCTGCCAAAAGCAGCATGTACTTAGTAATGAAAACTATGAAGTTGATCCAATGTAGCCAACACTGAGCATGTCTATAAAACACATGGACCATTTTGGGTAAACATACTGGTGGGAACATACCACAGGGATAGGTTAGGACAGCACATACAAATAAGATATATGCTAGTATCTATTGCACTCAGTCCCCCCCAACGCAGATTATTTTTCAAGTCATGCTGAGCTACTACAATGAATGGATTCTCACTTAACTCTTCACTCCCATAGTTGAGCTGCACCTTTCTTTCCATTTCCAATTATTCCTGTTCCTTCGCAAGTCTTAAATGTCTGGCATACATCACTAAATGGGACCCCAAACAGTCCACCTAGAATCCTTCTGTCACCCCCTCTCTCAGCCTGTCGCATATGACTAGTATGGCCCCACCCTTGATGAGGTGACCAGGACCATGTTACCCTATGTATCACCTGCATATAAATTTTTGTAGAATCGCAGGAACTCATGACAAACACCTGGTTCCAGTCATGAGTAGTGGTGGAGGGTGGGGGAGTGTGTACTAATTTGCACATGGATCCTTTCTGGGAGGTATCTGGAGTAAACACCTATACTGAGAAGTGCTGAGCTGTGGGGTCACCATGGTTTGAAATGCTGTTGACTTTGCTGGGGCCCAGAACAATGAATTATATGGTAAATCATGAGCTGTTTGGCTTTGGACTACTGAGACCTTTTCAGTAGACTTTTGAAGTACAGAACCACTCTGGAAATGGTACAGAGACTGGTGAAGGGTTCAAAAAGGGTTCAGGAATCAGTGCTTCAGATATATGCATCCTGCTGGTACACTGTGGCTGCAAGCCTGCTGTCTACTGCTGTGAAATCATGTTATTCCTCTCTGGACAGGATGCCACCACTTTGAAGGAAGGAGTATGTCCATGCTATGACAATGAGGCAGAAGACACCCACAGCTGCTTATCTTCCTCCACCTGGCCAAAGGCAATGACACCACCCTCACACCAACATGGGCTGCCACAGGGACTGGGTGCCTTCTGCCCATCCTCCTTCACCCTTCCCTAGCCACTGCTGCCATGCATACCACTTGCAAGTTTCCCCATATTCCAGCTGCCCAGAGCCTTGCACTATCTGCTACCCCCAGTGCAGCTTGATACCAAGCAGGAAGTAAAGGTCTGAGAGGCAGGTCCATTGAATGCCCTGGGGAAATGGGAAATGCCAACATCCTCCCAGGTGCCTGTACCCTAGCAGTAGGGGGAAGTGCTGCAAAAAGGTACATGAACTTCAATGAAGAGATGGGAGGAGGGACCATGACACTATTTGCCCCATGCATCTCCCCAGAGATGCTGAGCTAGACCTGCTTACGGAAATGTGGCTATTGAGCTTCTTGGAGCCAACTGGCTCAGAGTGGGGGAGGGCAGAAGGCATGTTTCCATGCCACAGCTCTCCAGGAACTTATCCAACCAGGAAGGAAACCAGTCTGGGATTCAGTCAAAATGACCCCGTGGTACACTTAACACTCACCTGGGCCAGGACTTCAAGCTGCCAAAGCACAGACTACCCATGAATTACAGTGTCCAGTGCAAGGATTTCTCAGTTCCACAACTTGCCATCTCCAGGAAGACACTGGAGATTCAATCCCAGTTGAGACAGTAAATCAAGGAGGGACTAGAGATCCTATGCCTGGCCAAGCAGGGGTTGGAATGTGCATCGTTAGTGAGAAGTTCAACCAACTATCACTTTCCTCTCTGTTCAGCTGATGTTGGCTGCTGCAAGAAACATGTGAAAAAAATGTTTCAGGAAAGCACACCAGGATCCCTGCTTACCAGCCCTCTAATGGGCTGTGCAAGACAAAGATCATAGTAAATGTGATCATGTGACTGCTCAGAATATGTTCTAACTTTAAGACTGCATAACATTCCACAGAGTTAACACGTATTAAGTGTCCCACGTGACAAGTGTCCACGTGACTCAGCCCTCAGCTATGTTTAGAATTTCCAAGTAGTTTGGAAACTAGAACTACATTGTATTACATTTCAGATACATATTGTAGTGAAGATAAGACCAAATGAGACGTATGGGGATCCTATAAGCAGCATTTGTAAGATGACATTAAATCTGTAGGAAAGTGCACAAGGTAACATCATGTGGAAACTCAAATGTCATAATACCTAATATGAAGAGTAAAGCAGAAGCCTTGCAGTATATCAGTATTAATCACGGATTAAAAAAGTATACATACACACAACTATGAAGTACTCCATGCGTTATTCAACTGAGCCACTGCCAAAACTCATCACTCAGAACAAGTCATTCCTCCAGTGCATATTCTTCATCTTCCATGGATCATTTGGGTATCAGACAGTTGTTCAGTTACCAGTTACCAGGTATTTGTGTAACTAGTTCAGATTTGTGTAAATCATGCAGTAAAATGCAAATAGGATTTCTACTCTATCCTCTGTGTTATCCTGAATTAGACAGTTAATGGAACCTCTCTGTGTTTGTTTTTATGTTTGTGAAACCGGGATAATGGTACTTGTACCTTTGCAAATCCATTCCTGATCCTAAGACAAAATGCAAATACACAAGGTTTCCAGAAAGCAGCGGGCCTTAATCATGTACAATCCACTATGAATATAGTCACTCCATCACAAAAGGATCAGCATTTGTTAATATCTAAAACTTAATTCTTGAATCAGGTATATCTATCCTCAATGCTAATATAATACAAATTGAAAAGAAAAACTGAGAATATTGCATTTTTGCATGCAGCTGATTCTAAAACTTAGAAATGACTCTTGTACTGATTCTCATACCTCAGTTCCTATGCACTGAACCAACTATATTTTAAAATAAGAGAAAAAATGTCAATCAATGCACTAATACTGAAACAAGCAAGCAAGCAAAAACAAAACAAAAAAACCCAGGAAGAGCGAAAACTCTCTCATCCCTCTGCATCTCCATATTGTAAATATTGTAATGTGAAAAGTTTGGTGTTCACACGACCAGATTCCTGTCCTGGCTTGTCACCAGGCTCTTACCCCCTCACCCTTTCTTCTGGGCTCTCTGAATTCTTCCCCTTAAAGATTATCTTGCCTACCATTACTTGATATTCTAGGATCAGGCAGCAGGTGGGGGTTTTGGGATAGGTCCTTGTCTAAACTCAAGACCTTTAATCAGCTGGGTCCCGTGGCCCTGGGTCCACAGCACCAGGACCCTTAGTTCTTGGACTCCAACTCTACCTCAGCCTTCTATTGGCTTTGGGTCTCTCAGGCCCTAGGTACACCCCCTTTATAGGCACATGCTTTATACTCCCCCTTGAGTCTTTGTTGCCAAATATCCAGTCCTCTGTGGCAACAGGCCTCCCTTTCAAAACATATTTGGGCTCCTGCCCACACACAAGCCTTAGAGCTCTAGCCCCTAGAGTGTTCTAAACTGGGTGCCTCTGCTGCACCCCAGTGGCCTCCAATCAGACCCTTACAGCCACTCTGGTCCTCCAGTTCTAATGTAAATCACAAGTATGTGTGTCCATTCCCAAACATATGGCTTGCCAAAACCCAGCTCCCCTATCAGGGTTAATTCTCAACCTAGGGTAACACAAATGCAAAAGGTTTGAAGTACTTGTCACTCACAGCATAGGTCTCTTCCACCCTTCTGTGGCATAAAGTCCTTTTCTCCAGGTAGCCCTTTTCTCTGGCCAGTCTGGACTGCCTCCTCCCTGGAACTGTGCTGTTGGCAGCTCCTATGGCCAGAATTCCCCTTCTGGACTAATCCCTGAGCTTTTGAGCCTCTACCTCAGTCACTTGACCCTCTACTTCTGTCTCAGGCCTACCAATCACCACCTACATCTGCACCCGTGGCAGGTAGCTATCTTATTTGAACACATCTATGCATGCAAATAAACATGACTAAATGTAGTGCTTATTAAGATAATGCACATTAAGCAATTTTTGACAGGTGTCTACATGTGCAAAGCCTTGAAACTTAAATTTGTGCACTTGGCACTGAAGTTAGTCCCAAATCCCTTCAGCCCTGCCATGTGCCTGTGACTACTGAGGGTTGCTTCAGCCTCTGGCCACATGGCTGTCAGCACATGGCAGCCATGTTGAAGCCAAACCCAGGTGCTAGAACTTAGAAGCTATCTTGGAAGCTCCCTTTCCTTCCCAGCCCCTTCCCTACCCAGCTCCCTCTCCATCCACCCTGCCTCCCTGTCCACACAACCACTACCCCCTGCCCAATCCAGCACCAGTCTCCGGGTACGCACATGTGTTAAACAAAAACACTTGATTGCCCTCACAACCCTCACCCTATCCCTCCTGCATCAACCAAGTGCCTCTCCCTACCCACCAACAATAAAAAATCCACTTACAAGAAGCAAACTATATAGAGGAGGCAAACTATATACAGGGGACAAACTATAGTATTTCAGCTGTTCAAGCACAGAGTGGAGGTCTGTAGGGGGAAGGGCCTAGGTAGCAGAGCCCTGGGACAGGTGCTCAGCACCCCAGCCCCTCGATGTTTCCCTGTGGGTCTGAGGGCTGTGGTAACCCCAGTGTATGGCAGTATCATATGGGGCCAGGACTTCAGATTCATGGTACAGAGGAGAGCGGCAGGGCTGGACCTAGGTGTGTGGTGGCAGATCCAGGGCAAGGGCTGAGACAGGGGGTCTGGTGGGCAGAAGACACAAAAGAACCTCCTCCCAGGGCCAGGCAGGGGCCTGCTGCAGGGTGGCAGGCGGGAACAAGGGGCCCTGTGGTGCCATGGGCAGAAGCCAGGTAGCGGGCCATATGTAGGTGGCTGCCAGGGCCAGAAGGGTCTCCATGGAGCTGATGGAGCTGCTCCAGGCGCTCTCACTCCAGGGCCTTCATGCAGGCCCAGTGGTCCTGCTGTGCCCGGTCCCACGTCTCCACCTGGGCAATGTCCTTCTCTCACCAGGCCTGCTCCCACACCTGCTCCCATGCCTCCCACTCCCCTGCCACTGTCACTGGCACCAGAAACTGGAGCAGCAGGGTTTTGTCCCTGGTGCAGTGCTGGCATGGCATCCAGACTGTCCCAGCGGTGGCTGGCAGTGACCCGAAGGTGGCATCCCCACTGGGGCTGGGGGGCTCTCCCCCATGTCCAGATGTTGGCCCTGCAGAGGCAAAAGATAGAAACCTTTTCTGAGTTTGCAACATTTCAGAGATAAGATGCTGTGCATCAGGGGCTATGGGTTGCCCAGCTTCAGACTGGGGGTTGGCCATGTACAGGTGTCCAGGTACTGTGGTAAGTCAGCTAGGTAGGCCTGGGCCCTGACAGCTGCCACCTGAGCCCCCCCCCCCCTTGCTCCCCTGGGGCTGGTGGCCTGCTGGGTGCTGGCTGCAGGGAGCCTGCCTCCCCCACCCCTTTCCCAGAGTAAGCTAGACCAGATTGCTGGCAGAACCTGGTGCCATGGCTCCAGATCCCACTCCACCCCACCCCACCCCACTCACCACTCCCTGCCAGCCAACCTCTCTGATGCAGTGCTGCCCAGCCCATGGTGCCTAGGCTTGAGGTGCATGGGGCTCACAGACAACTGGGACAAGAGGATCACCATGCCCTTCCCCTCCCCACAGGGGGCATCTCCAGGGAGGTGCCCCAGTCCAGTACCCTCTGTGCTGCCACTGAGTGCCAAGCATGCCCTTGCTGCGTTTGCCCTGGATGGTGCACATTGAGCTGTTTGTGCAGCTTGAGGGGTGCCCAAGCTACTATACCCTGCTGATGATGATCCTGCTGGTGCCCCGTGTACACCTGCACTCTTGGTTTGGGATCCTGAGCTACAACAGTGCAGGGGGCAAACCTGGGCTGTCCTGCAATCTCCACCACTGCCTAGAGATCTACCTGTGTCAGCACTACACATCCCAGCCCCTCATTGCTGAGCAGGACATTGTTGCCAGCATTTATGCTTTCCTTGGCATGCAAGAGGACTGTGGTCACATAGCTGTGGGGACACAGGCTGCTCAATAAAGTTCTGAACTGTGTCCACCTGTCTGCATGCTGTGGGAGGGCCATGGGACTGCAGGTGGGCCGGGCAAGGAGCAAGGCCAGGGATAGGGGAAGAAGGGCTGATGATGGGCCCTCCCAAAGTATGGGACTTACCATGCATCTGGGGCTGGTGATACTGGCAGCTTGGAGTGGGCCTCCTTGTTGGTGACAATGTCTGGATGCACCTGCTGTCCATGGCTTGCGGTGCATGGTGGGTCAGCACCTGGCCAGGACTCCCCCTCAGGGAGGGGCTGGCACTGCTGGTGGCTGGATGCTATGGATGGCTGCTCCTTGTGTCAGGCTCTGGAGCTGTGCTGAAGAAAAGACAGCCACTGGACTGGGCTCCCAGATCTGCCAGTGGATGCAGCAGCTGGGAAGGAGGATGGGGTAGGGTACTGAGGGCCCAAAGTCCCCTCAACCAGTGATGTGTCACAGGACAGGGCAGGGACTCAGCCAGGCTGCCCCTGCTGGTGGCACTTTCAGGGGTGCAGCCTGTCATCCAGGGCACCAAAATGTGGGTCAGCTGCTGCATAGAGGGCATGGACATATGGGCATGACTGGACTGACAACTGAAGTCAGTTATCACTATGCCAACAAGACTTTGACCTTCATGAAGCACTGCCACACTGACCAAGAGTGTGCTCGCTCCTGCATCCCACCAGACAGGGCCTCATAAATGTGGGCATTTGAATGTCCTCCCCACTCACACTGCCCTTTGCATATCAGCAAGGCCCTAAAGCACCACAAGGTTGCACACCTCCTCCCAGTTCGAGCTGGAGGCCCTGGCAGTTGGCACAGCTGTGTGCATGTGGGTAGGGCCGGGACTCAACAGGGAGGAGGACAACAACATGGTCATCACGCTCTGGATCTGTGCCCCTCCCCCCCATGTCACTGTCCTTTTATGGCTTGCCCTGGATGGCAGCAAGCAGCACCCAGCCCAGGAGCATGGCCAAGGACTAGGAGCCACACAGCAGAGGCACTTCACCACAGGACCTGCAAGAATAGGAGACAGCTAGGGGTGAGCAGCAGCAGGGGGCAGATGGTGACCCTGATGGCAGAGACAGCCACACAGAAGCCCTGGGGGAATCTCAGGGTTGGGCAAGGCATGGGCAAGGGCTGTAGCCTCACTTGTGGCTGAGCAGGAACTCTGGAGGGGAACAGGCCAGGCAGAGACAGCCTGTTGTCTGTCCAGGGGGATTCATGGGGCCTACTGAACTCCTGGGGAGAGAACAAGTTCCTCCAGGCTCCTGTGCAGTGTGCCCCAGGGCACTAAATGGCTGCAGACTTTTATAGCCTGCAGCTAAGGGCTGCCAGGGAGCAGCAAGAGCAGCCCAGCCTTGGGGAAGGAGAGGCTGCCAGCCAGGAGCCCTGGGGCTGTGCTCAGGCCAGCCCCCTAGTGGCTGGGCAGAACCTGCACTAAAGTTAGTGCCAGGTCACATCTACATGTGCATTAATGTGTTTTAATTATGCCTAAATTTGGTATCTGCATTTGCCTAAATTCCCCATTTTTAATGTACATTAAGGGTGTGCACATGTAGATGAACACCCTTAATGCACATTAAATTAGGCTAATGTACATGTGCATTAATGCATCTCATGTAGACATGCTCTTTAGGTCCCTTTTTACCATTAAATCTGTTCAAAGGGACTGGGCTAGTCAGCGGGCCCTGGGCTCCCACCCCTTCTCAGTAATAGGGCAGGGGCTCCATTGCAATATCCATAAATATCATTAGGATATAAGCACTGTATTAACCTTCAGTAAGATACTTAACCAGAAGGGAGATGGAGGGGAATGTGAAACAAAATCTGCCTACTTATTTCTCTCTGTATTTGCTTATGAAGCATTATCTTGAAGCTGCTACACCAAGCTGAACTCTTTGTCATTAAATATATTCTAATCCAAACCATTTGGGGATGCTTTAAAAACATACAGTATTATTACTTCCGCAATCAGATAATCCATGTGAACTGAAGGCTTTGTTGCTTTTGATGTATTTGTCAACTATGCTTTAAAGAAGAAAAGGGGCACAAGCTAGGAAGTTTTATGGGGAAATTACCTACTCTTGCCAAAAAAAAAAAAAATCCTAAGAAAAAGCTGGTTTACAAGTTAAGAAGATCATGATGCCAGCACACAATTTAAAGCTAATGGTTTTATAGGCCAAAGCCAGTAGCAGGGTATCCTTATCCAGCAGTGTGAGTAGGATTATCCGTACAAACATTCTCCTAACATAGAATTAAACTGTCAAGTTTGCTTGCTTGCTGCATGGATGTATGCTCAAAAGGAACGCAAGTTCAAGTCAACTGCAATATTGCTCCATCTGTTATCATATCACACATTATTTATATAAAAACCTGAAGGGGGGAGGGGAATCATGTCAAGAAAAGAATTGCTGCTGTTAAGCTTATTTCAGGGCACTAAGAGCCCTGACCTCAATCAAAATGACTAATTCAAGCTGAAAAGATGTTGACAACTGCTACACAGAGAGTTCTGTTTCATTTATATTTCCTAAGAGGGCAGTACCTTTTGGAGTTTTAAACCCTCTTAATTGTCCCTAATTTCAAGATTTATAATTCATTTTATACAAATCTGTGCCTGCTTAATTTGTTGAAAACATACTTAGAAATAAAGGAACATGAAACATGTAATAGAAGTGGTTTTAAATAGTGTGTGTATATATGCGCATGTATTTGTACATGTGCGCACAAGAAAAAAATCTGACAGTTGTTTATATTTTCCTACTAGGACATGTCCTTCAGTAAGATTTTTATCATGCATTGAGTCTTACCTTTGGCTAGTATCAGCAGAGATAGAAATATTTCTATTGCATTTTAGAAAGGTGTGTTAATGCCCTTTCCACAATTGGGTTAGAAAGCGCATTAAAAAAAAAAAAATCTATCAAAAGACGATACCGGGGAAGTCATCACTGATCCCTAAATACCAGGAGGAGTTAGAGATCCTTAAATTGTTGGTAGGGTGAAATATTATAGAGTAGAAAGGATAGAGAAAGGATGTGTCTGTGTCTGTGTCTGTTAAAAGCCAAAATAGAGCTTCCTAGTTTTGTATGAAAACTCTAAGCATATTTCACATGAAAAATATATCCCACATGGAGATTTCTGAAGAATTCCTTTAGCCTTCCAGGAAGCATTCTATTTAGTCTTCCAGGAGGCATAGTAAACATTATCATAAATTTTCTTTTGATGTCAGGTTTTAACTGATACATCTGTTTTAGGGGGGGGAATTGGAAGCAATTCTTCAGGAAATTTGTGACTATAGTGTGAAAGACAATTCAGCCTTCTAGAAGATATGCCATGTAAATGAAATGCCATATTGTGTCACTAACTTCTGCAAGATTCTCGTAATTATATATACCACTTAAGGTGCTCTATTAAAATAGCTCTATACAGAGAACCATACTTTTCATTTGGGGTCTGATTTAAAGTCCAGGGGAAGAAAAATGTGTGTTCCACCATCTTCAGAGGAATTCAGTCAAGCCTTTGAATTAAAAATCATTGAAATATTGAAGTGGTAAGTTTCTTCCTAAACTAATATTTATTTAATTAAAGGAAAAATAAAGTGCCATACATAAGTCTTCCATTTCAAAATGACCACCTTTCAGATATAGTATTCACAACTTCACAAAAGTTACTATTGCAAGCTGTTGGTGAACACACACTCTTTCACAAAAGTCTTACAAACTCTTCCCCCTAGACAAATCAAGAAAATGGCTAATTTTGGCAGTGTGCTCATGTACAGACAACCTGTAGTTTATTGCCACTAAGCCCAATGTAATACATAGCAAAAATACTTAAGAAGCACACATGGTAAATGCAAAACTCTTTAATAACAGGAAAATGTCTTATTATAAAAGGATACCACTTCACTGCATGCTTAAAAGCAGATAATATTAATCAGTTAAGATTCTTCATGTCCATAATGGATCCTGCCCATCCTCAAGACAGAGATGCACTAGATGCAACAAATGTATCCAGCTTACATTATAATTAGAATTGTGCAAATAATTGATATGGTGAGGAGGGGGGGCGGGGGGAGAAAGAAGCGGACGAAGAAGAAAAAGGAAAATAAATTTTGGACCTAGCTGACGCAAGCTTTTTTGGTTTTCTCATTGAAATCAACTATTACCGAGGAAAGCAAAATTAAACAAAATGTTTCAAATAGTTTTCTGTTCTTTTACCTTTAAATGAGAAGTTATTTCTATATATTTAATTTAAAAATTAAATATTAAGTAGTATGAATTTTTTAAGTTTTTAATCCAAAGCAATTTGACATGAATATGTGAATAGTTTCACAAATAAAATACTCCACCAAAAATGTCATCCACCTCTATTCATAATAGAAAACCTTTACCACAGTCCATAATGAGCTTTATGAATATATTAGGATACTTGCATGAGTAACATAATTTACATGCATAAGTGCTTTCAGGATCAGACCCCTACTGAGATATGAGGTTTATCCAAGTTAATGTCAAAAGGAAAAAAAATGTTATTTTATGATTAGGAAATATGCCTTCTCCTTCTACAAAGGTCACAACTTACTTGCTGTGGAAGTACTGCTCAAGCTGTGAGAAAATTCTCTGAACAGGAAATCTATGAAAGCCCCTTAAATTACAGTGGATTGTTGGGTTTGTTTATTTGTTTGTTTTTGAATTTTGTATCAAATATTTTCCCAATGTAAAACAGTTTGAACAGGTGAACACGATTCATTAAAACAAATCTTTTTCTACTTAACAAATGGCAATATTTTTCAAAGAAGCATTTCCAAAAGGAAAACATATATACAAATTTGTCATTTTCCTCAGAAAGTAGAATTTTTCTAGGCTTGTTACCTATACCCTTTGAATGCTACAAGAATAGAGAGGTTTTGCTGTAATATACCTCAGGGCCTTGTTACACATTTCAATTGAACTGCTCAAACGTTGATCGGTGTTAGTGCTAGCTCAAGTTTGGAGCAGTCACGCCTTAAGGCTAAAAACCTTTTCTGATTGCCTCCCACCTGCACAGCTGTGACTTGTCACTGGAGGACTGGCAAGTAGGGGCTGGACTAAGAGTTATAGCTGTGAGTTGCCACTCTGGGGCTGGTAAGCCAGGACAGACTTCTATCCATGCTCTAAGTAGGGGTGTGTGAAAGATGGGGGGACATGGGTGACTGGTGCCTCCCAAGTCTGGGGGGACAGCAGCGGGACAGGACTGGGGGGGGGGGTCTCCCAGTGGCCAAATGGTGACCAAAATGTTAGAGGGGCACTAGCACTCTTTATGCCCCCCAACTAGCCAGAGCATTCGCTGTCGGGGGGGGCACCAGCGCTCTCAGCACGCGTGCCCCCCGCCCGCCCCCTTCCTACGTATCACATATGGAGTGGGAGGGGGAAGAGGTAAGGCAGAAAGGCAGGAACATGAAGCTGAGAGGCAGAAAGTTAATGGGATGGAGGTGGGTAATGAAATGGGAGGTGGAAAGGAAGTGGGGAAGAGTGGTGAAATGAAGTCAGCCAGCTACTGAAGGATAAAATAAAAAGAAGTTTAAAGAATTAAAAAGAAATAAAGATCAAGTAAATTATAAAAGGTCTCATGTTTTAATTAGGATTGTGGTGTATGTGTGGGGGAGGTGCTGGTAATGCTTCCCAGGATGGCTGGCAGCAGTAAGGGAAGGCATTTCTTGGGGAGCTACTACCCTTATCCACGGAAGGAAGCCCCAGCTCATGGGGACCCAATCCAACCTTCACCTGTTTTCTTCCATGCTACTCTAGACCCTGCTCCCAGCCCTGTACATGCCCAGCAGCCAAGTTAGCTGGCATGTGCTTTGCAGGCTGTTTGCATGGAGTTGCATCCCTGGGGGTGGGAAAGTCACATTGCCAAGAACAGGAAGGGGAGTTGGCTTGGTGCCAGAACTGCCCCCTGGGCAGTAGAGTTCAGGGCATAGAAAGATGGTCCACACAGAACAGGAAAGTGGGGAGGGGACACTGCATCCTGGCATGCTGGAAGACTGCAACTTGGGCAACTCATCTGTGGGGAGTGGCCACACATTAATGGAAGATGATCTGGGTAACACGGAGTAGAGCTTAATCTGTCCAGGCGTGTAACTTTAAGAAATCTAAAGTGTGCTTAAACTAGTTTAGGTATTAATGTATAGTCAATCCCAGCAGTAAGAGCTCCAAGAGCCACCTAAACGTAGAATACATAGAATATCTCATTCTAGGCTAATCTATTTATAAAGTGGTTACATTCCCCAATATGATTTTTTACAGGGGGAATAAAAAGAGAGAGAAGCCAGGTGAATAGTTCACAGGTACAAGCTTAACACCAAAGCCTTCAAACAAACATGACGTGTCAATTCCTTCAACTAGCCAGGGGGAAATGTTTCTCACTCTAAATGCTTCAAAGGCACTGTTCCTACACCTACCATATGTTCATGACTCTTAGATCAGTCTCTAAACATGTTTGATTCCCTTTCTGTTGAGTTTGCAACCAAGTAACTATTACTTCCACATATGCTTCATATATTAACAACATAGGATGTATATGAAAGTAACATTTAGATCACCCTAATCATAGAAAGTGTGGCTGTATAAGCAAGCATCACAGGGCTTAGGTCATCCTAAAAATGGCATGCCCTGTATAAAGTTAGTTCTCATCAGAGGACAACTAACTTTAGATTGGCATGGGTTAACCCAACCTAGTGGACATTTGCACATGTTCCCAGCACAGACCTGGGCTAAGAAAGCACAGCCACTCTCCACTGCCCCAGGGCAGTGCTGTCTGTCTGCAACCCCTCCTCCCCTCCCGCAAGCCTGAACAGACTATTTTTTTACACCCCCACCACCCCAACTAGTCCCCCCAAGACCAGGCAGCCTCCCTACCTCCCCTGAACCCACTAAGCATTCACATAAATCTCCCCACCATGGATTCTGAAATGCCCTATAGCTTTAATTGGTCAAAAATATATACACTTTAGAAATCTATTTTTAATTCCTAAAATGTCTAATGCTCAAAGGAATGTAATTTTGGAATGATCTCCCATATAAACAGGAACCTGGACTGCTTTAAGACAGAATTTGACAAGTTTATGAAATTCATAATTTGATAGAATAGGGATTCAATAATCAGCAACTATAACATATTGATTTCAATATTCAGCATCTGCATACTGCAGATGATGGGCAACTCTTTTGTCCTGCAAAAGACATCTGTTAATCCTAAACTTTCAGG
Source organism: Alligator mississippiensis (assembly GCF_030867095.1). Lineage (NCBI taxonomy): Eukaryota > Metazoa > Chordata > Crocodylia > Alligatoridae > Alligator > Alligator mississippiensis. The sequence goes on along the minus strand of NC_081825.1, from coordinate 107,200,825 downwards.
ATAAATGCTGATTTCCAGTAGATAACCAGGGTTTTTGCTCCCCATTGTTGCCTGCCCCAGCATCCCCCCCCAAATGCTTGATTTAGCCATTTTGCTTATCTTGGTGGCACAGGGTATGGCTCTTTTTGTCTGGGTACAGTTTAACTTAAAATCCCCTTCCATTGGAGAGGGAAGTCATTTGTTGTGTCCATTGTCCCTGCTGCAGCAGGTTGCTGATATTGTGAAAGTGTGTGTAGACACACACACACAAAAGTATATACATATATATATTTTACCAAACATGATTTTCAAGATATATACTATGTGAAATGAGTAGTCTCTAGTAAATGTATAAAAATTACTTCCTCTAATCTGAAGAATTCTTTACTTTACTTTTTCTGTACAGATTGCAAGTGTGTTCTAGTACATGTTCTCTCTTCAAAGGAAAATAAAGAACACTGAATTTACATAATCATCATCAAAGCAGTTTTAAGCACTACGAAATGCCTTTAAAATAACTGTTTGGTAGCTTATACATTGCAAGGTGTCATATTTCACAGATACTTTTACATTGAAAAATTGCCAACGAATTGAGTGAAAAGAGACCTAAAATATTATCGTTCATATCAAAAACAACAAACACAAAAAACAAACATAGATAAAAAACTGGTCTAGTATTTTCTAATTGTATTGTATAAGGGTACAGTATAAATATATAATTCCCCACAATATTTCATTAGTTAGGCTATAATCTGGTAAATGAAAACATGAACCAAATTAATCACTGGCATATTTTCTGTTACTTTGGATTATAATGTATTTGATTGGGTATTTTTGTTTGGTTTGGTTTTTGGTAGTCCCCTGCTAATATTTAATTATAATTATTGTTTGTACTTTGGTAATCCCTAGAAACCTCAATAAAAGTGAGTTAGGAACTGAACACACATACAATTAAAGATAGTCATCAAACAAAACTTCATACAAAATAAGTCTTTGAACAGTGCAAACAAGCCGAAAGAAACAGTAGCTCACCATAAAGTCCCCTAAAAAATGCATTAAATAAAGGAGCAGAAGGGAAAAGAGAGAACTTTTCTCTTAACTTGTGGTAGAAAATATTTTCAGACAGGAAATATTATTTTAGTTGACCCTTCATTAAAAGATAGCTTGTTTTCACCTCTTTAATACTGTATGTTATAGAGAATTGGAAATAAAGGGCATTTTTGCATGTGCTCCAGGGGTTGGGGGGAATGTTTCACTCTAATTAGAGTGCCCACAACATCTCGAGTATTCAGCCTTCCACGCTTCAAAATGGCAGTGGGGGCATTTAACTAACTCTTGTTCAACGCAGAGGTTCCTGGGGCAGGCTAATTGACATGCTCCAGCAGATTCAATTGAGTCTGTTCCGGCATGTTGTAATTCCTGTGTGTTGGAGCAGTGTCCTCACATATCTACAGGCACCCAAAGATATTTTCTTTCTTAAGAGGATGTGGGTATTGCATGAATTCAAAATAATAAATAATTTTACCCCGATGTAGTTTTACTGATTCATCTCACCTGTGATGAATAAGCCCAGATAAATCTCAGCCTTATTTTGTAAGAAATTTCCTCACGTTTATTACAGGGCATACTGACACTGATTTAATGATTTAATGAAAGGCTATCTATTATACCCATTGAATTTTGAATCTCATTTACAGAAGAACTGACTTCATCCTGATCCAATACGTCAAAGGCTCCTTTTAGTGATAGGAAAATATGTATGTGACACTTGGTACCATTATTTGTTAAAAGATCTATACTATGAGCTTTCAGTTTAAATCAAATTTCGCACCACGAAAGAGATTCACAATAGCATTAAGAAATCTATTTTTTTTCCAACTGCCAGTGATTTAGAAATGTCAATAGCATGGTACCTGATAACAAATGCGTTATTTTATTTAAATGGAATGTAAAGCCAAAACTGAGGGATTCATAAAACAAAAGCCTTCTAAAAAGATGTCTGAGTCATTTCATTAGAAACCCTCTGAGCAACAAGTTTAAATTGATAAGATTAATAATAAGATTAAAATATTACTTGAATTCTCCAAAGAAATAAGTTTGTATTCTCTATAAAGCTTAATGCTGGCTCAACAATAAGTTAAAAAAGAAGAAATGAAATATTTTTAAGAAGAGAAAAAATGAAAAAGAAAGAAAAGAAAAATAAAAGTGGGAAGCAAAAAAAAAGCAAAGAAATATTAACAAAAATGGATCAGGAGAAAAACAATCTTTGATAAAGGAACTTTTAAATATAATTATAACATGTTATCACTTTACTGTGGATACCCATTTGTAATAGAATCCTTAGCAAATAATTAGGAAGTCTAATTACTTATAAATAATTTTAAGGCAATCTCTCAGGCAACTTAAAATTATTATCCACAATAGTATTATTACATGTATATCTATTGGATATATTCATCACTAGTAAAAAACCTTCCCCCAATAAGCTGCTATTCCAGTTTTTTTGCCTTTTTATACTCATGTTCTTTTTAAGGGACAAAATGCACTTAACAACAGAGCTTCAGGGAAGATGTACAGAAAGGAAGAAAACAAATGTAAAGAAACATATTCTTGCTGAAGTAAATACTTAGCCAACCCAAACAAAAAATGTTCATCCTGCAGCGGAGATCATAAAGTTACTATTGCTGGATCAGGTAGGGAGGTGAATTACAGGATATCCAAAATACCTTGCTGTTAGCAATAGCTGATTGGATTACTAGAAAAATTCATGAAGGAAGAAATGCACAGGTGAAAGTCTAATAGCTTGGGACTTTAAATCATTGCCTTCAATTTTGCCTAGAAAGAATAGAAAAATGTTATAAGGATAGAAGAATTAGTGAAATGTATCCAGTTATTAGTTAACCATCCAGGCAGCTCTATGGTATATCAGCTCAAGTTTCTGAAAAAAACCCCATCAAGGGCTACCTACTAGCTAATACTACAGGTTACCCACTGTCATCATCGGCAATCCTTCAATTCTTGTTCCACTTTCTGTCTGATCTTCTGTAAATTAAATGTATTAATTGAATGTATACAAGGGAATTTCAAAGGAGTTAGATACCTAACTCCTACTGATTTCAATGAGTTCAGCATCTTAATAACTTTGAGGATCCAGGCCTAGGATGGATCTAGAAGATGCTTAGTAGATTGGGTGCAAGCACCTCATCCTCCTCCACCACTCATGAGTGTTGAAGACAGTCATTCTGTCTAACCAGTGCCCCCCACCTCAACTATCTCTGCTCCATGGGAAACAATCAATTGTGCCAGCAATCAGTCTTGAAGCATCTCATGGAAATTCACTGATTGGAGGCTACAGTTGATATCGAACTCTCTGACTAGACAAGTCAAAGGGGTGGCGCACTTTCAGAAGAACTAAAAATGCAACTATGTCCACATACAATTATGACCATAAGACTGAAAAAAAGGCAAATCTACAGTTTAACAATAGCTGAAATTGTTCAGGAATTCTGGTAGACCTTGCAGTATATCATAAGCCAAAAGAAAAATAGCAAAATTTTAGCACTTCCAAAACAAACTTTTTCATTTTTTTAAAAACCCTTTTCAGGTAGTTCTTCATTATTATTGTTATTTATACTTAAAAATGGCAGTGAGATGCTTGAAGTAAAGCTCATCAAACAAGCTATAGTTTAAGAGCCCCCACCAGCATTTTTAAGCACAGGGACACTTGATACACTAGATGCTGCAGTGCTTTAAATACCATCCCCCCAGCTCTGGAGCACATGTGAAAGTGCCCTCAGGTACTACCCCGCCCTGCCTTCTGCCTGAATTTGGACTAACACAGCTACCTACCTGTCTTTTGCAAGGGAATCTAAATCCACCTCTCCTACTGCCCAGGCTAATATTTTGAACACCAGGCAAAAGACTATTCTAGCTTTCTTTATAGAAAGTTTTTAAATAGTCCTAATAGAAGGGACCAGAACATAAATGCCCCACACATCTCTAGGGGATGAAAGAGAGAGAGAGAGAGAGAACACACAAGACTAACTTTCTCAGTGAATATTTAAGCTGGGTTTAATACTTAGAAAAACTACTGAAGTGATAGGAGACAAGCTAAAAATAAATGTCACCAAATGGATCCATCGGGAATTCCCACATAGGATCAGGCTTCTCAGGTTCTGGGAGCTCCTGCCTCTTTTTCCCCTCTTAGAGAGATGCTCCCTAGGGAATCATGGCATGTTACTGTAAGCAGGGAAAATTGAGGTTTTCCACTGTACATTTGCCCCAAATTCCAGGGAACATGTGTCTGTAAGAGAAAATCCAGGCAAGTTCTCCTGGGACTTGAGGAACCCGGTTCTATGATGGCTTCTCAGGGTGCACAGGATTGGGCCCTCCTCAATCCATGAAGCATCTCCCCAAGGTGCCTGGAGAGTCCAGGCAGGTGAGAGCTTCCCAGGCTCTTCTGCTACAAAGCAAATAGATACCCCTCACTAATAGCGGAACATATTCATACCATGTTTGTCAGTGCCACACATTTGGAGTATTAGTAGTGTGACAAGAGGCATGGATGTCTGTTAGTTTGGCAGCACAAAGGCAACATCTGTTTCCTCCCACAGAGAAGTAAACCTCAGAAAACCATATTGTCTATATTTAGGAAATTTCTGAGAAATGAAAGCCTCATTCAAATTACTACTATGAACGAGGCAGAAAGTAGCTTTCATAGACTTCAGAGATTAGGGCTGGAAGGGACCTCGGAAGATCATCGAGTCCAGCCCCCTGTCCCAGGGGCAAGAAGTCAGTTGGGGTCAAAGGATCCCAGCAAGATAAGTGTTCAAACGCATCTTAAAGGAGTCCAGAGTAGGTGCTTGCACCACCTCTAGCGGCAGTCTATTCCAAGACTTGGGGGCTCAGACAGTAAAGTTCTTCCTTATGTCCAGCGTGAAATGGTCTTGGACGAGTTTGTGACTGTCTGACCTTTTCATCTCTTGCAGAGCTCTGGTGAATAGGCATTCCCCCAAATCCTGATGTACACCCCTTATATACTTATAGGCAGCCACCAGGTTCCCCCTGAGCCTGCACTTTTCCAGTCTGAAGAGTCCCATAGCTCTCAGCCTCTCATCATAAGGCCTGTTCTCCTGCCCTCTAATCATGCATCTGGATCTCCTCTGGACTCCCTCAAGCTTCTCCACATCCTTTTAAAATTGTGGAGCCCAGAATTGGATGCAGTACTCCAGCTGCAGCCTCACCAAGACCAAGTACAGCGGGAGGATGACATCCTGGGATTTGCTTGAGAAGCATCTATGGATGCAAGTCAGAGTTTTGCTTGCTTTACCAGCTGCAACATCATATTAGTGGCTCATATTCATCTTGTGGTCAATCATGACCCCGAAGTCCCTTTTGGCCATGATGCTAGCAACCATAGCACTGCTGAGCCTATAAGCAAGCTCTAAGTTTTCTTCCAAGGTGGAGTATCTTGCATTTTTCTGTATTGAATGGCATCAGGTTTTTGTCCGCCCATTTTTTGGGCCTGTCAAGGTCAGACTGGATCACCATCCTGTCCTCGGGCGTGGACGCTTTACCCCAAAGTTTGGTGTTATCAGTGAACTTGGCTAGTCTGCTTCTGATACCAATGTCCATGGCATTAATGAAGATGTTAAAGAGTATAGTCCCAAGGACAGAACCTTGGGAGACCCCACTGGTCACTGTGCACCATGATGACTGACTTCCGTCAACTACCTCTCTCTGGGTCCGACCTCGGAGCCAATTCCCCAGCCAGTGGACTGTGATGTAGCTGAGGCTGCAGTTGGCCAGTTTTTATATGAGGTGATCATAGGATACCAGATTGAAGGCTTTTTTAAAATTAAGATATATGACGTCAATCTCTTCTGCCTTGTCCAGGTGATATGTCACCTGATCACAGAAGATGAGAGTGGTCACACAAGACCTACCGGCATCAAACCCATTTGAATAAGAGAGCCCCATGATCTAAACACTGGCCTATACAGTATTCTGAATTGGGCCTCCTTTGATTATTCATGCACAACACTGATCTGATTTATATTAAATAATTAAATATTCATTGAAGTAAAGGTTTGTATCTTAGGACTCTCTCCTGGTTTTGGGAAACCTATTCTTGTTACATGCATCTGAAAATGAAATATTTCAAAAACAGTTTGGTTTTTCCTGGTTAATTGAAACATTTAATTCAAAATGGACACATTTACACATGCCCCTAGGGCGCTGCTGTTATTGCACTGTTCCAGCAGCGCATGGTTATTTTCAGCTGCTATGTCGCTATAGCAATGCACTATGGTGAGGGAGTGCATTGCTATGTCAACATAGCTGTGGTATCATGGTTCATGCCTGCTGACACGCTATGTTGCCATAGTGTGTTGTTACAGTGATGTAGTGTCTCGTGTAGACGCGCCCATGCTGAAAAATGTTTTGTTTGGTTTTTTGTGGGGGGGGAGGGTTTATTTCAGTTAAAGTTTTGTAGTCAGGGTCAAATCAAATACTCCCTTTTTACATTTTGGAGTTTTCAGTTCCATGCTGAACCAAAAATCAAGCAAGCACTCATAGCTCTTTGCAAGATTTATTTGTCTTAATGACATCTTCACAACAGTCTGTTTGCAGGGCCAACCCATATTTGTATGAAGGCAACACAGAAAAAAAAGGTAGAAGACAGGCAAAGTAAAAAGCATCCAAATAAAAGAAAGCAGGAGCATCTGTAAATATTGGCCTTTGCAGTAGAAAAGAAGTGTCTTGATTACAGTGGATATTTATAGAAAGAGAGGTAGACATGCATTTAAATAAGCATGCTACTATATATATTCAGGTGCACACATGTGTATGGACTAGAGAATGATTGTTAAATCTATTCTGCTTTAATTTTATGGGCTCCCTAAATTTGGACCTGAACTGAGATCAAACCTTGTAATAGTTGTTTCTTTTCCCTATACTAAGCACAATTCTGAACAATGAAACAAATTCAAAATGTTGGTGCATGCATCAAAAATTGGTGCATGAGGAGAGTACAGGGTGTATCTTACAGATAAAGAACAGGCTCCTAATATAATTTGATGGGCCCATTTCAAAACAAATCACTAATTTGGGTATTTTTTAAGTGTTTTATTTTATGTTAATTTTCTCAGAAGAGAAGAACACTTTGATATAACTTCTGGGAGAACCTGGATAATACATGGCACAAGAACAACAGTGAAAATTAGTCACAGAGGCAAAACTACAAATTGAGGCCACAGTGCATAGGAAGGTACACATTTCAGCATCTCTCCAGAATGTGGCCACTTTCTCCCCACCCTTGATAAGGGACTCTGCTTCTGCTCATCTAGCACAGATTAGAATAGTGCTTTTCCCTTTGGGAGGCAAATAAGGGAGCTGAGGGAATCTTTCATGCCATCTAGCTCAATATACTCATGTAAGAGCCAGACACAATTTGGCACTATATGATTTCACATTGTATCATTATCTTAGAATCATAGAAAGTTAGAGCTGGAAGGGACCTCAAGAGGACATCTACTCCAATGCCCTGCTCAAAGCAGGATCATCCTCAAGGAGATCATCCCAGCTAAAGCTTTGTCTAGCCGGGTTTTGAAAACCTCCAAGAAAGGTGCTTCCACCACCTCTCTGTTCCAGTGTTTTACTACCCCCCGGGTGACAAAATTCTTCCTAATATCCAACCTAAACCTCCCTTGCTGCAACTTGATAGCATTGTTCTTTGTTCTGTCATCTGCCACCACTGAGAACAGTCTAGCTCCATCTTCTTTCAAGCTCCCCTTCAGGTAGTTGAAGATTGACATTAAGTCTGCTCTCAGACTCCTCTTCTCTAAACTAAATAAGTCCAGTTCCCTCAGACACTTGTCATAAGTCATGTCCCCCAGCCCCCTCACCATTTTTGTCACCCTCTACTGGACTCTGTCCAATTTGTCCACATCCTTTCTATAGTGGGAGACCCAAAACTAACACAGTACTCCATATGTGGCCTCACCACTGCTGAACAGAGAGGAATAATCACTTCCCTTGACCTATCAATGCAGCCCAGTAAGTCATTAGCCTTCTTGGCAACAAGGGCACCCCATTGACTCATATTCAGCTTACTGTCCACTGTAACACCCAGTGTATCTATTACTCTCCTAAGCTGGGTGTCATCTGCAAGCTTGCTGAGGGTGCACACTCTATGCCATGTTCCAGGTCATTGATGAAGACATTGAACAAAACTGACCCCAGGGCCGATCCCTGGGGCACTCCACTTGATACCAGCTGTCAATTAGAAATCAAATTATTGATTGTTACTCTCTGAGCCCAATGCTCCTGCCAGTTTTATATCCACCCTACAGTCCATTCATCCAGCCCATACTTCCACAGCTTGCCTACAAGAATGTTGCGAGAAACCATATCAAAAGCCTTGCTAAAATCAAGGTACACCACATCCACTGCTCTCCCTGCATCCACAGAGCCAGTCACTTGATCACAGAAAGCAATCAGGTTGGACAGGCATGATTCCCCCTAGTGAATCCATGCTGACTGTTACTAATCACCTTTTCTCTTCCAAGTCTTTAGAAATGGATTCCTTGAGGATCTGTTCCATGACTTTTCCATGGACTGAGGTGAGACTGACTGGTCTGTTGTTCCCTAGATACTCTTTTTTCCCTTTCTTAAAAATGGGCACTGCATTGTTTGCCCTTTTCCAAACATCTTGTTCTATGACACTGAATTGTATTCCTTGCATGGAAATTGCATGAAAATAGCAGCTGACCTTGAAAAAACTGGTTCTTCCTGCTTTGCTTGGCCAACTTCTTTACATAAAAGTAGTTAGCATCATTGGTATGGAAGAAGTGAATAAATATTCTATTTTGTAGATTATTTAGACATGGATACTGCCAGCCTCATTCACGCTAAATGGCAACTTACTCTGTAAGTATCCAAAACATGTCAGCAAGAATGGCAGAATCTGATACCTTTCATGTAAACTTCTACTAGTTAACTTTACTGCCTTAACAGAATACCAGTTGCTGTTCTTAGGGTACAAATCAGTGTTTCAGGTATTTCAACACCAAGTACACATTATTTAAAAAAATTAGTCAATCAGATTTATCAAAAGATAATGGCAGACCAAATTGTAACAATTGTTCCCTGGAGCCCAACCATGGATTTTGCTACTACTCTTGATCACATAGAAATCTTTGTCAGTCCTTGGATGAAACCAGAATTAAAATGGATGAAACCAGAATTAAAATCAAGGAAAATAAAATTCCAAATGAATACGATTGTTCAATTACTAAAAAAGAAATAAAAATCTAAAACAAAACCAGCACCTGTTGTTTGGCTATAATATTTTCTTCGTGTGTCTCTATGAGGAGTTTTTAACAAAGATTATACCTCTGAAGAATAACTGCAAAAAGAATTTGCCAACACAGTATTTTCTTTAAATAAGATTTGAATCCTTTCTCCTCCTTTTTGTTGAAAATGTGGTGATGTCACTATGTTCAAGAAGTTGTGATGTAGATGGGAGTTTCTTCCTCTTGATGCTGTTGGGGGCTTCCTTGTTCCCATGGAATTGAGAGCATCAAGAGGAAGAGCATGAGAAGTTTAGGGCATGGAAAAGAGTAGGGCAGAATGAGCTGCACCCTTCTTTCAGAGAAATATATACTTGCCTCCTTTAAACAAGTTCAAGACACACCTCTTATGGCTTGACTAGATTTAAAATATTGGATATTCCTAACATTGACTTCATGGCATGTTTCTGGTAGCATCTTCAGCTGATGAATATGTATGTCATTAAACAGAGTGCACACAGATTTAATGGGCTTTTGAACTTAGACAGAATATTGAGTATCTACAGTTTTTACTCCTTCTGATACAGTCCTTTATTTCCATTTGGGATTCCCTATCATTTTGTGTTATCTGCTTGGCAAACAAAATCTTGAATAACAAAAAAAAAAAAAAAATCTGAACAATTACCTTTCACCCACTTTCATTATCCTCATCCTCCCCAACTCCCAACAGATAATTTGTGCCAGTGAGGGTTGGTGGTCAATATTTAAGGACATCCAGGTACATAATTTCTTTTTACTTCATGAATTGTAGGACACAGACTGGGCATAACAAAATGCTGCACATCTTGTGACTGAGGCTGCTAGTGTTTTCTCACCTCTCTTATTCACATTGTACTAAATCAGAAACTCTTTTGCAGACTCCTAAAGCAAACAGTGAGTGCCAATCTTTTCAAAATTCCTAGACATTGGCATAATAAGTAGGCATGCATAACACAGAACCTGGGTTTTGATAGTAAACACTGGTTCAGTGCTGGTTATTTCAGAGCCTTTAAATATTTGAAGTTAGCTATGAATTGCAAGGACTTTCCTTTACAACAGATTATTTTGTCTTGCCCAAAGGCCATGGCTTTCACTTTTGTCTTGACTCACTCTTAGACCCATATAGAGCACTGATCTCTTGAAAGCATTTAGGGCCTCTGCAAAAAGTCAAGGTAAAAATCTGAACAGAAGTACATCACTAACAAAGAGAAGATCAGCATTTTTATAACATATGGAGGGGAAAAAGAACCTTTCAGAACCAAAAAAAAAAATGATTGTTTTCTCTGAATACATCATCCATGACCCATTCTGACCCCCAAAGTCATTCTGGGAACCAAGAAAATTCAAAGAACCAGTCTGACCAAAATTAAATATTCAAAAACATAAACATAGACACATTTTAAAACCAAATTAAATAATTAAATACAGATGAACTATACATGACCAAGCAGCACAAAGATGGCATATCAAGAAAATGATTACAATTTATAAAATGTGAATTTATCTTAACAAATACCAATCTTGTTTACTTTTGAGAGAATTTAGGATTTAAGTAAATTGATTTTAAAGTCTTAAAAAAGCCTTTAACAGGTGGTCAGCTCATTGAGGAAAATGATTTCTCACCTAGGTTTCAAATTAAATTTTAAATGGGTACTTTTCTTGGTTGATCTTCAGAAAGCCTGTTCAGCAAGAATTGCAGTTCAAGGCTGAGGAGCTAAAATTCCAAGGTGAACCCAGATTTTTATATTCTATTGCCTAGCTCAATATCAAAAGGTTTACTAAATGAGGTCGTTTTCTATAGCATTCCTAAAAGGATCTACTTTAAGTAAATATTCATATGCCTATTTTTGTCCCCTATTTAAGCCATATTTTGCCCTAAACCTAGCATAAAATGCACTCTAAGCAACTTTATCCTACTTCTTTTGGCCTCTCTTGTTCATGTATCTAAAATGATTCTCACCTCTGACAGTCTCTCATTTGTTCATTTTCTTTGGCTCTTCTTTTCTTACCCAAACTTTCATCAAGCAAAAGCTATGTTACATTCCCTTTAAGCAGCTTAGGGAGTACTAGTCTTTACGTGTTTATATGTAGGCAGTATCCCTGTGTTCATGGAAGCATTTAGTTGTCCAGCTGCTGATTATCACAGCAGTGCTGATATCCTGATTGTTTGGACAAAAGGTTTTGGAATCCCAAAACATCAGGAAAAAAGTATAAGTAAATCAGCAGATGATGGAGTCAAATGTGTTTCAGAAGTCTAAACAAAGCAGGTACAAAGGATGGCGATCTGTCCAGAATACTTTCTGCTTTAGAAATCTAGTACAAGTTTAATATTGGGCCTAACAACAGAGTTGCAGAGTGAGAGTTCTGTTTCAAGTGAATCCAAACATGCTTATGTAAAACGAATTGGCTTCTCAAAATTGTCTTTCAAAATTTGAATAAGTCTTTTAAAACCTAGAATCATCAAATAAGTTACTGTTTCTTCTTATCATTAATCTTCAGAGACAGTTGTCTCGGTTTGGTAAGGAAGCTCTTTCACCATCACTAGATAACCAGTTAATTCCCCAATTAACAAACAATAATTTTATACTCAAATGATTACTTGTGTTAATAACTAGTGATAGCATCAAATTACCTTGCTTTATTTGTGCATAGTAGTACTCAATCATACCAGACAGTGACTTGGGGTTTGCATATCAAATATGTAGATCAACCTCATAAGAAAGTTTGTGCCATTCTAAGCTTTTAATTTTTAAAGTGTTTCTTAGAACATATTTCTAAGCTATAGATGTTTTCTTAAAGTTGCATGTGGGCTTTATGAAAGGAATTATTTTATTACAAATATTTCTAGAACTATTAATATGAGCTTAAATCTTAGTGAGTTTTGTGTTTGTTTTTGAGTTCCAGAAAAGGAAGAGAAGCAGCTCTTAATTTAACCTATATATGGCTCAGACACATAGTCTAAACATTACTTCCCTCCATGATCCTAGAAAAAGAATAACAATTGTATATGCCTTAAGAAGGTGGAAGTATCTCTGTGCAGCTTTACATGTCCATATCTTACTGGAAAAAAGCAGAAATGTTGTGGGAGTTCCTTTAATTACCTTGAACAAGTCATACAAAGGAAAAACAACATGAATAAGAGAGCCAGTAACATGAAAGTTATTTTGACTATTTATTCATATCTAGTCAAGGCATAAGTAAGTTTGTAAAACCCTAACACTTTTAAGCTAATTTTACTGATCCCCCCAGTAGTGTTGATATCTGGTACCGCCTTCTTAAATTAAAATTTGAGAACTACTGCTACAAAAGTAAATGAACATTTAAGCAATGGGTCTGATATCAGCTGGGAATAGAAAATGGCATTTTTAATTCTTTATTTATTTTATAATGAAAGGCTCTGGAAAAATAGGATCTTACACATGAAAGTAATCCAAACATGTAGACCACAATTCTAATAGTGATATTGCCCTTCAACTGAAGCATCAATAAATATTTCACTGTACAGACATGGCTGGAAAAAATAGTTTGAGAACATGCTGAATCGTGAAGAATTTGTTTTGTTTTTACTGCTGTTATCCTTTGTATAATCCTCAGCATCACATAAGCAAAGGGAAAGCTTTTCTCATTTCACAGGTTACAAAAATACACAGTTGGAAAGCTGAATATTTGTTTCTCTTATAGCATTCCCTATTATAGGGATTGGAAACAGAAGGTTACTTATGGTGTTGGCATCAATACTTCTGTTATCACCATGCCTTCACTAGGAATAAGCAGCAGCATTAGTTGCTATAATTTTAAGAGAGAAAAAAAAAAAAGAAAGATGCTTTGATGAAAATACTAGAGAAATATAGATGAGCACATCTTAAAACAGAGCTCAAATGCCTATTTAATGTTTGGTTCAGCTCACAGAGTTTTTGCACATACTATAGCAGCAATTTAGCAAAAGCACTTTAGGGTCCCAGCGCCACTTCCATCTACTGCTTTGCTCAATATCTTAATTTGATCTGTTGACTCTCTTAACAATGGCGGATGTGATGACTATGTTAGGTACAATACACAATAACTGATACTGAAGAGTGGAATAATCATGAGACAATATAAAAAAAATCATTTCAAAAGCAAATCAAGGGATATAAATTATATAATAGATAGAATTCAAAATGCAGTGTTCATCATTTTGAAACTATTACTGAATATGATTGTAACAGAGAATGGACTCCATCTGCTTTTCCGAGGGTTCGGAAAGAATGAAAGAACACCAGCACCAGACCTGCTCTGCTGGCCTCCTATCTAATGACATCAGATGCAGAAAGGGGAGAATCCTGGTGACAAGGAGTTCTGCTGTAGAAGCTACCACTGACTGGGCATTAACCCAGAAGGCCCTGTCGAAAGATAATGGTCAGTGAGTACAAGATCCCCCAGTAAGAGGAGCGAGAGAAACAACCAGATTAAGCTGCTGAGAGCCTGTATGGAGGCAGGAGAAATCTGATCAGGATTGAGACTGGATCCTGCTGGACTTGTGGCAGCAGTGAGTCGCCTGGACAATAGGGCTCCGGGACTGGAGCAATGGGAGAATTTAACCAGCTACGGCCAGGTACCTTGGCAACAAATCTTTAGGAATAGAAACTGGCCCATTTGGATGGGAATATTGAGACTTCAAACACATATTTGGGGGCAGGACCCCTGCTAAATTAAATGGATGTCAGTTAACAGCTGTCCCAAAACAAAACTGAACTCCTGAATGAAAACTTCATCTCGATATTCCACCAGTCCAAGGGTATTAGCCTGCTTGACAGGATACAAGATGACCATGGTGGGGGTGACCATCCTCCCATTGTTGACATAGGCCTTATGAGGGAGCACCTACAAAGGCTAAATATCTACAAATCAGCTGGACCAGATGAACTACACCTGAAAGTGCTAAAAGAACTGGCCAACGTCATCACACGACAGATGGCAAAGTTATTAGAAGATTCATTGAACTTGGGAGTGATCCCAGAAGACTGGAAAAAAAGCCAGTGTAGTACCTATCTTTAAGAAAGGGAGAAGGGATGATCCAGGAAACTACAGGCCAGTCAATTTGACCTCGATCCCGGGTAAAAGCTCGGAGAAAATCAGCAAAGAAACCATAACACACAGGCTAACTGAATATAGTATTCTGAAGGATAGCCAACATGGCTTTGTCACAGGCAGGATGTGCCAGACCAACCTCATTTCCTTCTATGATCATGTTACTCACCACCTGGATAGAGGAAATGAGGTTGATGTCATATACTTGGATTTCAAAAAGGCCTTTGACCTGGTCTCCCATGATGTCCTCATGGTCAAATTGGGAAAATGTGGCCTTGACTACTTCAGAGTCTGGTGGCTAGGCAACTGGCTCTATGGTAGGACTCAAAGGTGATTGACAGAACTGAGTCATGGTGGAGGGTGTCCAAGGGGTTTAGACAGAATTGTTCAGCAAAACTGGAGGAGAAGAAGCTCTTTTTAAATTAACAATTACTAGGAGAACTGAAGGATCTGTTGATTTGTGTATAACAGGAGGCTTCTCATTCCAGTTTCCCCACTCCAACTCAGACAGGTGATGGGGGCATCATAATATATGGAATCATGATCTCTCTTAAAACTGGTGCTAATAAGAAAAACTACAGTAATCAAACAGGCATCCACAAAGCTCACGAATCCTGTTTGTCTCTCCATCTTTACTAGGAACTACACCCTATTCTGAATTAAATTCACTACACTGAGCCACCTAATGGCTGGAAAAATACAATGCCAATAAGCTTCTCTAAAAAGGGGCTGGGGGGGGGGGGGGTGTGCGGAGAAGGAAGGCTTGCCATAGTGGTTATTTGCGTGTTATGTTTTCACTGATCTTGGTATTCCAGGGGACAGAGTGGGCAGGCAAGGACAAAGTGACATCAAAAAGACTTACTATGAAAATTTAGGGTGGTCTGTATTGCATTTCCACATCTTCTCCCCTGCAATCATTATAATGGTGGGGCTTTTTTGTTGCTGTTCTAGATCCCCTGCTGCCTCTTGTTCCACTGCCTGTCTTTCCTATTTTTGTTGTTGGTTTGGCTTTTTTTTTTTTTTTTTTTTTGGGGGGGGGGGAGCAAGAGCCTATTTACATAGTGGTCATGTTGCAAGGAAATTGCAAAGCATCCAGAAGAGGAAGGAGAACTACTCAGATGCCCAGGAAAGTTTAAACAAATGTATAGATTTCATAGGAATGGTGTACCACTGTAGATAACTGGGATAGGGGAGTGTAGGGGAGAGCAGGGAGAAAGAAGGTTGTAAATGGGAAGAAAATAGAGAAAAGGAAGGAGAGCAAGAGAAGGGAAAGAAAACATATTTAATATGGAAAAGGGGCAAAAGAGGATCATGAAATGGAAATGAAGTAGAGTATAAAGATGTTGCCATCTTTAATTATGAGGAAAAGTTAATGGATAATTAAAAAAAAAAATGTTGCTGGTTTTCAAAGAGGTCCCAGGTGCCTAAAAGATGGTACACTGCTGTACCTTAATGTTCAAGGACAAATGAAAACCTGAGTTGGATAAGTAGGACATGATTTTCAGTGTTCTCTACATTGAAATTACTGCAACATCACGAACAGTGTGAATGATTTCATTTGCAGACTGAGTTAGTTATTTAATGGTTTTCTCAGAGCACAATCTACCTAAACTGTATATACAAATATAAGGAAACACCCAGCCTTACTTTTAAAAGGAGTTGAACCTGTGGCATAGAGACGTGGCCAGGTGCCCAGGTCACAGGAGCAATAGCAATTTCCAGATGTCGCTCCATGGTCAGCATAATTGTACAACCTCCAGCATCAGCCATTTTTTTTCACATCCCACTCATGATGGTGGCCAGGGTGATTGGTCTGGTCACCAACAATTCCTATTCATCATCTTGGAGAATCAAACCACACATTTTTTGGTGACTGCTTACAATCAACTCACCACAAAACAAGTTATCATTACTTAAAGTTTTATATGCCATTACTGCAAAACAGATCAAAATGTTTGTTCCACCAATATTACTGAACTTAAAAATAGGATTTAACAGTATTAATAGGATACAAATGCCCTGCCTTACAAAGAATTTAAATGTATATTTAAATTATTTCCTTATGTCCACTGTTAAAAATACAGCAATGTCTAACCACAACTATATTATGATTTAAGTAAACAGCACAATGGACTGCAATGATGGAATTTTGGAGTTAAGTTATACATTACACTTAGACCATACTAAGGACACTTAAAATGCAAACGTTCACAAGCTAAAGCTCATTAACTCATGCTAAATGCTCTCTGTTTGGGTAAACTCAATCTCCTCCACAGCAAGCAATTTGTAGTCTTCCAGTATCTCAGCTTTATTCCCAGTGCTCTCCTACCTTCCCCACCCAGAGCAGGGGCACAGCCCAGGTGGCCTGGCTCCAAGCCACCAGCCAGTGGCAGGTCAGAGCTGTGCAGGCAAGAAACAGTATTAGCCCTTAATGTGCAACTGCTCACAGCACTTTCTAACTTTAATGCAGCTAAACTTTCCACAGACTTAGTATTGTCTAAATATAACACACAACTTCATCCTTGTTTGCACCTAAAACAACTTCTTATAGCACAGGAAAGATTAAGAAACATTACTTATGACTTTAAAGATGTATTGCTTAAAGCAGTCCTGAATTCATCTGTGGAAATCTTCAAATACTGGAAAAAGCCAGTATGATATGCAAAATACAATTACCAGTTCTGTTTCCTCTCTCTCTCTCCTCCTGACTGATGAATGTTTTCATGTCCAGCCCCTTCTGGGGTCATGTATATTCTTTCCACTTTTATTTTTAAATACTATTATAATAAAGATCTTAAAAGATAAAATATAATCATCATCATCATCCTCTCTCCCACTCCCTTTCTTTCCCAAACTCCCACCATACTTTTTCCCCTGTTCAGCTTTCACTTTTAGTGTGATGAAATTTATTTGTGGGTGGGTGAGTACTCATTGTTTTAGCACTAATTCCAACCAAAAAGCTGCTATTAAAAGAAAAAGGTGGTTCAATTTTAATGCAACAGCTTGCTTCCTAAATATGGTGAAAGTTCTGAATAAATTTTAGGGTAATACCATATTATAAAATTCTCCAGAAAAGTTACATTTCCATAGGCAAGCATGGCATGATAAAGAAAAAAGTAGCACACAAAGGAAATTAGACACTTATCAGTGATGTGTAGCCTTTGTGGTGAAGTACAAGGAATTTTTGTGAAAACATCCAAAGAGCTATGCTGCCACCTACTGGATAAACAAAACCATCCATATCACTTTTAGAGTAAAGCAATGAAACAAGAACTATATCTATAATGTACCTAAAGCATGTATGCATCTTTTTGTTCTTTATAAAAAGCAAAAGACAGAATGGCTTTTGACACAGGCTATGCTCTGCATGTAGCATGTGCTTAACAGGAAGAAATAAAGACTGTGATATGGCATCATCATGTCACAGTGAGCCAGCAAGATGTACATTTGCTGAGAGCATCAGTTAATTTGTCTCAAGTAAGAAGCGAAAGGAATGATTATAGAAACAGATTCCCAAAGTTTCCTATTTGGGAATCAGCAACATATCTATAGTACCTTGCTATTTTTTTTTTAAACCAAGGTTGTTTTGTACAATGACTACATGCATAGTTAGTCACACATACATACATACAGATGGTTTGCTACCATTTTTACAAACAGCAGGTTATGGCTTAAAAATAAGCCAATACAAAAAACAGCTGAATTTAAAGACATCAGTACCTACTATTCTGAAGAGATGCCAAGATAACTGTTCTTGAAGTAGTTACCTCTCATTGTCCTTAAAGAAAAGCAGGAGTTGCAAAGGGATCTTGTATACCTATTATCCTGCTATCAAACACTAACAATGAAGGACACCGAGGCATTCAGGTTTTGTAGTATTTTTCCCATGTTTATGATAATCCAGTTCTTTGACAGTGCACTTGTTCTGCTGCAACCAGCCAAAGGCAAGATAAATACTACAAGCTTAGCAAATAGGGATATTTATTTTTAATTGGTTTGCTGAAGAGTACAAAACAAAAACCTAAAGACTGCAACACGAAATTAACATTTTTAGGCCACAATGATTTTTTTGTTCCCCTTTTGTTTTACAAAAGCATCTATTTTTCTTTCAGCTTTGTGCTACAGAAAGCTTGATACATAAGCAAGGTGTCAATTGTGTGTGTTTGATTATTTTCAGGGACATTTCTCTATTTAGTAGTAAAAACAACAATGTCAGGTGTAGACGTCAGGCAGAAAGAAAATATTCTCCATATGATTTAAATTAACTGCTTGGCATCAGTCCGTTATTCATGACCATCGGTAAGTGAGTAGAACTTTAAGTGCAATTAATGGTCTGATCTGAAAGATAGGTAGAAAAAAATTGAAACACTGTGGAGGAAAAGGTGAGAAGAGAGTAATCCCCAACCTACTCTTTCCCTTGTCTTCCCTTCCTTCCACTCCTGTTCTTTTCCTTCATCACTATGTTTGAGAATGAACAATAGTGATGCCTATTAGTCTAGGCTCTGAACCCTGGGTTATAGGTTCTCAGAAGGACATACAACTATTCTGAGATAGACAGACTCATTCTGCAATGGAATAGGCGCTAGAAAGGGCAGGCTATCCCTTTATCCTCCTGATACTTGAAGAATCACATAATGTAGGCTTACAAAAGATTTTTATGATCTATTACATCCTGGAGGAGTTCAGGCTGAAAGAGAATCTATCCAGCAGGAGCTGAAATTAGTAGTAGGCACTTCCTAGAAGAGAAGAGGAAGCTAATTTAGTGCTCAAAGCAAACAATGAAGTAATGAAGGCAAGTACTTCCGAAGGATTTTAAAATATCTATAGGCAGTCATTTATCAGGCCTAAAAATGAACTCTGTTAAAGGGGATGGAGGACAAATAAAGAAGACTTTCTTTTTTTTTTTTTTTTAAGAAAAAAAGTTAAAATGTGAAGTTAATTGAAGTTTTCATACAAACTCTTCTACCAAGAGATACTAGTTTTAAGAGCTTAAACTAGTAAGCTGTAAACCGTCCTTTTATAGATTTAAAAAATGAATATGGAATACTTTAAATTATGCACTTTTACCACATTTTTTCAATACATTGAATGAATCAAGAAAACGCTAGCTACAGTATAGACAAGAACAAACAGTAAGGCCTCACTAAAACTATAAAAGGTGAGGTTAATTTTGTCATGCTCAAGAAAAGTACATTCAAAACAGGGACACCTATAAAAGAAAAGATACAAGTATGACTGGGGAAATGGAGAGTCTAACTTATGAGAGTAAGGCTAAAAAAGCTTGCTTTAATTTTAAATCAAAGAAAATGTAAAAAAGCATCTAACTAGTCTCTAAATAGAGCAGGAAAGTAAATACTATGAAGGGAGAGGAGTTATTTAAAGTAAAAGACTGGTGGCACAAAAACAAATGGGTATAAACTGGCAGTGAATAAATTTAGGATGGAAATTGGTACTGAGTTCCTAACCATCAGAGAAATGAGATTTTTGGGACAGCCTTCCAATGGGAACAAAGGGGCAAACAAACCATCTAATTAGGTTTAAATGGATCTTGATAAGTTTATCTACAGGATTATGGTACATGATGTGGTGAGTTGGAATTAATTTCCCTAGTTGGAATTGCTGGGGGTGCCTCTGCAATCAGGGAACCCCAGTTTTCCTTGCTTCCCATTTTTCCCCTTTTGCAGAGGCACACCCCAAATGTTGTTTCACAGGATCAGCCCCCTGAAGCCCAGGAGGAGTGGTGGCCCTACCCTGTGAGACAATGGGCAACATCTTTTTCAGCCAATAAAGCTCATCAGCTCAGCTGGGACACATGCTGGTATAGCTGATCCTCTTTATTTGATAATGTCTGCTTATAAACTACAGAAGTAATCTGTAATCTAAACTCTGTCTCTCAGCAAGCCTAGATTTTATTTTATTGGGGGTGTGGGGGCTCTTATTTTGTCCAAAATCAGCTTGGTGAAGGAGAAGCCCAAAGTAATATCTATAACTTTTTTGCTCCTCTACTTGCTTGTAAGAGGAGCAAAAATCCCTTGGCAGATAGTTTTCTTTTATAATCAGATGAATGGAAATATAGGTGACATAGACACTTTGAACTTCTTTCACTGAAGTTATGAAATCAGCTGTCTTTTAGGAGCTGAACATGGATAGTTGCCTAGGTGGCACAATGGGTGAATACATTAGTCCTTCACCTTGGCAGGGTTCATTTCAAATGCCTATCTTATTTTACCACTAAAAGCAAACACTGATGAGCTACATTCAGAAACATGCTTTTCCAAGTAATCCAAAAGACTACTTGGCAATGTGGGAGCCTCACCCACTTCCCCACCCCCACATCAATACCCAACGTGCACTATATGCTTGGCCCTGAGAACTTCTGACTCCCACTGTGTGCCTTGTAGTTTGTTTGAGAACAGGAGAAGAGAAAAAGCTTTGGGTCCTTCCCTTTCAGGGAGGGGATATCTTATCAATGGATATCCATTTAACCCACTTGACCCCTGGCATAATATCTTAGATTCAGCCTGGCATGCAATATTAAGACCCTCAGTTTTGGCTTCTGAATTTATGGTACTGTTGACCTTCAGGTTTTGAACCCTGGTCCCCCATGTCTGGTTCATACCTGTGACACCAAGTCTGGCAAGGAAATCTTCCTTAGAAGAAGGTGATCTGGATGATCTGTGGTTTGTTATTTCCTTGACAGTGCTCACAGAGGGCTTGAAATTATGGGCACTCTTACACATTTTCTGCGAGTGGGGCAGAGTTGAGGGGGCAGCACTTTAATTAGTGTGGCTTCAAGAGCTGCATTAATTAAAAGTGCCACCGCATCTCATGTATCAGCCTCCCCATGATTAAAAATGGCAGAGGGGACGCTTGAACTAATGCTTGTTTGATGAGCTTTAGTTCAAGTGCCCCACCACCATTTTTAAGCACAGGGACGCTGATATACAAGTTGCAAGAAACTGCTGGAGTGCAACAATTGCCACGCTCCAGCAGACTCGATTAACGAAGTGCTGGAATTCCAGTACATCGGAACGGCCTCCGTGATCATGTATAGGCACCCATCTAATTCTAGGTTGGAAGGTTAATGCAGAAGTTGGGTAAACACAGAGTGGTCCAGGGACATTGTCTCAGCATTTACCTTAAGAATTCCATATTTTCCCAGAGCCAAAGAACTGTTGAACAAATATGTGGAGCTATGGCCCCTTAAGATACTTGCTCCTTCTTCCATGGCAGAATCTAAAGGCTTTGCCTGTGGAAAAATTCAATGGCAGATCAGACTAATCCAAAGCCTGACCACTTATAGGGCATAACGCGAGGCCAGCTTGCTTGCCCGACAAAACCCTTGCAGTGAAATTGGCATCATTGGTTTATGCAAGTTACATATTCCCCAAAGAGAAGCAGAATCTCCATATCGGGAGATGAAAAAGAACAGATGATTCTTTGAAATTAAGAATCTAGCTGGAAAGCATTTTAATTAAAAAAATACAGGTTTCTATACAGTACATTGTAAGACATTAGACTGAACTGCTGGGGTAAGCAGGGGACATCACCAAAGAGCCATATGTGAGTGGAAATGGGAATTCATCAAGCAGTTATCCTTCATGTATTAGCTTAAAATGATATATCCTGTCAATTCCTGGAAAGTGTGTTTGTCTTTTAGGAGAAGTAAAGGAGAAATCATTTTCTGACTCTTCAAAAGAATTATTTGCATTACTGTTATTCTGACTGCCTGCATCCAAGAGCAAGGTGTTAGGTGCTGTAATGAGAGAGTGTGCCTGTCCCAAAGCAGTTACGGTCTTAACACACACACATACACGCACACACACCCTCCTAGATTGTGTTCAAGTTCTCCAGATACAGAGTTTGGAGGCGCATGCTTAGCGTTGCTCAGATGTGTTCCTGAAAATATCTGTAGGAGAGAGTGGAGTTCATTTCTCAGCTGTATTCCTAGCTTGCTTCAGAGGCCTTATAGACATATTCTTAAAAAAACCTTGCACATGAAGCCTAAAGGTTAGAACCAACTCTATAACCTCATAAAATTTTCAGAAAGAAGTTGATAGCTTTAAGAACAACACTTCCTTGCATATAGGAAATGTATTTAAATATCCCGAATGTAGGGGGAAAATATCCAAAAAACCCCAAACAAACAACAAACCATGGTATTCCCTGAGGTACTTTCAAGAGAAACACAACCCTTCTAATCTCTGCACATATTGTATTATTGTTATGATTATTAAACTCAGCAAATACTACTAAACTCTGTACATTTTTTTTAAGAGATACCATTAATTAAATTTTAACAGCTGGCCCATAATACAGTGTGCATTACAACTCTACAGTTCTCTCACATAATTTTCTGGGTATACCAAAAGCATATGTCAGAGCAGAAAGGGCAGTGATAAACCCTGGGGAATCTGAAAAGTGACACCTGGCTGGAATTCAATTTGCCAAAGAAATGTAAAGATGCTGTGTAATGCAGCCAAAACCTTAGTTTATATCCCAGTGATTTAGTGGCTTGAATTTCAAATTAACTTCAACTACCCTCAGAGTGAGTGCTCAAATTCAGTCCCAATCTATTTTTGAAATATTTAAACTAATTAAAATGATATTTTGATTCAAGACTATGAATATGTTTAATTAAACTGGAAGGTAAAATGTAAATATTCCAGCTAGAAATATGTTTATACTCAAGCCACAAGAATAAAATTGTATATTTTTACTTTGTTACAATGAGGAAATTCAAAATGTTATTATGTTTTTGCTAGGGAGCATATTCATTACAAAGCAATGGCTGTACATCTAATTCCACAGCAGGGAATACAGTCAAAGTTACACAATTCCATCCAATAATAATAATAGATTTTTTTTTTAATCTAGTAAAATGAAATAGTGCTGAATCCTAAAAAATTAAACAGAATTATTAAAGAAATCATGACACATGATATTTTTAAGATTATTACTATATCCCATTTCAAGTCTTTTCCAGAATAATTGATTTCATAATTAAGATACACTTTAGCACACTAATTAATCATGTTGTTAGAATCATGAAGGAACTCTTTTAGGAAGAACCTACTTCGATCACCATCCAGCAAGGCACTCCAATTAGCTTGACTTTACAGTCAATTTTTTAATTCTTATTGTGTGACTAGTACAAAACCCCCCCCCTCAAAACCCTCAGATACTCAGCTTCCATTTTTAAAGAGACCCCTTTTTCATTTACTTTGTCATGACTTCTTCATTTGCAGGCTAAATTATGAAAAAGGGTAACTACATTTTGGAAAATAATTCCTAAATAAAGAAGTATAACTTCCAAAAAATATGAACTCGTAATAATGAGCAAGGATCTGGGTTTTCCGTTTCCCATGAAAAAATGAAGTAAACTATGGATTTTACCTTTTGCCAGAGGTAAACACAGATTTTTTGTTTTACCAGAGAAACCTGTGGGTTTAGCAATGAGTTGGGAGGGAGTGGGAGGAAGGCAGTGAGACTGTGGGCACTATGTGCGTGGACATGCATATGGCCCCAGGCAGCCAGAGAGCAGCTCCAGCAGGTAAGTTGCGGGGGGGGGGGATAAGAGTGGGACTGAGGCCCCTGGAGGGAGGGAGGGAAGGAGGGAGCTGGGCAGGGATGCAGCTGCTGCCCGGCTGGATGGTCCTTGGGGCCTGGGGCTACAATGCACAGCTGCAGGACCCCAACAGGGAGCAGGATGGGGCCATGGGTGGCTCATCCAAGGGAGGGAGAGGGCTAACTCCCACTGCCACACATGCTTCCAGGGGGGCAGTGGGGACCCACACCCCCCAAATCTGTATATAGGGCAGGCACATGCTGCAGGCTCAGGCTCCCAACCTGTTTCCCTCCTCTGGGCATGACCCAGTGCAGCAGAGAACAGATGGGCTGCAAGGGTATCTCCTTGCCAGTGTGAGCTTTGCACTGCCCCAGCGATATGCATGCAGCGCTGCGCCCCTTAAAGCAGCAGCATGCACAGAACTCACACCTGTGTGGAGATCCCCCTGTGACCCAGGTGTTCCCTGCCATGTTGGGTCATGCCCACTGGGCTTCAGAGGCCGAGGGAAGGAAGCACAGCCGAGGATGCAGCCTGTGCCTGCCTTGCATACAGATCTGGGAGGCATAGGCCCCCTTGCCCTCCGGAAATGCACATAGTGGCTGGGAGATGCCCCACCTGAGTCCACAGCAGGCAGCAGGGGGGAGTGGGGGCAGGAGGCTGTGGACCTAGGTCCGTAACCCTGGCAGCTGGGATCCCCCTCCAACAGGGCTGGGGGAGCAGGGCTGGGTGAGAGACATGAGCAGGGCCAGGGGCCTATGGGGGAGGCCTTTAATTTTAACCACAGATTTTGGGTTTTTTATTAGAGAATTTGTGGTTTTTTAGCAGAGAATTTGCAATTTTTTTTATCAGGGAAAACCAGGATCAGTGAGACAGTTTTGTAATTCATCAGTAAGAAAAAAAAAAAAATGGGTTCACTTGAGATACTTATTCATATTTTGGTTCTTTTGTCCTAGCAGACCCTGGCCAATGTTCAAATAATGGTACCATTGGGATCTAAGGAATCTTATGCCCTATTCCAAACACTACGTGTCCTGTGCCACATGTCTGGCATAGCAAGATGGTTGATGCTTAGGATGTGGCATAAGATTTCTCAGATCCCAATTGGACCACTGTAGAGTTGCCACCAATCCTGTGGATCAGACAAGGTGTGGCTCTGTCTCAGACCCCAGAGCTGGGTTCAGTTGAAAAAGTCTGAGACTATGTGGCTCCAGTGCTGACAATGAGATGCCATATTGATAACACCTACCAAAGACTAGAGCAGAGGTGGGAAATTATTTGGGCTGTAGGGCCACTTAATGAGTTTTGGCGAGCCATAGAGGGCAGGACACATGCATACACATGCAAACACACACATACATGAGCTCCCCACAGCTTTTCCTGAACTCCCTTCCCCACCCTGAGTACCTGGCATGCAGCCAGGTCAGACACAAGCTTCGCCAGCTGCTCCCACATGGCCTGAAGTGGCATGCAGGAACACAGCTTGGAACTGGTCTGCCCAACCTTGTGCTCTGGACTTGGGGAAGGGGAATAGGTACAGGGAGAAGGGGTTTATGAGCCATGGGTTATCCAGGCCATTATCCCTTCCTTCTCCCTTTACCCCCTCCCCCACCCTAAGTCCCAGGCATATGGCTAGGCCAGGCCAGTGCCACACTGCACTCCTGTATGCCATTTTGAGCCAAGTGGGCACAGCTGGAAAACCTGGCATGGCTCTTGCCTGACCCAGCCATGCACCTACATGGTGCAGCCCACATTGTTAGTGGCACCTGCACCCCTACCTGGCTGAGTTTGGCAAGGCCTGAATAACTCAGACCTCCTGGCATACTTCCCCCTGTATCCTCTCCCCCACCAGCAGGGGGAATTGTACCTGAGCTTCATGTCTTGCTGGGGGCTGAGCTGCCTGTGAATATCTGCAGAGTCAGAGTCACATGCAGACAGTCTCACCTGGTGGAAGCCTAGCCTGGAGCTGAGCATCCCCTGCCTTGGAGTGTACACTGGAGGCTAGAGGTTGGAGCAGGGTGGGCTGGGGCAGGGAGGGGAATGGCTGCCTGGCTGCTGGAGCTGGAGCTGCTGCTTCTGCAGCCAGATATGACATGGAGAAGGGTGAGAGGCACTGAAAGCCAGGGCAGCCACAGGTCAGATACAATTCTGCTTCAGAAGAATAGCTGTGGACTGGACAGAATCATTTGGAAGGCTGGATATGGCCTGTGGGGAGTATTTTGCCTGCCCCTGGGCAGGAGAGATCATGCAAAAAGCAACAAGGCAGCCCTCTTTATTGTATGAATAAACGGCTTAAATAGATGCTTTTCAAGCAAAAACAGGCAGCAATAGGACACAAAGAGAACATGGAACAGCCTCACCTACTGGTGGGAATACACACTCCCACCCACACCCATAGTATATAATACTGCTTCCCCCAGTAACATACTCTTAAGTACTTGGGCCAGACTTGCCTCAGAAAACCAGATTCAAGGCCCAGAGTTGCTTCAGCTCCTGCTAGAAGATTTGAATACCACAGATAGATTAATAAAAACTGGTCCTACTGGTTGAATGGACAACGCTTCTGGCTTTGTAGATGGCACTGAGCTCACATCTAGTCAACATGCTTCTAAAGTGTTTGACATAAGGCATTTTGGCCTTCTATGACTGGCCCTGTAGCTTCAAGTACAGTTACAGCCACCCACTGTAGCCTAGTTGCATAGTTTGACTTCAAACAGGATCATTCGGTTTGAAAGTCTATACAGGTGAAGTAGCCAGTTTTGTAGAGAACCGGATGTCTAAGTTTGCTTGTCGCTCAGCTACTATGTTGTAGAAGCTAGCCAAAAATTATTTCAGTAGCTTTGCTGGACTTTGGTGTGTGGCTGTGCATGGAGTTACATGTTATTGTAGTAAGACATTAACTAATTGTAAGTTCTAAGTCATCATCAATGAGCTAATTCAATGAATCTTTAGTAGTCTGTACCATCCGTGCAGCCTGTCTTATGATGGGTAGAATGGTGCAGATGTGATGTGACCGATATTATTTTTATCCATGAACTTATTGAATTTTTTCAAGGATTTTTGACCTCTGCTATGGAAAACTCCTCTGCTAACTTTCTTCTAGGAGTTTATGACCATTGCGTCTGGTTTTCCCCTGGGGAGCTTTGGTGAATAGTTGTTCACCTAGCCCCTGACACTCTCCCCTGATCTATTTGCAAGCTGCCACCGAATCCCCCCAAAGTCTTCTCTTTTCTAGGCTGAACAGTCCATATGTGTCAGCCTTTCCTTGTATGGCTTGCTCTTCAGGCCTCTAATCATATGAGTGGCTCTTTTCTAGATTCTCTCAAGCTTTTCCACATCCTTCTGGATTTGTGGTGCCCTGAACTGGATTCAGTACTCCAGCTGTGGCATCACCAATGTCGAGTAGAGAGGGAGAATAACTTCTTTAGTTTTTCTTGAAATGCATCAGTTGATGTATGCCCAAGTGTATTGTTCGCTCTGCTAACTGTAGCATCACATTGGTGGTTCATATTCATTTTATGGTGAATTATGACCCCCGGTGCTAGCTAATGTAGCACCACCGAGCCTGTAGGTTTGTCGTGGATTTTTTCTCCTCAAACGGAGCACTTTACACTTCTCAGTGTCAGATAATGTTTTCTGACTAAAGAAGAGGATCAGGAGTTTATTCTAGCATCAAAACTTCAGACATTGAAGGACAAGTGAGTTCAGGACTGGATAATGGCAACCAGCTCAAAGCATCTACATTGGCTATCAGCTTTCCCAGGCAATATTGCATTTCAGAGTCATCTGTGCAGAGGAGTAAGGCTTTACATTATGATTGTGAAAAGATTTGGGGCATTAGTCTAATCTTGGTGAATAACCCCAATAGTGGCTTGTTGTCCACTTTGCTTTGTATGAATCCCAGAAACTCAGCACTGGTTACCACAAAAACTTATTTGTTTCTAGAATTTTTGAATAGCACTAGCAATGCAACTTAATACCCCTTAAGTTAAAAAGATAATGCTGGCATCAACTCCTGTCTGACAAAGAATGCCATCAAAATATGGCACGACTTCCCTTACACCAGCAAGTAAGCTATCCATAAAGCGTTTGGAAGATTCCTGGTACAATGTGGACTCCAAGTGGTAGGCACATGGTTCACAATGCTACTGGGTGGATAATGATTGTCCATGCATCAGCAGCTTGATAATCCATAAGGATCTACTGCTATGCTTGTGTCAAATCTATTTTAGCAAAATACTTCCCTCCAAGGACATGGTTTACACCTGAAATCTGGTATGGATGTTTCTGCAGTGCTTTATATTTACCGTACACTTGTAGTCACCACATACCTAAAACACCACTTCATATATGGGCATGGTCAATAGGAGTTGACCATGACTGATTTATGACTGCTCCTAGGAACAGTATCACCCCTGTGGATGGAGGGAAAATACAATACAAGTTTTCATTCAAACTAGTGCCATCATTAGATCCTACGTAAATGAAATCTTGCCACATTTACAACATCTTGAATTGTGCCCTTTTTTAACGTGGTGCACTCCTATTTTCTTGATGCCTAGTGACTCAGACCATTCTCCATCTAGCAAGTCTGCCTGTTATCCTTTGGCAACTAAGAGGCAAAGGGCCCCTCAATCCTCCGTGTAGTAGATGTTGATATAACAGGCCTTATAAAGACATTCAGTTCCTCCTGGAAGAGTCACTGTTCTCCCAGGAGAAACCACAACTGTACAGATATTCAAGCTTTTTCTCTTAGAAAAATGGCCATGCCAGGTAAAAAATAAGGAAGAAGCAGGGTTAATAAACATTCCAAGGAGAGTTTCTCACAGAAATCTGAAACTCCATTCAGATCAGCAGTGGTACTTGTGGCAGCTGGAAGTATAACCAGTTGTCTGACCTTTTATTAGATAGCATGAACTTTTGACAAATCCACACATTAAGTGGGGCCCTTGCTCTTGCAAGGATGACATTTGAGCATCATACATCATCATCATGCATCACATCTGAGACTGACCACAGCTGTAGCAGCTTTTCACCACGGGAGAATGGTATGTGCAATGTTGGCAACTTTGGAGAATTCCTTTTGCATTGTACTTGGTGAGTGTCTCAGTTGGTGTCATTTTCATCTTTGGGATAGGGTGGTGGTGTTTGGTTTTTCATGCTCTCTCCATTTTTGTAATGGCTTCTCCATTTTTCTTGCATCAGAGCACTTAAAATGAAAGCTAAATGTAAATGTAAAATACTAGGCTTTGTTCTAGACCGTGTATATCCTAACTTGATGTCCAGATTCTCTCCTGGTACAAAATTGAAGTTAAGAAAGCCAAGCTAATTAATATAGTTTATAAGTTAGCTCACATCCATTTTTCTTTAAATAAAATGCTCTCTGGTAAAGCTAAACCTTTTTTTTTCTATCATTCCCTCCTCCCCGCCAACTTAAAGGGTGTAAGTTCAAATCAACTAAAATGTTTTTTTTTGCAAATTCATGTTGATTTCAGTGATCAGGAAGAGTGAAAACAATACCAGTAAAGCTGAAGCATTTGATTTTGATATCTTTATAAATTTAATTTTTAAAACTTCTGTCAATTTGCTCAGAGCTTCCAAAATATTTTTGTTCCAGGTCAACTGGAAGCAATTGTTTTTAATTTTATTTTACAGAAGTTCAAGTGAAATTAAAAGCAAAAATAGTGGTTGAATTTTAATTCATTTGGTTTATTTTAAAACAACCAAGAACAAAAAACTTACAACTCAATCTACTACATGGGTGTGACCTGAAAAACATCTGGGACAGAATTTTCATTACTAACTTTGGCAGTAATTCCAGAAGTAGCTTAAGCCAATGCTCAAGTGCTTTGGACTTAGGTGGAATTTAAATGCATGACTGGCCATTCTTCTTTATTGAGGTGCTTTCCATTAATTTACTTACAGGACTTCTGTAAATTTCCCAGGAGACAACATTTCCCCCCCTTAGGTTCCTTCTTAAGTAGTTAAGGAGAATACGGTCTCCTTGTTTTGTGTACTATTATCACAGTGAATTAAGCTCATGCAGTCCCCATAACGGCTTTACATTAGCCTATCTAAATTTACTTTAGTAGATTTTAGGTCTATCCTAAATGAATTTTTCCCAGTTTGAAAACAGAAATTCTGCAGGAGAAAAGGGGGGGGGGGGGTGGAAGGGACAGAAAGAGAAATCACTTATTCACATAGGTATGTTAAACATGAGAAATAAAAATGTTAAAAAAGAGTAGTGATACTAGTAATCATCAAGGTAAATAATAGTACTTAATATAATATTAATAAACTTTAAAACACTCACATAGGTCACATGCAAAATAAAAGACATCTTCTGTGGATTTGTAGTTTGCATGGATTCAAAAATTCAACCTGGATATCTTCCATGGATCACATCTTTTCTAAAATTATACTAAAACATGACCTGCCAAAACTTACATTAAATGATATTTTTTTGAATAAATTGAAAGACCCTTTCTGACTTCTTGTTTGGAAAGCAATTGTTAAGAGTATTTTCAGACTTGACCTGGTCTCACACTAACCAGCAGAACATACTAACAGTGTTCCAACCAGAAGTATTCATAAACCACCTTTAAAACAAAACATGAGGATTTAACTGGAATCTTAGCAGTGCTAATATTTCCACATATATGGATCCTATGAAAGTGTTGGGTAAATAAACACACAGTATATAGTACTTTAATATTTTCAAACGAAGCTTACAGAAATAGATAATTTCCTTTCCATGTCCCATGGATCATTTGGGGAAAAGATATAGCTGTAACAAGAGCTTTGACTATGGTATTTTAATTTCAAATTGTATTGGTTGATAGGAATATGCTGTAGAGATTACACAAAGAATGAAAATATCCCATTTGCAGTGAGGCTGGCTAGAATTATTTTGTTTTGTTTTTTAAAAACTGTTCTTGGTGGTAAGCCCATGCAAATAAGATGAACAAATCAGGGATGGATTTCTGAATGGACAGTGGGAGAATCCAGTTGTCTCTATTTTGGTGCTCATATTATGAAGAGAAAAAAAATCCCTGTACATTGGAGCTTTTTCCACTTGCTCAAGCACAATACTTGCAATTATTATGTGGGGCATGAAAATAAATCATGTGCCAAAGCCAGTGTCACCGATATCTTAAAATTAGCATGTGTATCTCTCCCTCCACCATTTAAATTAGGCTAAATTATCTTTGTCTAACATTTTTGCTGTGTGAATTCTCTGCCAACTGACTCTGTCCCAGAGCCCAGGCCATCACCTAAATCTGAATTCATATATTGTCTCAGCTTAATACTTAAAATACTTATCTTGGGGAATCCCGTGGAATGACAAGAATATCTGGAAAAACCATGAGAAGCAGGTCTCAAATTCTGTGATGTAATAACAAAATTGGCAAAGCTGAAAATTGTCCATTCAACCATGAGTGGTTTTGAAGCCTTTGATTGAAAAAGGAAAATGAAACAGCCAAATGATGAACTTCTCACACCTCTCCATGCAATTCACATGGCAAGATATTTATTTTCATCTGTATCTTTATAAAAAGTTGTATTCATAAATGGTACTCAACTTTGTAAGCTTATAATATAGAAAATTTTCAGAACAGATAGAAAAATTACTAACAGCTGGGATAGCAAAGCTTAATTGGATGAATTGCAATCTGATTGGCTTTAACCATCTGCATATTTATTTCTCTTTATGAGAAATCCAGCTGCAAGTGCTGCCACATTTGCCAACACCTTCAATTAGTTATGTGCCCTTTATGGATATCATTATTTTTCACAGCCACACTGCGGTGTTTAATATTTAAAGAAAGCAATAGCAACAGAATGAAAAATTGCTATGTTTTAGAGGACTCCTATCTTTAAAGCATCTTTTAGTACATTTGTGGCCTTTCCCCATCACATGCCACTCATGTGAGAAGTTTAATAAAATATTCTGCTGGCCTGTGCATCTACCTTAAAAAACTTGAAGTAAAATGCTTCAGTTGCAGAGCACTTTGGAAGCAATTTCTACTCATGCAATACAAATACAGAATAGGTATAAATTGACCTAAACTCTGATGGACATGTGGAAAGTTTTATGCATTTCAGGTGACAACCCTCTTCCTGATGGGGGGCCAGGGGCCTTGGGTCCCCATTGATTCAGCACCTCTGGTGAGGCCCCAGTTCTTATCTGAATCTTTTGAGGACCTGACTAACAAGTACCCTTCTTTTGGAGGTTTCCAAAGAAGAGCCCAAATCTTTCAAAGTGGCCTCCACACTAATAGTGATATATGTTTTTGCTGCAGTTCTGAATTTAGATGAGCAAGATTTGGATTTAAATAAATCAGAAAGATTTATTCAAATTGCTTTAATCTCATCATTTGTTCTCCAACCTATTCAAAAAGTTAAGAGCCTCCCTTGAGACTCCTTTCACTTCTGGGTCTGTTCCCATCCAGAAAGCATCCAGGGCACTGTTGAACTTGAACATGTTGGCTGTATTAAAATTATTTTCCAGAACATAACCAAGACTCAGAAATTTAGAAGGATTTAGTAGGTTTGTCAACTGATACCCTTTTCCTTTCATTCAGTTAAGAAGTTTGAGTCTTTCACATGCTTTCAAAAAATTTGCAATATCAGTAAGAAGTCTACAACAGTAAGAAATCCTCCATCATGTTACAGCTAGAGATCAATTTAATTTATGAATGGGTTTGTATGTTGTGGTTGCCTGCAGCTGAGGAAATGGATCTAGTGGCTCAAGTCTATGCTGCTTAGAAGAATAAGCAAAAACCTTAAAAATAAAGTTAAGTTGACTCAGTCACTAAAACCACCTAGAAGCTAAATGGGGATCATTCAGATGGCTACTGAATACCTGTATTTCTCTCAGAAAATAACATCAAATTATTTACTTATTTCTAAAAGGAAAGATTAAAAGGTAAGAAGGCTAAGAAATAGTAGTTTCCTGTCAGCACAGTTTACATTTCAAGCACAGAAAAAAAGGAGTATGACTCAGGGTCACAGCAAGGGATTGTGGAAAAGAATACACAAGGAATATATTTAAAATGCAATAGTAAACAGAGATTATTTTTTCTGGGCAAGTGATTGAAAAAATAGTTGAATATACTCAAAAATCACAATAATATTTGATGAGCCTTGCTAATGGTTGCAATTATACATTCAGCTCTTCTGGGGAAGAGCTATGTGTTTCTATGACTTGTAAGCCTCTTGAGTATCAAACAATAATAATAAAAAAAAAGTAGTAACTGAAACTAATTCAGGAAACTGTAGTGCACTGTGAACAGATTGTAACTTCAAATAATTCAAGCATTAATTTATCATTGAAATCAAAGGCAAATATACTTTAATTCTATTATAATTCATATTTTTTAAACTACTACCTGAAATGTTTCACATAAATGGCTTATAGATTTGTTGTCCCCTCTTTAAATAAAATGTGATATTCCTATTGTTATTAATATCTTCTGACTAGCCTAGGAGAGAATGGACCACACAGTTTACATGGCTGCTAACTTTATCATTCTGAACCAAAAACAGAGCACACACGGTGCTTAAGGAGATTCATACTATAGCAACATTTAAAAGAAATAGTGCCATATATAAGAGCTAATGCACAATGTATCACACCTATAAAGTAGGGGTGTGTGAAGCTTTGGTCCGCAATTCAATTCAGAGAAGATTCGGCCTGATTCAGAGGCCGAATCACTTAATCCAAATCGAATCGGGAGAAGAAAAAACCCCTCTGAATCAATTTGGAAAAGATTTGGAGATTCAGAAGGCAGTCTTTCAGGGAAACAGAACTGAGAAAAGAGAGGGGGGGCAGGGGGAAGACTGACATCTGTAGCTGGTCAGTGACTATGATCTTTCCCCGAGTCCCCTTCCAATCACAGTGCTCTGGGGAAAGGATGCAGAAACAGCATATAAGCCTCTGTCTGTAGGTTTTCTGTGCCTTTTGTGAGCTGTTTCAATCTTAGCAACAGCGTCTGAAAGGTACTGGACTGGTTTGGCTTCCTACCTAGTCAGTCTCCTGCTAGATTCTGTTCTTGGAAAGGTTTGGATATAGCTTACTAACTAGAATCACTCTGCTTATCCCTATCCAATCCATTTATTTCAATATATATTTCTCCTTGCCCCCCCCCCCCCCCTTTTAAAAAAGAAAGCTGTGTTTTCTCTGGCAGTGTGATCCATCATCGTGCAGGGAAGAACATACATTACACACTCATACACATACATCATAGTCAGATATTATGAAAAACAACACAAAAGAAGTCAGACAGTCATAGAAGAATAAATCAGATATAATTATTATTAGTTATAGGTACACGTGCATACAGACTAAACACAACACAGGAGAAGTCATCAGATCGAGATTCAGATTATTAAACACAACACAGAAGTATTAGTCAGATACAGTCATACATCAGAGAAGAAGAAGAGAGATTATGTTAGTTACACATAACAGTAAACACAACACAGAAGAAGTAGTCAGACACAGTCATACATCAGAGAAGAAGGAGGAAAGATATATTAGTTAGTTACGCACAGAGACACATTTTCCATCACAGGAAAGATTAATATGAAGCATTCTGGAGAGGCAGATGCCAAGTCTTCTGGCAGGGGAGGGAGAGGGGCTAGAATGGGTAGGAAGAGAGCTATAACTGCAAGTTCCTGCCCCCCCACCCAAACATAGACGCATCCTCTTTCCTAGCTGCCAGTGAAAGCAAGGAGGTATGAGCAATACCTGTCCCTGCACTTGTACCACCTCCCCTAACACCAGAAATAACCACCAGTAGCAGAATGACAGTCTCATCCACCCCAATTTCATCTCCCAGCATAAGCCTCCCACTTCCAGAGTAGGAGCTGGATCTGGAACCAGGAGATCCAAGTGCCCTGACTAAAGAAATTCTAGGGACTGAGGAAGAATCTGACTTTGTGCTTCACACCCCTCAAAGTTCCCCTAGACCCAGGTCTCCTCAGGAAGGCACCTCAGAGGAGGTTGTGGAGGACAGTGGCTCAACTGAGTCAGCTCCTCCTGTTGTTGTGCCTCTGCCTGCTGAGGATGGGGATGAGGCAGGATCCCCACTCGCAACCCAGAAGCAAGGGAGTAGTGTAGTGTGGGATAATTTTGAGGTGGCAGATGATCCCAAGTATGCCATTTGCCAGCACTGCCGAAGGCAGATCAGCCAGGGCAAGGAGGTGAAACACTTCACCATCATGGTGATGCTGCTGCATCTCAGGAGGCACCACAGCCTTGCTGTTAATCCTCCTCAGCCTCGCACCAGTGGGAACATGCCCAAAGGGAAGTCCCCTGCTAACTCCAAAGCCCCCGTCCCCCCAGAGCAGAGGCAGGCCACCCTGAAGCAGTGAGGGAAAGCTGCAGACAAACAAGGTCGCATTGACAGGGTGAGCAAGGTTACCCAGAGCATTTGGAAGATGCTTGCTCTGAATGACCAGCTCTTCTCCTCAGTTGAGTGGCCAGGGTTCAGGTAGCTCACGGTGTTTGTGGCCCCATCCTACTAAGTGCCAGAACTTACCACCATTAGCAGGACAGTGGTGCCCTCCCTGTATGAGGCATGCAGGGAGTACTTTAGGGAGGAACTGTGCAAGGCAGGTCTGCAGGTGGCCTTATACTTCATGTCAGGCATCTGGAGCAACTGGGGTAGAGATCATGCCTACCTCTCCCTCACAGAGAACTGGTATGATCAGTCAGGCCCTTGGTGGGCTCTCCTTCAAGCATAGGTGCTGGATGAGTCCCACACAGAAAAGGAGATCATGGGAGCCATGAACTGCATAGTGCGAGGGTGGCTCGGGCAGGGTAAACTCACCCACGGATTCATGGTCACCAACAATGGTGCCAATATAGTCCAGGCTGTCCATGATGCCAACTTTGTTGGCATCTGCTGTGTGGCAGAGTCTGCACCTCATAGTCAGGGATGCCCCGGAGGGGGATAGGGCTGTTGGTGATGGCGCCATCACTACCACCCGGCTCATTTCAAAATGCTGGAAGGTGGTGGGTTACTCCCACTGCAGAATCAAGGGGAGAAAAGATGCTGTGGGAGAAACAGGCAGAGCTGAGCATCCTTCAGCACAAAAGCATGCAGGATGTGGACTCAGTGGAACTCTACATACCTGATGCTCGAGAGGCTGGTGGAGCAATAGAAGGCCACCCATGAGATGGCCTTGCTCGGGGAGATTGGGATCAGTGGCCCCCTTAACAAATTGGGTTGGGACACCATCTCCGAGACCCTCAGCACTGGCAATGCCTTCATTTCCACCACTTTTCACAGCCAGGCCTATGAACTTCACTTCATCAGCCTCCTAGGTACAGAAACTCATGGACTCAATATAGACATTGGATGTATGACACTCTACAACCTGCTGGACATCTGACTCCCCAGGTAACTCTCCACTTTTACCTGCTACATCCCCCTTCCCTCCTAACCTAGCCTGTCCCTCATCCCCTGACATCTCCATTTCCACTTTCACCGATTAGCTTTCTTGCCTGCATTGCATGCCAGCCTCTGGCTTCTTTACTATACCTTCGATCCAGGAACAGCACACATACACACCAACTGCAGGTGCTTCCTGAGTCCTACAAAGAGTTTTTCAACCCAAAAGCTTGCTAAGATATATTTCTCTAACTATTCAGTTGGTCTACTAAAAGACACTAGATTGACCCAAAAAACCTTATCTGCCAGTGCCATGTCCTTAAACCAACACCCCTAGCACTTGTCCCATCAGCTGACCAGGAGGACGCAGGGCCCTGGGCACATCTAAGCCCTAGGGCTGGGACTGGCAGGGAAAGTTCTCTGGCAGCTGCTGGAGAAGAAGCACCTGTAGGAAAGGAAAGAAAGTCTCTAGTCTGTGACAGTATGGTTGCTTGAGACGCTGCTGGTGCTACTAAGCTGCAGTGCACTGCTTACCTGTTGTTATTTAAAGTGGTGGACTGAGATGAGGCTGTAGGGGAGGAGGAGACCTCACTGGGGCATAGTACCATGTCATGTAGAGGATCCAGCATGACTGAGGGCATGCTTTAACACACACACACACACACACACACACACACAGTGTCACGCATGTCACAAGTTTTGATTGTCAGCAGCCTGAGGTGCAGTTTTCCAGAAACCCTTGCACATATCTCCTTGAAACCTGGCAGGCTTCATGGCCTCAGTCCTAGCATGCCTGCTGTTTTCACTCCGCTGCACCTTAATGCACACACACACACAACACTAGTTTTGTTTGTCAGCAGTTTGAGGTGCAGTTTCCCAGAAAGTTCTACACCTATCTCCTTAAAACTTGGTAGGCTTGATGCTCCTAGAAGAGATTACTATCCCTGAATGGTCAAATCATCCAAAAATGACCATGTTATAGGTATTTCAGTGATTCCCTATTATAGTCTATAGCTAAATCTTCCCGAATGAGCGCCAAATGTTCCAAAGCTGATTTGACCATATCAGTTTGGGACAGTGATCCGAATCACTGAATTGAATCACTGTCCTCTGAATTGTCCGAATCTGAATCCAAATTGAATACTTCCCTATTTGCACAGGCCTACTACAAAGCATTTTTTTTTTTAAAGAAAAGATAAAAGGACATACCAGGAAAAGAGATTTAAGATATTTTTAACAGTGTGTCTACACCTATCTTCTGTGATCTTAACATACATAAATATGGAATAATTACTGCAAATATATATATATATAGTAGTTTGTAAGAAGTCCAAATTCAAAATTTAACTTCCTATTTTTTGTCTGATCAGGAGTCTAAGTAAAAAATATAACTGAGGCCTCTTTGGATGGCAGGATCCAGCCAAATAACCACATGCAGTGTCTATACATGTGCTCTGGGATGGATGGGGGCACTTTAATTACAGTGTCTCTGAGAGCTACTCTAATTAAAGTGTCCACAATGTCTCATGCACTCTGTGTCCTGTGCTTCAAAATGGTAGCAGATGCTTTAACTAAAGCTCACTGAATGAGCTTTAGTTAAAGCGCTCCTGCCATCATTCTGAAATGCGGGGACACTAAATAAGTGTGACACAGAGGCTGCTGGAGAATGCTAATAAGCATGCTCCAGCAGATTCACTTAATCAAGTCTGCATAAAACACTATCTCATACACTGCATACACAGGAGGTGGGTGGCTTTGCATTTAAACTATTTCTATATATTTGTAAAATTATGTCATGTTATATGAACACAAATATAGATTAATATGATTGAATTAAGATTGTGCCTTCAATAGAACTATATTATTTAATGCAACTGCCTAGTTGGTCCACATGTTTACAAATTCATGTAAAATCTGAAGCATTTCTGTGTAGACCATTTATCTCATTCAAACCCCACTGAAGTGAAGAGACCATTAAATTACATCTCTTGGTAGGACTGAGGCTCATTAACATTTTAAAAAAAGTAAAATAAGGGAAGGAGCAGAAATCCTCAATTTTATAGTTAAATACAATTCATACTTGTTTTTTTGGGGGGGGGGCATCCTTGTTTTTTTTCTGGAAATATAGTTAAAATTAACTACTACTGCTGCTAGAATTAGAGTTAGAAGTAATGATCACCTAAGAATAACTGTCTACAATCACTCCAACTGTAATTAAATGATTCTCCTTTTATAAATATATATGATACCTACACTTTAAAGTTAATTACAAGTGCTAAATACACCCAGGGATTCCTTAATCCAGATCCATGCTTTTGCAATTTGTTAATTTCATTGCACTACCTTTTCTAGGACATCAGTAGTCTGATACTTTTTATGATTTTCACCTTTGATATCATTAAGAAAAAATATTTGAATGCTAGACCTCTGATAACAGTCTGAACTAAGATCTCACTCGAGTTACCAACACAGAATCCAAATAGAAAAAGCTCCACAGGGCTGGATTTTTGTGTTATTTTAATGCAGCACAATGGAGCTGCATTTAAAAACCAAGAAGAAAAGTTAAAAACAAACAAACTAAAAACATCGTCTTTGAGACAGAAGAGAGCAAAACCATCAGAAGCATCTGTGGTAACTGGAACTAATCCAGAGTATTCACATAATCTCAAACCTTTTAAGACCTGACTATGAGATGCAGAATTTAGCCATTAGTTAACAGGAGATGCATCTTAATTGAACACTGGACCTCTGCCATCGTAATTATGTCAAAAGCTAAATTAGACACTAGACTTACAAAGGAATAATCATAAGACAAAATGAGAAATGTTCCTCACCAGCAGTAATTAATTCAGGTAGCGGAGAGCACAAAGTTAGCGCACTTGCTGACTAGCAAGCAATATGTGGATATTTTGCACCATGTGGTAGCAAGTGCTCAATCTTATTTTAATGAGGCTATATGCTATTGATGTTTCATGCATATCAGAAAGCAACTGCGGAGTTTGGCAAACTTTAAAATGATTGGCAGTTTCCAATCACAAAAAGACACAAGATTGGAATGACAAGAGGTTATAGGTCAGGTTTGAAACAATGTGGCAGAGTTGTCTGGGAAATTGTGCTGCTAGTTTCTAGCTTTTATAAGCAGCAAACAAAATCATTGGGAGGGAGGGGGGAGTCATTAGAGTGTTTCAGTCAAGAAGTTTGTGCATAAAAATAGATAAAATACAGAAGGAAACAAATATGGTATTACTAGGTGTATGTTGAATAGATGAAAACCCTCACCACATCACTTTTCTAATTCAGATCTCAAACTTCATATAAAGTTATTTCTTCTCTTCTTGAGATAACCTGTCTTCAGACCCTTCTCTCCCTTCCCAAAAGTTGCCGGTATTTTTAGCTTCCCTTGCCCAGTATAAGAGTTATGAGGATCTTGTTCGTCAATGATCTGCAATCCAGTGCGATAGGGATACTTTTCAGAGTGTAGTAGGGACATTTCAACTCTGGCAGTGATAGAGCATGCCATTGCTTGTTATTAAGTTCAAGTCTTGTATACTAAGAGTGTCTGTTATGGGGACTGAATCACAAGGTCCCTTCATGGAATGCTTGCTCGAAGGAACATGAGCACATCTGCTGCAATCTAACAATGCTAGAGATGGGTGCACTGCAAGACAATCCTGATAATCTTTATACTTCAAAATGAGTCTCAATCAGCTGGATCAAAGTGGAAAGTGTGTGGGGAGGGAGGGACGGTGAGAATTAGGGCTGCCTACTGAAGCTTCACACAATTTGATTCAGAGGAGATTCAATTGATTCAGAGGAGATTCAGCGGCCGAATCTCCAAATCCAAATTGAATCAGGAGACCGGTTAAAAGGTCTGAACTGATTCAGAAGCATCCAAATCAATTCAGAAAAGATTCAGAAAGATTTGGAGATTCAGAAGGCAGGCTTGCAGGAAACAGAAACTGAGACGAAGGAGGGGGAAGAGGTGGGGAAAGACTGCTCTGATATGATCATCTGTAGCTGGCCAGCAACTGATCTTTCCCTGAGTTCCCTTCCAATCACAGTGATCTGGAGGAAGGATGTAGAAACAACATATAAGGCTGTGTGAAGTGATCTGTGTCTTTTGTGAGCTCTCTCTCTCTCGGACCAGCAGTGTTTGAAAGGCTTGCTATCTAGTTACTTGGTAGCTAGCTAGTCTTTCTTCTTCTGTGTTTTCCCTGATAGTGTGTCATCGCTGTGCAGGAGAGCACAACATATATTACAGAAACACACACATTTTGCAGCATACCAAACATTATGAAGTGTGCAGAAAGGCAGGTGCCAGGTCTTCTGGAAGGGGAGGGAGAGGGAGAAGAGGGAGAGCTGAACTCCCCCCTCCTCCCCCATAGCATAGACCAGGGGCAGTTGAAAAATGCAGCTCATGGGCCAGAGGTGACCCACCAGGCCATTCTATCTGGTCTGCAGAGCCCCTAAAATTTTAGAAAATTTAAATTTATCTCCCCTTGGCTGCTTGTCATGTGTGCCAAAACTTAGTAAGCAGCCCTTTCCCCAAAATAATTGCCCACCCCTAACATAGACAGACTCTTTCCTGGCACCAATGGGTCTTCTGCTGCTAGAGGGAGCAAGGAGGCAGGAGCAGTGTCTGCACCTTCACCATCTCCACTAACACCAGTAATAACCACTAGTGCCAGCATAACAGTCCCCAGCCCAAATTTCAGTTCCTAGCATGAGCCTTACAGTGCCAGAGGAGGAGCTGGATCTGGAAGCAGTGGATCTGAGTGCCATAGGTAAGGAAATTCTGGGGAAGAAGGGGGAATTTGAGTTTGTGCTCCACACCCCTCAAAGTTCACATAGAGGCAGGTCTCTTCTGGAAGCACTTCAGAAGAGGTTGTGCAGGCAGGTGGCTCAGCTCCTCCTTTTGTTGTGCCTCTGCCTGGTGAGGAGGGGGATAAGGCAGGATCGTCACCATCAACCCAGAAGTGGGTGAGTAGTGTACTGTGGGATCATTTTGAGGTGGCAGATGATCCTGGGTAAGCTACCTGCCAGCACTGCCCAAAGCAGATCAGCTGGGACAAGTACAAGAAACACTTCACCACCACAGCGATGCTGCTGCATCTCAGGAGGCAGCACCCCCTTGCCCTTAGTTCTCCTCAGCCTGGCACCAGTGGGAGCGTGCTCCCAAAGAAGTCCCATTCTTGCTTCAAAGCCCTGGTCCCCAAGAAGCAGAGGCAGGCCACCCTGGACCAGTGGGGAAAGACAGAGACAAAGTGGGGGATGATCAGGGTGCAGCAGGGCAGGCCCTACGAGGAGAGGCTAAGGGACCTGAACCTGTTCAACCTCCACAAGAGAAGGCTGAGGAGGGATCTAGTGGCCGTTTACAAGCTAGTCAGAGGGGACCAGCAGGCATTGGGGGGAGTCCCTGTTCCCTTGAGCACTCCCAGGAGTGACAAGAAATAGCGGTCACAAGCTGGCAGAGGGTAGATTTAGACTAGACGTCAGGAGGCGCTACTTCACTATCAGGGTGGCTAGGATCTGGAACCAACTTCCAAGAGAAGTGGTGCTGGCTCCTACCCTGGGGGCCTTTAAGAGGAGGCTAGATGAATACTTTGCTGGGGTCGTTTGACCCCAGTACTCCTTTCTGCCATGGCAGGGGGTCGGACTTGATGATCTGCTCAGGTCCCTTCTGACCCTACAAACTATGAAACCTACCTGCTATGAATCCATGCCGGCTGCTCTGCTGCATTATTTTTCCTGCTGGACTTGCACAAATATGATCCGTAATAATTTTTTCAAGGACTTTTCCACAGATAGAAGTGAGACTAACTGGCCTATAATTACTCAAATCCTCTTTCCTCCCCTTCTTGAAAATAGGGACCACATTGACCCTTTTCCAGTCCTCTGGGACCTGACCCAAGCACCATGAGGGCTCAAACCACCGTGCCAGTGGTTCTGCTATGATACCGGCCAAGTCCCTCAGCACCCTCAGATGCAGCTCATCTGGGACTGTTGACTTAAACAAGCTGAGTCCATCCAAGTGACTCTGCACCAAGTCAGTGTCAATAATTGGTAGACTGGTGTCCCTCTGATGCCCATCTAAGAACCCATTTGGAGACTTGTCATGATCCTTGTTCAGGAATTCTAAGACAAACTCATTGAAGAGTTCCTGGGCAACCGTGGCCAGATCCTGTCACATCTTCATGTGAGTGGCCCTCCTGTGGACCCTCTCCATGTTGTCAACATCCCTCCTGAAGTGCAGCATCCAGAACTGGTTGCAGTACTCCAACTGTGACCTGACCAGTGTCACATAGAGGGGGAGGATCTGTGGATACATGACAAGATGCGTTTGGCCTTCCTGACCGCGTCCCCACGCTGTCGGCTCATGTTCATTTTGGCATCAATAATGACTCCAAGATCCTTTTCTGCCTCTGTACTGATGAGAAGAGAGTTCCCCAGCCTGTAGGTATGCTGCTGGTTCTTCCTCTCCAGGTGCAGTACCTTGCACTTGTCAGTGTTGAAACCCATCTTGTTCTCATCTGCCCACCCCTGTAACCTGTCTAGGTCCAATTGCAGCCTATTCCTGCCTTCTAGCATGCCCACTTCCCCCCACATCTGAGTGTCGTCTGCAAATTTGAACAGGGTGCTTTTTACCCCCTCATCCAAGTCGCTGATGAAGATGTTGAACAGTGCAGGCCCAAGGACCGAGCCCTGCGGGACCCCACTGCTCATATCTCTCCAGGTTGAAACTGGCTCCAGGTTGAAAATGACCCTTCAGCCAGTTAGTGACCCATTTGACTGTGTAGGTGTCGACACCACAGTCCCCTAGTTTTTTTTAATGAGAATGGGGTAAGAGACAGTGTCAAAGTCCTTCCTAAAATCCAGAAAGACTATGTCCACTGTTACCCCTGCGTCTAAGGATTTTGTGACCTGGTCATAGAAGGCCACCAGGTTGGTCTGACAGGTCATGCCTGGCTAGTCTGTTTTCTTTTTATGACCAGGTCACAAAATGCTTAGATGCAAGAGTAGAAGTGGATGTCATTTACTTGGATTTTAGGAAGGCCTTCAATATGGTATCTCATCCATTTTCATAAATAAATTAAGAGGCGGTGACTTAGATAATTACACAGTCCAGTGGGTGTCAAATTGGCTTGGGGGTCACACCCACAGACTGGTGCTGGATGGGTCAGTATTGACCTGGAAGGATATGGGTGGTGGGGTCCCACAGGGCTTGGTCCTTGGACCTGTACTCTTCAATGTCTTCATCTGACTTGAATGTGGGCATGAAGTGTACTCTGTTCAATTTTGTGGATGATACTAAATTGTGGAGTGAAGTGGAAACACCAAGGATAGGGAACAATTGCAGGCAGATCTGGACAGGTTGGAAAAGTGGGCAGAAAACAATAGGATGCAGTACAACAAGGACAAGTGCAGAGAGCTACACCTAGGGCATAAAAATATCCAGCACACTTACTGGCTGGAGAATGACCCTCTCAGCAGCACAGAAGCAGAAAGGGATCTTGGAGTCATAGTGGACTCCAAGATAAACACGTGTTGTCAGTGTGACAAAATTATCAGCAAAGCTAACCGCACTTCATCATGCATTAGCAGATGCATGACGAATAGATCCAAGGAGGTGATACTTCCCCTTTATGTGGCATTAGTTAGGCCACAGTTAGAGTACTGCGTCTAGTTTTGAGCGCCATACTTTAAGAAGAATGTGGATAGCCTCAAGAGAGTCCAGAGGAGGGCCACTTGTATTGTTAAGATTTTGCAGGCCAAGCCCTATAAGGACAGACTAAGGGACCTGGACCTCTTCAGCCTCCACAAGTGAAGGCTGAGAGGTGATCTTGTGGCTGCCTACAAATTCATTTGGGGGGGGGGGGGGGGGACAGCAAGGAATCTGAGATGCTCTGTTCACCAGGGCACCTCTTGGGGTAACAAGGAACAATGGTCACAAACTGACAGAGAGCAGATTTAAGCTGGACATCAGGAAGAACTTCTTCAAGGTAAGGGTGGCCAAAATTTGGAATGGGCTTCCAAGGGAGTTGGTGCTCTCCCCCAGCTTGGGGGTCTTTAAGAGAAGGCTGGATAGGTATCTGGCTGAGGTCATCTGACCCCTACACACTTTCCTGCCCAGGGAAGGGGGTTGGACTCGATGATCTGTTGAGGTCCCTTCTGATACTAACAACTA
This sequence comes from Alligator mississippiensis, assembly GCF_030867095.1. Classification (NCBI taxonomy): domain Eukaryota; kingdom Metazoa; phylum Chordata; order Crocodylia; family Alligatoridae; genus Alligator; species Alligator mississippiensis. The sequence goes on along the minus strand of NC_081825.1, from coordinate 107,156,296 downwards.
TGAATCTATCAAAACAAAACAAAAATCCTCCCTCCTCTCTCCACCCCCACACAACCCCCCCCCCCCCACTAGCTGGGGAAATACAATACATAGTAAAGGGAAGTGGAATGGAAAAAGAGCTTAATCAAAACCACATTTATACTCCCCCTAATGAAGTCTAAACTTATACTACTTAGAACAGGCCTAAAACAAATTATGCCAGCCTGAGATCCATGAAAGTGTAAGGCTCTTTGACTTCAAAAAATCCTATGTGCAAGTTTAAGAGCCAAATCATATGGATCACCTTGAAATACCTTGCCTTTAACAACCCTTACCAACAACTGTCTGTTGGTAAAAGCAGAACTAAATTTAAGTTTTTAATGGTTCTTAAAATAAATGAGGCAAAGCTGTCAAATGATTACTTCCTTCAGATCCCTTTCTCCAATCTAATAAATAGTGGTTCAGGACTAGTAAACAAATAGTGGTTCAGTGGATTTATTATCTAGGGGTTCCAAATCACAAGAGAGAAAGCAATACTCTGTTTATAATGATAGGATTAGACAAAAGTTTTACAACCATTATATACTGTGTTTTATTAAATCACTTTCATATTTTTTCCTAACAATTTCTGAAACTGGTTAACCTGAGGTAATAACCTGAAATTTTTACCATTGATTTTAAAGCAAAATATATTTTGCTTATCTAATGTAATCTCTGCAATTGGTAAAAGTGTTCACATGTTCTTAATTCAGAGCAGTTCATTTAGTAAGGACATCAGGACTTCTTGTGTACACAAAATGCAGCACATACATGAAGATTAGCAAGATCCCGGACTAGTTCTACAAGAACTACAGGGGAAAAAAACCCACTCATTAATAGTTTATTTCTAAATATTTCAATAGCTAGACCTACATGAACCTATTGCCTGATTTCCCTTAGCCAGCATCATCTTTCCTGCTCCCATATTCTCCAAGTCACTGTGGCACTTCCAAAAATTTTACTCCAAACCCTAAAAAACTTTCAGGAGATAAAGGAAGCCTGCCAGCAGAATCTCTGGCAGGCAGAAAGAAGTCCCTCAAAAATCTCTTCAAATTAGACAAGTCATTGCAGGAGTACTATTAGAACATAAGATTCTCAGCAGCAACTGCGCCCTAGGAGAAAGCAGTCCTTCAAATAGATCCCAAACAAAGTTAGTCTGCAGGTGTGCAGTTACGGCAAAGGATATTTAGCTGCTGCTTCAGGCCATCTCATAAGCTTGGCACATATTCCCAAAATTAATATTTGTGCAATGTTCTCTCTCTCCTTCACATACTTCTGTAAACCTATGGTACCCATCCTGTGAAGCATTCAAATTTTTAACACCTCACACTTCCCTTTATATGCATTGTAACCATGTGTGCCTTTATCTTGTAATCTCTTCAGGGAAGGATACTATTCTTTGACATGCACTATCTATTCTATTTAGTGTCTTGCAGATAAAACACTATACAAATAATAGCACAGGGCCACAGTCTACTCTTTGTACTCGCACTGAATAGTATCTTTATCCTCTGAACAGTTCAACTAAAATTAATGGGACCACCTCCAGAGTGGAGCATCTCTTAGTGAGCAAAGGTGGTAGAATCTGGCCATAACCTTTTGTACTACAGTATCAGTGCATTTCATTCAAGTTAACTACATGTAAGCTAGATAAGTTACTATAAAAATATAGGTTAAAATGCAAAGCATGTTACATCAAACTCCAAAAATGTTTAGAAAGCTGTTGATGTTCGAACTTCTAGTTAAAAGGCAGGGTAGATATGCACTTTTATAGACTAAATGAGAGACGGCGAGCGAGAGAGAAAGAGGGAGAGCGAGAGAGAGAGAGAGAGAGAGAGAGGGAGAGAGTGAGTAAGCGAAAGAGAGCACGAGCGAGCACACAAGCGAGCAAGCGCATGCAAGGGGCTCAAGCAACTCTACAAGCTTTTGTGAACCTAAGTTCATTTCATCCAATTTTGTGAAAGGTCAGCATAGTGCAGAATATGAAATGGACAAGTGACTAGAATACAACAGGTAGGAAAGCAGGAGGGAGAGGGTGGGGTAGAGAAAGGAGTGCTGAGAGGCACACAAGCAATGAAATCTCATAGGAACAAGAGAGGTTACAAAAACTAATCCAAGTAATGGAGATTAGAAACTCTAGTCCTTGTTTTAAACCATACTTAACTAGTCCAGGATCCAGATGAATTCTTGTCCTTCAATTTCCCATTCAGACTGGTTTTTAAATGTTTTCTGCCTAAAAACAGATTCCTGGGAATGCCTGAGGTCAGTAATGGAGTGGCCAGGGAGAAGTATTCTGCCACAGGCTTTTGTGTTTTTCTGCTGCTGTTGTCAGATCAGTTGATCCTACTGCATGCTGCCTTTTTGACTTCCTATGGATTTTCTAAGTAAACTCTGCACCCATAAATTCTTGGTTATTCACATGCTTCATATATTGTCATCTATTGCATCTGGGCTCTTCAGACCTGAGCTGATCTTGCCAGTAACTATTATAAAGGAGCTTATATAGAATAAAGAGTGGACAAAACCTTAATATTGACCTCAGAGACCTGTCCATCTTAAAATATATGCATCCTGAGACCAGAACTGGAAATTTTGAAGGGGCTATTTGGAAAGGGACATAGAATAAAATGCAGAATATGCACATTCTATCAGTCAGTCAGAGATTGGTGAAAACAGCTGCCCTATGGAAAAAAATCCCAAAAAACAAAAAACCTGGAGTACCCTAGGATTTGTTAGAAGAACTTTATTTGAATAAAAGCTACCTCAACTATACTTTAATATGACATTTTCATGGAATAAATCTCTCCATCCAGGAATCGACAGGTAGGTGGGGTTTTAGCAATTTGCTAAAGAGCACCTATATGATTCTTTTCAGTTAGTCACAATTTTTTTTTGCACTACATAAATTTAGAATTATAGAAAATTAGGGTTGGAAGGGAACTCAGGAGGTCATCTAGTCCAACCTCCTGCTCAAAGGAGGACAATCCATAACTAGATAATTCCAGCCAGGGCTTTGCTGAGCTGGGCCTCAAAAACCTCCAAGGATGGAGCTTCTACCACCACTCTAGGTACCCTGTTCCAGTGCTTTACCTCCTAATATGCAACCTAAACTTCCCTTGCCACAATTTGAGACCATTGCTCCTTGTTCTGTCATCTGCCACCACTGAGAACAGTCTAGCTTCATCCTCTTTGGAATCACCCTATAGGTAGTTAGAGGCTCCAATTAAAATCACCTCTCAGTCTTCTACTCTCCAGACTGAATAAGCCCAGTTCCTTTAGTCTCTCCTCAGAAGTCATGTGTCCCAGCCCCTAACCATTTTTGTTGCCCACCCCTGGACTCTCCAATTTCTCTACATTGCTTCTGTAGTGGGCAGCTCAAAACTGGATGCAATACTCTGGATGTGGCCTCATCAGTGCTGAATAGAGGGGAATAATTACTTCCCTCATTCTGCTTGCAATACTCCTATGAATGTAGCCCAGGATGCCATTAGCCTTCTTGGCAACAAGGGCACACTGCTGACTCATATCCAGCTTATTGTCCACTGTAACATCCAAGTCCTTTTCTGCTGTGCTGCTGCTTAGCCAGTTGATCCGAAGCCTGAGTGGTGCAAAGGACTCTTCCGTCCTAAGTGCAGGCTTTGCCACTTGTCTTTATTGAACCTCATGAGATTTCTTTTAGTCCAATGTTCCAAATTATCAAGGTCTCTCTAAATCCTAGCCCTACCTACCAGAATATCTACTAGTGTCATTTCCAAACGTACTGAGGATGTACTCCGTACTACCTTCCAGGTGGCTGATGAAAATATTGAACAAAACTGGCCCCAGGACTGCCCCCTGGGGCACTCCACTTGATACTGGCTGGCAACTAGGCATTGAGCCATTGATTACTACCTTTTAAGTCTGAAACTCCAACCAGTTTTCTATCCACCTTACAGTCCATTCATCCAAATCATACTTCCTTAGCTTGCCTGGGAGAATGTTGTGGGAGACTGTATCAAAAGCATTGCTAAAGTCAAGGTATATCACATCCACTGCTCTCCCTGCATCCACGGAGCAAGTCAGCTTGTCAAAGAAGGCAAATCAGGTCAGTTAGGCATGACTTGCCCTTTATGAATTCATGCTAACTGATCCTATTCACCTTCTCGTCTTCCATTTGCATAGAAATTGACTGTTTCAGGACCTACCCTATGATTTTTCAAGGGACTGAGGTTTAGCTGACCAGTCTGTAGTTCCCTGGATCCTCCTGCTTCCCTTTTTTAAAGATGGACACTATATTTGCACTTTTCCAATCATTCTGTACCTCTCCTGATCACCATGAGTTTTTAACGGTGATGGCCAGTGGCTCTGCAATCACATCAGCCAACTCCCGCAGCACCCTCGTGTGCATCACATCTGGCCCCATGGACTTGTACATGTCCAGCTTTTCTAAACAGTCCCTAACCTGTTCTTTCACCACTGAGGCCTGCTCACCTTCTCCCCAAACTGCTGCCTGGTACAGTAGTCTAGGAGATGACCTTGCCTATGAGGAGTGAGGAAAAAAGGCATTGAGCACTTCAGCCTTTTTCCTCATCACCTGTCACTAGGCTGCCTCCCCCATTCAGTAAGGGAGCCATACCTTACCTGACCTTCCTCTTGTTGCTGACATACTTGTAGAAACCCTTCTTGTTACCCTTCATATCCCTAGCTAGCTACAACTCCAACTGCACTTTGGCCTTCCTGATTTCATCCCTGCGTGTCTGAGCAATATTCTTATGCAACTCCCTATTTCTTTGTCCAAGTTTCTACTTCTTGTAAGCTTCCTTTTTGTGTTTTACCTCACTGAAGATTTCCCTGCTATGCCAAGCTGGTCTTCTGCCATACTTGCTAGTCTTTCTGTACATCAGGATGGTTTGTTCCTGTACCCTCAGTAAGGTTTTTTTTGGTTTTTGTTTTTTAAATACAGCCAGTTCTTTGGGACTTCTTTCCCCCTCAGACTGGCCTCCCAGGGGATCCTGCCCATCTATTCCGAGGGAGTCAAAATCTGCTGTTCTGAAGGTCAGGGTCATACTTTGCTTCTCTTTTTGTCCGAATCCCGAACTTGATCATCTGGAGATCACAGCTGCCCAAGTTGCCTTCCACTTCTACATCTCCCACTAATTCTTTCCTGTTTATGAGCAACAGGTCAAGAAGAGCATGGCCACTAGTTGGTCTCTCTAGTATTTGTACCAGGATGTTGTCTCCAATGCTCCCCATAAACTTCCTAGATTGCCTGTGCATTGCTGTATTGCCCTCCCAGCAGATGACAGGTTGACTGAAATCCCTCATGAGAACCAGGGCCTGTGATCCAGAAATTTGTGCTAGTTGTCTGAAGAATGCCTCATTTACCTCATCCTCCTGGCCTAGTGGTTTATAGCAGGCACCCATCATAATATCACCCTTACCCACACTCACCTTAACTCAGAGACTTTCAAGAGGCCTATATCTAGTTTTATACTGGAGCTTTGACCAGTCATACAGCTCCTTTACATACAGCACAACTCCTCCTCCTCCTCTTCTCCCCTGCCTGTCCTTTCTGAACAGTGTCATAGATTCACAGATGTAGGGTCAGAGGGGACCTGAGCAGACCATCAAGTCCAACCCCCTGTACTGGGCAAGAATGAATACTGGGCTCATGTGACCCCAGTCAGGTAGTTATCGAGCCTCCTTTTAAAGACCCCTTTTAAAGACCCCTGAAGTAGGAGCCAGCACCACTTCCCTTGGAAGCTGGTTCCAGATCCTGCCTGCCCTGACAGTGAAGTAGTGCCTCCTAATGTCTAGCCTGAACCTACTCTCCATCAACTTGTGGCCATTATTCCTTGTTACACCGGGAGGTGCTCAGGGGAACCCAATCCCCGCTGGTCCCCCCAGTAAGTTTATAAATACCACAAGGTCCCCTCTCAGCCTACTCTTGTGGAGGCTGAACAGGTCCAGGTCCCTTAGCCTCTCCTTGTAGGGCCTGTCCTGCTGCCCCCTGATCACATGAGTGGCCCTCCTCTGGACTCTCTTGATGCTGGACACATCCTTCCTGAAGCACATCGCCCAGAACTGGACACAGTACTCCAACTGCTGCCTGACCAATGTCGCATGGAGGGGGAGGATCACCTCCTTGGACTTGCTTGTTTGTACCCATTCATGACAGTGCTCCAGTCATATGAGCTATCTCACCAGTTCTCTGTTATTTCACAGTTCCTTGACTGTGTGAAGACTTACAGTTCTCCCTGCTTGTTTCCCAGGCTCCATCCATTCATGTACAGGCACCTGAGGCAATTAGCTGATTGCCCTACTTTCTCAGTAAGAATGAGGAAGACCCCTGTGTTGCCCCCTCCTCCTTGTGCTTCTTCCTGGTCTCCCACTTCTCCACTACCTTAGAGCTTTAGTCTTCATCCCCTGGAAATGATGTATTACAATGTCATCCAGTATAACATTGGAATAATAAACTGGTAAATCAGAAACTGCATTTATATCTTATTAGAAAGCATACACACCATCATGTGAAAATATCTTAGATGAATATTAGATTGCACAACTGTTCTAGATTAAAATTCATTGCAGGTCTTCTTTTTAGAGGTGTTAAAATAATGAGTTGCTCATTCACATGATACTTATTTGACATCTGAGCTATCTGTATTATAGTTTTACTCCCATGACATAAAAAGAAAGAAGGGAGTTCTTGGGATGCATGTCTGCTATCAACATATTTTATTCAAAGCTTGTTTGATAATGTAAAAGAATGAATCACAAACAAGTCTGGTAAGTTATTTCCCTTGCTACATTGTACCATCATCTTCACATTTAGAAAACAGCCACTCTACTTTGAAAATAGTATAAATTGAGAAAAATATTTCAGTTGGAGGGATCATTTGTCCAATTTGTTACTCGATATACTTTGGTCAGAATAAATAGAGGTAAAGTCAACTTTAAGAAACAGAAATAAATATGCTAAAAGCACAGATACAGGTAATTGGATCGTCATCATTACTCATGAAGCAGTTTCAAATCCTACATACAGCATAGACTTATTTAAAGTTAGTATCACAATGTTCCCATTTACAAAATGTAAGTTAACCATGTGAAACAGAAAAAGCTACCAAACAATCACATACTAAGTATAACAACTACCCTACCTGAATAGTCACAAACAATCCACAGTTTGGACCTACTTTAACTAATATATTTTCTAAGTATTTACTAATTTCTAATTAAGTATTAGAAAATAGGACCTTGTTCTAAACATTTACAATCCTAAAAAGATGCATCAGATTAGATGGCTTCACAGTGGTTATGACTATAATAAGCAATGCATTAGTACAAGCAGCTAGGGCAGTGGTTCTCAAACTTTTTTTTTGCAGACCACTTGAAAATTGCTGAGGGTCTCAACAGACCACTTAACTTTTTTTTGTTCTACAAATCAAAGCACACAATTCATATTTTAATATCAGTAGTCTTATCTTTCTAATGCGATGGATGTACCTGGGTTTTTTTAGCAAAATTCTGGGAAGTCGGGTGTAATGTTTGTCAGCTTTAGCCTTAGGTCACCTTTCCGCAGACCACCTGAATGGAGCTCATGGACCAGTGGTGGTAAATACACCTAGTTTGAGAACCTCTGAGCTAGGAGATAGCAGTTACCAACAACTCATTCATTTGTTAGTATCGGAGGGATACAAATGCCCAATCAGCAACCAGGAGCAGATGAACAGCATTAAGTCAGTTAGACACAAGAGCTCTCAGGAAGCCCTGATCTCCTATGATCTAGGAAAAAGTTTGAAAGAGAAAACCACATACAAGTTGAACAGCAGTGATGATGGACAAACAGCCACCAGAAATTATGGTTGCTTGCAAGTCAAATTGGTGAAACCCTGCATGTCTATGAGGACTACTGCAGTGTCCAGTGTACGCTGGACTTGGAGAAGAGAGAGATGACCAGACTACCTTTAAGTACAGCAAAATAGTCCAGAAAGGGCTAGGTGAAATTGATGATGATTGTGGAGCCTGCGCCTCGCTCCGCCTGGCCTATCGGGGTGTTGCCCCTCCCCTCAACTCGCCTGCCACGACTTGGATGTACTCAATTACCTTCAGAGGGGTCTACAGTGGAGATCTTTATCCTGGGTGGGTCCTCCCGATAGACGGTGTTATTCACGGTTATCGGACGCGGTGATCCACGGGGCTCCGCCTCCCCTACACCCCGTCCACACGCCAACCGCTGGGCGATGTATTCCAGATGTTGCCAGGCCCAGTATGATGGCCTCTGACTGGTTCCCGGTCATCCTCCCTCCTGCTGGGAGGGGTTTCTCCTTTCTCCTCTCTTACAGATAATACTCCTCTGAATCAGGGGGAGCTGGTGGGTGCTCCCCCTGGTTCCAGCCCCCTCCTGGGGCCTCCGCTGTCTCCCCTTTCCTCCCGTCCGCAGAACGCTCCCCTGCCTCCTGGGCGTCTGCCGCTTCAGGATGCAGAGAGAGTGCCTCGGCTTGCACTCTCTGACTGCCTTTCGCTTGGCTGTTTGCGAAAGGCTTCCAGCTCTTGCCTAAGCTGCCTGCTTGAGACCCGCAGGCGGGGTCCTCTCCGCACCGTGCGAGAGCCTGCAGCACGGGCATCACACCCGTACTCTCTCTCCCTGGCTCTCCTCCCCTCCCTGTCCTGCCGGCATTTTTAAACCTTCCCGCAGCGGCCGCTCCGTCCGCTGGGATTGGCTCAGCTGTTCACCGCGCGGGGAACAGCTGTTGCCAGGGCTGGCGTAATGGCGGCTCGCGCGGCTGCAACCGCGAATGCGGCTCTTCCTCCCGCTGCTCCTCAGCCGGTACGTATGCCCTTCTGGGGGCTTGCTCTCGGGGTCTGGGGTCTGTGGGTCCCCTCTTCTCTCCCTCACTAGCCTGTGGGGGCACTTCGCCGCCACAGACCTCCCCCCTTAAGTTGCCTTGTGGCGGCTGATTTTCTCTCGTGACGGCATGTGTCACCTGCGGCTCCTCCCTATGGATGTGGCCCGTACCTTCCTCTGCGTCGTCTGCGCCTCCCCACCTGGACAAGAAGTCAGCCACAAAGTTATCTCGGCCCGGACGGTGTATCACCGTGAATTTGAATGGCTGTAAAGCCAAAGCCCAGCGGGTGATTCTGGTGTTCATGCTCTGTTTCTGTGTTAACCACTGTAGTGGTGCGTGTTCTGTTACTACCACGAATTCCCTCCCCATCAGGTAGTACTTAAAATATTCTATTGCCCAGCGTATTGCCAGGCACTCCCTCTCAATGGTGGCATACCTGGTTTCTGCATGACTGAGTTTCCTGCTGGCAAAGGCAATTGGGTGCTCCTCCTGCCCATGTTTCTGCAGTAACACTGCTCCCAGCGCCCGTCCTGATGCATCCGTCTGCAAAACGAAAGGGGCGTTAAAGTTAGGCGTGTGCACGACAATGTCATGGTGCATTGCTTCTTTCAAATTCTGGAAGCTCTTTCGCATCCCCGGTGTCCATTTCAGTGGCGTCACAGCTTTCCCAGCTAACGCGTCTGTAAGTGGTGTGGCGAGCGTCGCGAAGCAGGGTATAAATCGCCGATAATAGTTAACGAGTCCCAAGAAGGAACGCAGTTGTTTGCGGGTTCTCGGTTCCTGGAACTGCCTTATAGCCTCAATCTTATCTGTGAGTGGCCGAACTGTCCCTCAACCTACTCGAAATCCTAGGTATGCTGTTTCTTTCCCCGCCAGTTTACATTTCTTCGGGTTGGCGGTCAGCCCTGCTGCTCGGAGTTCCCCCAGGACTGCTCTGAGGTCTTGGAGGTGTTGTCGCCAGCTGGCAGAAAATATAATGATGTCATCAATGTATGCCGCCGCGTATGCTGCGTGGGGTGCCAATAGGTTGTCCATCAACCTCTGAAATGTCGCAGCTGCTCCGTTGAGGCCGAAGGGCATCCGTGTGAATTCGAATAGGCCCCATGGGGTCCCGAAGGCTGTTTTGACACAATCCGTGGGTCGCATCGGGATCTGCCAATATCCCTTTGCCAGATCAAGCGTGGTTATATACTGTGCTTCCCCGATTTTCTCAATGAGGTGAGTGACATGGGGCATCGGAAAGGCATCAAACGTAGTCAGGGCATTGAGCTTCCTGTAGTCTATACATATGCGCAATGACCCATCAGGTTTGACGACGGGGACTATGGGGCTCCGCCATGGACTGCGGGACGGTCGTATAATCCCTTGTTCTTGCATTCTCATGATCTCTTGCCGTATTTCCTGTTGCCACCGCTGAGGTATCGGCCTCCATCTCTCCCTCACCAGTGCTCCCTGAGGGGTCCTGATTTCATGTTCTACTCCCGTTACTCGTCCCGGGATCTCTTGGAACACTGCCCTAAATTCTTCTATCAAAGCTAGTAATTCTTGCTGTTGGTGATGGCCCAACTCCTTACCCATCTGTACTGACCCCTCCTTCCCGGGTCTCCCTAACCCGGGACACAGCGGTCCCAGGTCCTCCTTTGTATCCTCGTCTAGGGCCAACCAGCCCTGAGGAGTTTTCCACTCCTTGAGCAGATTTACGTGGTAAATCTGTCATTCTCGGCGGTGACCTGGTTTAAGCAATTCGTAATCCACGGGCCCTACTTGTCTCACCACGGTAAATGGCCCCTGCCACATAGCCAGCTGTTTGCTGGAGGAGGTTGGCAGCGATACCAAAACTTTGTCCCCCGACTGGAACGTCCGTATTTTCACCTTCTGATTGTAACGCCTTTCCTGTATGCCTTGGGCGTCCCTCAGGTTTTGCCTGGCGATCCGTTGGGCCGTGGAGATTCGGTCTTGTAGCTCCTCCCGGTACCTCTCCGCCAACACCCCCAAGCCTATTGGCTTCTCCCATTCTTCCCTTACGATTTGTAGCAGTCCCCGAGGGCTATGGCCATACACCAACTGAATTGGGGAGTACTGGGTTGACTCTTGCGGCGCGTCCCGTATGGCAAACAGCAAGGGTGTCAAGATAGTATCCCACCTCTGCGGGTCTTCCTGGGCACACCGCCTGAGCATCCACTTGATGGTCCCATTTAACTTTTCTACCAAAACATTAGTTTGGGGATGGTAGACTGAGGTCTTTAGCTGGGTGATGCCAAGCGTTTTACATAAAGCTTTCATTACCCCAGACATAAAGTTTGTTCCCTGGTCTGTGAGTATCTCCCGAGGTATGCCCACCCGTGCTATCCACTTAAGAAGTTCTTCCGCTACTCGAGTGGCAGTTATGGACCTTAGGGGCACGGCGTCTGGGAAACGGGTGGCATAATCTACCATCACCAGGATATATTGGTATCCGTTATGAGACCTGGGGAGGGGTCCTACTATATCCAGGGCGACCCGCGAGAATGGTGTCTCTACTATTGGCATGGGCTTCAGGGGTGCCCTTGGGGGCTTCCATTCCTGGGCCCTCTGATACTCTGGGCATGCGGCCCCCAACCTTTCCACATCCTCTTGGAGATGAGGCCAAAAGAATTCTTGGGTCAGCCTCGCCCGGGTCTTGTTACGTCCCAGATGGCCACCCAGGGGTGAGTCATGGGCCAGTCTCCACACCACTTGGCGAAGTGCGGTCGGGACCACTAATTGTCTCCCCCGTATGGTACCCCCCCACCCCATTGGACCCGATATAATAGCCCCCCTGTTACCTCGAAGCCGGGACGCCCCTGTGAGGGTCCTTCCCCGGGGTTGGCGTCCCACATCCGCTGCAGTTCCAGGTCCTCATGTTGTGCCCTACAAAATTGGGCCGCACTCACGAACTGTTCTAGGTCGATGTCGCCTGTCATTGTTTCGTTGCGATGGGCTGGGCCCTCGCCGGCCCATCCATCGCCCCTCTTGATCCGGTTCCTCACCTCCTGCGTAGCCCTCACTCGCTCAAGGACTGTATAGAATGGGCCCCATTCTCGGCCTAGTATCATCTCACATGCCAGGGTCGGGGCAATTCCAACTCGTAGCTCTCCGCTAATCTCCATCACCCTAAGCGGAACATAGCAAGTCTGGAACCGCATCTCCCCCCCTAGTATGCAGGTCATCGTCAGGGGCCCCTCACTCTTCCGTTCCCTCTGCGGAGCGAGGTCTGCCCGAAGTAGGGAGTGGGAACACTCCGTGTCCCATGTGGCCTTAACCACCCTGTCTCCAACCCATGCGGTTATTACGGGCCGGTTCCATCCCTTCTTCTGGGTTGCCGACCCGAAACTGCAGTCCATGGGTTCCCCTCTCTCCGCCTCTTTGCCTCTATCCCGGGAGGGTGGATATCCTGTAGGGGTGCGACTCAGCTCGCTCAGGCCTTCCCCACATTCATGGGAGATGTGTCCAGTTTGCCCACAGCGGTAACACACCACCCCTTTCGGTGGCCCTCATCTGGAGACCATTCGCCTTTCCCCTTTGCTTGTGGGTCCCTCTTTAGTGCCTCGGGAGCCTCGTCCGTATCCCCGTTCCCTTTCTGAATTTGCAAAGGCCTCCGCCAAGCGAAGTGCCTCTTTGCTAGTTTGCGGCTGGTGTCTGCGTACCCACCCCTGGGCATCCTCTTCCAAATCCCATAGGAATTGTTCTAACAGGATCTGGTCCATCACGCTCGCCCGGTTGAACTTGCCGGCTGGCAACCATTTGTTGAGTGAGTCCCTTAAAGCTTGCAACAACCCCTGGGGTCGCCTGGCCTCCTTGGACTTTCGGGCTCTAAAGGCCTGACGATGACTTTCTGGTGAAATCTCAAGCCTGTAGAGGATTGCTGCTTTCACTGTCTCGTAATCACGAGCTTCGTCCCTTGATAGCACTCGGTAGGCCGCTTGGACCGGATCTATCACCAGCGCCCCCAGGTGGTGGCTCCGCTGACCACGGTCCAACCCTGTCTGGATGGCTGTCCTCTCGAATGCCTCGATATAAGCTTCTGGGTCATCCTCCCTAGTCATCTGGGGCATTTTAAATAAAGCAGCATTTCGCTGTATCCACTCCTGCTGGTGTGCGCCCTGTTGTTGCTGCACCGCCAGCACCTGCCCTATGGCCTGGATAACCTGAGTAAGCAGCTCCGTGGGCGCGAGGGCTGGCTGCTGCATCGCTATCGGGTCCCGGGTCGGGACACTGTCCCTTTACCACCGTACGAGAATGATGCCATTTCCCGGCCAATGCACCACTGTGGAGCCTGCGCCTCGCTCCGCCTGGCCTATTGGGGTGTTGCCCCTCCCCTCAACTCGCCTGCCATGACTTGGATGTACTCAATTACCTTCAGAGGGGTCTACAGTGGAGATCTTTATCCTGGGTGGGGCCTCCCGATAGACGGTGTTACTCACGGTTATCGGATGCAGTGATCCACGGGGCTCTGCCTCCCCTACACCCCGTCCACACGCCAACCGCTGGGCGATGTATTCCAGATGTTGCCAGGCCCAGTATGATGGCCTCTGACCGGTTCCCCGGTTCCCGGTCATCCTCCCTCCTGCTGGGAGGGGTTTCTCCTTTCTCCTCTCTTACAGATAATACTCCTCTGAATCAGGAGGAGCTGGTGGGTGCTCCCCCTGGTTCCAGCCCCCTCCTCCGCTGTCTCCCCTTTCCTCCCGTCCGCAGAACGCTCCCCTGCCTCCTGGGCGTCTGCCGCTTCAGGATGCAGAGAGAGTGCCTCGGCTTGCACTCTCTGACTGCCTTTCGCTTGGCTGTTTGCGAAAGGCTTCCAGCTCTTGCCTAAGCTGCCTGCTTGAGACCCGCAGGCGGGGTCCTCTCCACTCTGTGCGAGAGCCTGCAGCACGGGCAGCACACCCGTACTCTCTCTCCCTGGCTCTCCTCCCCTCCCTGTCCTGCCGGCATTTTTAAACCTTCCCGCAGCGGCCGCTCCGTCCGCTGGGATTGGCTCAGCTGTTTGCCGCGCGGGGAACAGCTGTTGCCAGAGCCAGCGTAATGGCGGCTCACGCGGCTGCAGCCGCGGATGCAGCTCTTCCTCCCGCTGCTCCTCAGCCAGTACATATGTCCTTCTTGGGGCTTGCTCTCGGGGTCTGGGGTCTGTGGGTCCCCTCTTCTCTCCCTCACTAGCCTGTGGGGGCGCTTCGCCGCCACAATGATAATCACAGGATCAGTAATTGTTAGGAGCATGTGAATGCAAAAGACGTGGTTAGAAATTCTTCCTTGCAAATTATCAGAAAAGGACAAAATCTGAGCATCAAAGACTGAGGGCTGCCATGCAACAGGAATATCAGACCAGAATCTTTGAAGACTACAAACTTTTTTCCTTGCACTTTTGAAGACTGTGGTAAATTCCTCCACAACGGATAACTACAAATAGGGCTAGCAGAACCAGGGAACAGGACTAAAGATGCAAAGTCAACGATGGGGAAAAATTATAAGGTGAGCAGCAATGGTGAGGTTCTTCTTTTTAAAACACTACCTGAAGTGACTCCTTCTGAGAATTCAATGGTTAGTAAGTACAATCACTTCTCCTATGAAAGTCATCTTTTCTACTACTACTTCAAAAAACAAATAAACGCTACATGCAAGAAAACCATACAACTTTATTTGATAGAGTCTGTATCAAACTTGGAAAAGCATATGGGTGAGAATCACTAACAGCATGGGGTAACACACAAAATTGCAGTGTTGTTTTCAATGTACCAGCCCATGGGGTTTTTAATTATATCCAAAAAAAAAAAAAAAGATGGGGGGGGTGGGGAGGGAAAGGTGGAAATCAAAGCCCAAAGGTGCAGCTGTTGCTAGTGCTATCATGAAGTAGTCTCTTCTACAGAATTAGTTCCTAGTGGTTTTTCTTCCATTCACCATCACCCATTTCCTGTGTTGCTTTGCTAAATTTATTTAAATACTTTCTTCAAAAGGAAAAAAAAAAGCATTGTAAGAAGAAAATGAGAAAATTATAATACATTAAAATGCCTTTGATTGAAGACCTATGTGCATGTTTAAACTTCTCCAAAACATTTTGAACAATGAAAGAGACACAGGTTGGGAAAAGAACAACATTCAAGGACAGAAGCAATTGGAAATTTGAGTTAGTCAACATCTTGATGAAAATCATCTCGATTAAATCGACTAAGGAGCCCCTTATAGCATACATTATATAAATTGTAACAAAAAGATAAAAAGCATATAGAGAAGGTGAATAATGATTTCCTTTTTGGCAGATTTTCCCATGATGGTGGATAAAAGTAGAAAATCGACTGGCTGATACTCAAGAAATCAATGGAAGTTTTTTACCTCAATGCATTTAGATAAGGAGAATTTAATCTAGCTACCATCAAAATATGATCCACTGAGGTACTGGAATCCCTATTCCTGAACATTTCATAATTATTTTCATCAGCAGCCCTTAAAACTGTAAACAAATATTTTAATGGTTTTCTTTTTCAAATACAGGATTTAGATGTCTCACTATCTAATATACTTGTGCAGAAGTTAAATACATAAATCAGGATTTTTGCATGCACAATCCTCAGAGTGAGCGCTTTAAGTAGATTGTTGCATCCACATGAATTTCAAATAAAATCATGCTAGCCTATATAGGGTCTGCCCTGAGAAGATTTTTAAAGTGTCCCTTTTCATGTTAGCTGTTCCCTTGAGTAATTTTTCCAAATGTGCTTCAAAGTCACCTGTGTGCCTGCAGATGTTAGTTTAGTTGTGAAAATCTGAAAAGACAGCAGGAAAATCTGAAAAGACAGCAGGTCAAAATATCTGAGGGCACATGTTTATGGGACCCGATTTACAATCACACAGCTCATAGATTGGGCTCCTGCTGTGCACACGTTCACTGGTGCCAGGAGACATGCCAGGAATGCAAACTAAATAAATTAGGGGCATAGGGGGAAATGGGAAAGAGGTAGGCAGGATTGGGGAGGATGACAGCACATCTAAAAATAGCCCAGTCAGGGTGGTTGGGGTAGAAAAAGTGCAGCCCTAGGCAAACAGATGAGCTTTTCCAACCCTGGGGCTTCACTCCAAATACATACAAAAAAATCAGGTTAAACTGGGCATTTACCAGCCTGATTTATGTAGTGCCTGATCTAAATTCCCTAAAACACATGTACAGTTTGGCAATTAGACTGACTTGACCCTAGTTAGGTGGAGCTAAATGTAACATCTGGCCTATGAGAAAAAAACAACCATGCTGTATAGTTTGAGACTATGTAGTGCCTTGAAATAGGGCACTTAATCACAAAGAATTCAGAATTCAGATTTTCATACATTTCAGTACTTTTAACCAATTGTAAATTTGAGTCTAATGCTTCCTGCAACCTGCTGAATAGTTTCAGTGCCAGATACTTAAACAGAAAAGACAAGATAATGGTTATCGTAATGGTTTCACTGTGAGAGTGGAGGGCATTCAGAATTCATAAGAATTCAACACATGCAGGATCAGGCCTTTAAGCTCATAGAATAATTTGTACAGGATTGCATTCGTCCTCAATAAGCTTTAAATAGATACGTACAAAATCCATTAGGATTTCCCTTACCTTAAACTCAAGGAAAGCAGCTTCAAAAGGCAAAATTCTTGCAAAATTTTAAAAAGCAGAAACATACTCAGAGGAAGCAATTGAGAATTATGAAAACCAAGATCCACACTTATTTGGTTTGTTTTCTCTCCCCTCTTTTCAATAAACTTTCATATAGATTATACATGTGGTCTTTGAAACTTGTAAAGTTGCATCATCCCCCCACAAAGCATAAATAGCCGTGTTTAAAGGTACTATTGCAAATGATGTAGGAAAGCAAAAAATCACACTGAGAAGAAAGAAGCATATTGAAGAGATCAAACACAGAACTTTGCAGAATCATTTTGCCTAATGTCTAGTTTATGTACCATATTTAATCAAATGCAAGATGACATTTTTTCTCATTCCACACTGAGAAAAAAGCCCATCATCTTAGACTGAAATACAAACAGGTTAGGGGCAATAGCAGCAGCTCAGACTCTGACCTGGGGCTCAGAGTCAGAGCAGTAGCCACTTCACCCCCTCCCCCCCATCCCACCCCATTCCCCATGCGTCCCTCATCCTTGGGTCCTTGCTTTCACCCCCCCCCCCCAGACCCTTACACCTCTTTCCACCTCCCCCACTGTGTACTTTCATGTTGCAGCTCCATCTCCAGCCTGGAGGATAGACCATGCTGACTCTGGACTTCACTTAGTCACACAGTGGTGGTGGAGGTGTGAGTCTGGCTCCAGCTCTGGCTAAGCGTGGGGGAAGCTGGAGGAAGTACATGCTCTGTATCTTGGGGTGGAGTGGAGCTGGAGCTGCAATGGGAAGGTAACTAGTGGCAATGGGGTGAGAAAGCAGCATGGGTTGCAGGCAGAGGAGGGGAGAACAAGAAGGCAGGTGCCAAGAAGGACAAATGGTAGCGGGAAGATGACAGAGGGTTCAGGCATAAGGGATAGATGGAAGGAAAGAGGGCCATGGGGGGGGACAGATAAGGCTAAGTAGGGAGTGGGTACAGGCACTGCAGGGCCAAGTGTGGCAGATGTGGTGCATATAAGCACTGCAGGGAGGTAGCATTTGACTCCCCTGCCCACCCCCTCTGCCAGCCCCCCTACCACTGGTTGCCCCACCTGGAGTGATATTGGGGGGGATTATTCAACATACCACTCCAAAAGTTAGATTTAACACATGGAAAACTATAACAAATTTATACATTTTCCATGTCTAGAATGTAATTATTTGGGAGTCATCTTAAATTCAAAGCCATTTTGTTTTCAGGTAAATGTGATATTTCTAATCATATTACATATTACACCTAGGAAGGAAACAAAATGTTTGACAGGAAACAAGGGCTACTTAAAGAGGAAAAGAAATATTTCATTGGGAGAACACCAGTGCTAAACACTACAGTAAAGTTAGAAGTACATTGACAGTTTGAATACTTTAAGTGACTCAAAGTTCTTAGTTGAACTTCAGTATGTTTCATTTGTAGGTATGCTCTTGCTTAAATTAAACCAGAGCCCTCCAACTGGCTGCATGCAGCCCCAAGGAGTTAAAATAAGGCTCCAGGGCTCTGGAGGGCAATCATTTGGATTGTCACAGCAGCTGCATTCTCCGGGCTCCTCTTCAACTTCCATGTTCTGTGCCCACCCCAGTGCCTGATGTGACATGGCACTATGCAGCATGGGGCATTTGGGGCAAGGCCATGCCAGTGTGGTACCACGGTGGGAGGGAGGGACAGAAGTCATGCAGGCATCCACTGCAGCAGCGGGGAAACAAGTATTTAGTGTCACTGCAACAGCGTGGTGGATGGTCCCCACTAGTAAGGCTCACAAGGGATGCAGCCCCCAGCTGCTTGGAAGCTGGACAGCCCTGAATTAAACCAATGATCTACTGCAACCACAATCTCTGCTTAAGCCTATTGATTTTAGAACCCTGCCAGGCATGTAGGTAAAGCTGTGATCCACATGAAGGAATTGAGAATCAGATCCCATCACACCTTATTTCCAGTGCAGAGGGAGCCTGGGATCATAATTCAAGGTTCCCCCTGCACTGGCAAGTAGCAAGCTCCTGTGGCTGGGAGACCCCACAACTAAGAGGGTTCCCAGTCCCAGGGTGCATGATACAGTCCTGCAGCTGAGAGCTTTGTAATTGATTCAGGCTCCCAGCCATGGTAGTGCATGTGGCCACACATTCAATTAATTAATGGTGTGACAAGGACCAGTCACAAAGTTATTACATATGTTTTGTATAACAATTTTGTGGCTTATTCCTTGTTTTATAATGCCATGAATTGCTTTAATAAGTGCCTTAGTTACAACTTAAGATGCAATTAACTGGTTAATAGCATCTTAAGTATAATGTGTCACAGAGGCCTTGGACACATAGGCTAGGGATTGACATTATACATAAACTAGTATAAGTGACTGGAAACTGGTTCAAATCTGTAACACAACAGAAGTTCAGTACGCATAAGCCACTTTAAAAGTGTCTGAAACCAGTTTAATATGGATGTAGTATCAGACTTAATTGATTTAGGTTAAATAAGTTTATTTAGTTTCTGTTCCAGATCCCCTCCAGATTCAAGTTAACTCACAGTCCTGGCCCCACCCCCGCAAAAACACACCAGAATGCTTTGCATCTCCCCTGCAAACCCTCCCTTGCAGGGTGGGTAGGCTAGCCTTGTCCCAAGCTTTCTGCTCCAGCCAAGCAGGGAGGTGTGCTTCAGCACCCCCCAGCTTCTGACCTAGGCTACTGCAGGCATGTAGCTGCATTTCTGGAATCAAAAATGAATGTCTGTTTATTTGCTTATTGGTTCAACCTATGCAGCCTAGAGTAATCCTGCAAAGATTGAATCACTTCAGCCTGGGGTTTTTTGACCATCTTACATAGCCATAAGGGTTCTGCAAAAGCACAATATCTCACTACCTCTGTAAACCTGAATTCCTCTCCCATTCACATGATACTTAAACACTACCTGATCTGGTTCTCATAACCTTCACACCACCTAGGAACTGAAAAAACAGGAAGAGTTAGATAAGACCTATTTTATAAAAAATAGATTGTTCAATAATCCAATAGAAATGTATACAAAGAGAAACCATACCAAACAAACCCCACAGACAAACGTTTTTGCATGTGCCTAACTAAGTTTCTATATATTTTTTACTATGGCAGATATACAAGGTTATTCAAACGTCACCCTGTCAGATGTTCATTTCTTTTTCTCTATTAGGAATGCAGTTGTTTATTCCACACTCCTGGCACACACAGAAATTCCCCACTGATATCAACTTTAACTGAATGAACCATATATAGCAGTCCCAGTCCTTCATTCAAGTATTAGACCATGATATTTTTGCCCTTCAATTTCTTGGTTTTTCTTGCCCAAAAGATATTTATGTAAGGCAGGCCCTCACTCCATAAAAAAATTGTAGAATTTTAGAGTGATGTTAAATAAATAATCAGTCAGTTAAGCTAGGCTTTTTTTTTCTTTAGCTTTAGTTCAGTTGGAATCTGTTTAAAAACTCAGCCAAAATTTGCATTCAAACCAAAATAGGTTTCCATGCAGGGATTTGAAGAATCTTTCCCGGTAAGATAGATCTAAGATTCTGTAGAAATAGTTCCCAAAGTCTTGTAAATATAAAAATCTCTGTTTCTGAGGATTTATGCATTATATTCATTTGCTATTAGAATGGCACAATAACATTTCAGTTTCTCCATTAGAAATTGTAAGTGAAGGCTAAGTCTCAAGAATGAGTGCTTAGAATAGAACTGCTTATTTCATTCCTGCTTCAGATAACTGACACTGCCAATTGAATTATAACATCCACATTAGAGGGGAAGTCCTTAGCTATCGTCTAGAGTATACATTTGTGTTTTTCATATTTTGTGTATTACATTGTAAAATGCAGCCACAGAAAGAGAGCATGTTCAATTAGACCTTCACCTGCAAGTTACAACTATACCAACAACAGTACAAAATGTCTTGGAGTGACTTCAGAACAAGAGAATGAACAGAGAAAAATGCATACAACCCTATTTAAACAAGTAGCATAATGTTGAAGCATGCAAACTCCATATTGAAAACTGACCAGTTCATATCAAGCTTATTTAATTGGCAAATATCATCATTATTAGGGGTGTGCAAGGGGTCCCTATTTGATCTGGATTTTGATTCAGCCCAAATTGTGGACAGTGATTTGATTCGTTGATTCAGATCACTGTCCCCGATTTGATATGGCTGAATCCGAATCTGAAGATTTGATGCTGATTCAGAGAACCCGCAACTCGGACATAGATGCAGCTTTAAATGTTTTTTCTACATACCTTGAGGTAGAATAAATGCATCAAATACTTAAGCATGACAGTTAAACAAGCTTTGGGTGGAGTTTGACCATTTTACAACAAGACTGGTAGAAGGGAGTCCTAGTAACATTACGTGTGTATAGATCTAAAGTAAAGTCCATTTTATTGTATGGAAGGAGAACTACGGGGTGCTAACCCCAACAGGTTCATTCCAAAATAAGAAGTGGTTAGATTTTTTTTTTTTTTTTTTTTTTTTTTTTTTAAATCTGTTCCAAACTCTATGATGTGGCAGGGGGAGAGATGAGAGGAGGGGAGGTGGGAAGGGGACCAGGTTATGCAGTCTGAAATGGGGGTTTTTAAATTTGAATATTTAGCTCAGTTAGGAACTGTAGATTACGGGTTAACAATAAGATCTCGTATCCCTATCCAAGACCCAAAGAAGTGCATTTTAGAAGCCTCTTTCTTCCAAACAAACCCTTATTTGTATGGTTAAATAATCTTTAGAAGTTTCCCAGACAAATATGTGCAGACAGTTATCAACCCAATATTTCTCCATATTTAAGGCACAATAAAAAATGAAGAATTAAAGATGCCAATATGCAGACAGGTATACAAGGCAGTGAGGTTCTCTCAAACTTAACCTTTTTGTTAATTAATAAAGCACTCTTTTGGCCTAGAAACCTATCTATCTGAAGTACAAAACCACAAACAATGAAAGGCCATAGCAAGACTGCTTTTCACTTTAATGAGAGCTGTAGTTGTCATGGGGAAGTAGTGTTGGACTCTGTAGGGAGACAGGATGTGCTCTTGCAGGAAGAATGAGATAGATGACCCAAATCACTATTTGTGGTCTTGTTCTTTGTTTGAAGAAATGAGGGAAATGGATCTCTCCATTAGTGTAAAATGTTAAGTACTCAGCTAATGAAAAAAACCAAACAATTTGGCTCCTCTCTTAGAGCTTACGTTCTGTCCTGTTCTCCACAGGTATATTTGCACAAGAATAAGGGCCAAAATCAAATAGAATACTCTGTTTTTAATTTTTTTATTCTACTATTTTAGGTTGCTTAATTTTATTTTATGTTTCTGTATCATCATATTATGTTCATTTTTACTTTAGTTTAAATTAGCAGAATATGTAATTTTAATGTATGCTTTTACCAATAACTACAAATCATGTAATTTATTATATACAGTTTTATTGTCAATTCCACTGCATGTTAGCAAAAGTTGTAAATAAACTACTATTACATGTAGGGTTAGTCTCATTCTGATTATACCGACAGAAATCAAGTATAGATCCACTAAAAATAATCAAATATGAATACAGTATAAAGTAATTCACAATCTGGGTGTCACACACTGTGGGGAGGGTGAGAAATGATGGTGAGAACTAGATGCCATATTTCTTTGCATACCACATGCATCTATTCCTCTGAAGTCCGCCCTCCAGATTTGGGAAGCACATCTTAAGGCAGGAAGTTGATTTTTCTTCACTGGAATAGAAGCACACAGATGCTGTACTCTAATGGCTGCCACTTCCTTCTAGTCCAGCAAGCAGAAAGGATGAAGTTCAATATTAACCCTCTCACATCTACTAAGTAATTTGCAATAACTATTGACTGAGCACCATAGCTTATGCCTGAAACAATTAAGATGGCTCAGGGCAAGTTAGCTACTGCATACAGCCTGCACTATCTTAATGAGGCTTGTGGTATGGAAGCAACACTTAGCATTTAAAGGAACTTATATAAAGAACTATTCACAGTAAAGCACTACTTTACCCTGAACCCTTGCTACTGTCCTTTTCAAGTCTACAGCCTAAGCTTTGCTGATGTCCTGCCATATCAAGAAGCTTTTGTTGCCTCACTCAGCTATTCTCCTGGGATGCCACAGGTCTGAAAATGGATCAGTTACAACATAGCACAGGATCTTGTGATCAAATATCTTATGTCTAGGCACTGAAACCCCATAACATAGCACAAATGAGATTCTGATGTCAAAAACATGAGGCAAGTTGCTAACTGATATGCAGATTTTATGTACTCTGATGTTCTATGTGTAGAGCATATGTTTTGGGTTTTTCTATGCCGTTGGCAAGCTTACACATTTTTTGGTGTGTCACTCTATATGGGTACAAGACTCCTTTAAAAAAAGGTACTACAGTATCTTTGACAGCTGTGCTTCTCAGGCTATAGGCAGAAATTCAATTTAAGATGCGATAAGATCTCAACCTACATCCCCAATAATCACATATCCTACTATACAACATGTGCATGGCAAAACAAGCGATTTTGGGATCAGAGATTAGATCCCAATCATGACTTATTTTCTGGTTCTGAGGGAGCTTGAGCAAGATGCAAGCAATCAGCTGATTGTCAATTGGGTCCAGGATCCAAATCAGTCCCTGACTACAGCTGACAATTATCTCAGTACACGGGAAGATATAAAACTGTGTGTGCTGCCCAAATGAGTGGCACACATGGTTTGGGCAGGTCCCAATGCACAGACAACACAACACAGTATCGTGCTCCATGTTCATGGGAAGCTATATAAATCCTATATACCATGAGGTTGTGCAGCACATGGAGATTATCCAGTACCCCATGTATCGTGAGCTATAAACCTAGGTAAGGGATCTATGAAATCAGGTTGTGACAGATTCCAAATGCATATTCAATTTAAGGCAAGATGCAAACAAGCCACAAAAAAAAGTCATTCCACATATAATGTGGAAGAACTATGTGGCCTATTTACTGCATTATCGCACCTTAAATTGAGTTGCACATGTGGCTGGTTACTATTTAAGGTGCGATTAATTTGTTAATTGCATCTTAAATGTAAGATGTGACAAGGGCCTTATTCATATTATGATGGAAACCATATTATTAATTTTAGTGCCTATGAAAGTTTTCAGATGGCCACTTGGGAGTTACAATTCATATGTAGTCTGAAAAGTTTCCATTAAATAGACTATTATTATCCATGATATGATAGCTTAGTTATCTGTGATTATTATTGCTGCTGCTAAAACGCTTTAGTCCTCTTATTCATAGATTTCATAGACATTAGGGCTGGAAGGGACCTCATAAGATCATTGAGTCTAGCACCCTGCCCAAGGGACAGAAAGTCAGCTAGGGTCAAAGGATTCTAGTAAGATAAGCATTCAAATGTTTCTTAAAGATGTCCAGAGTAGGTGCTTGCACCACCTCTGTGGGGAGTCTGTTCCAGGCCTTTGGGGCTCAGACAGTAAAGAAGGTTTTCCTTATGTCCAGCTTAAAATGGTTTTGCAGGAGTTTGTGACCACTGGATCTTGTCATCCGTTGGGGTGCTCTGGTGAACAGGCATTCCCTCAGATGCTAATGCACTTATGTACTTATAGGCTGCCACCAAGTCACCCCTAAGCCTGCACTTCTCCACACTGAAAAGTCCCATAGCTCACAGAGTCTCTTCATAAGGCCTCTCCCTCCTGCCCTCTGATCAAGCTCTCCTCTGGACTCTTTCAAGCTTCTCCATGTCCTTCCTAAATTGTGAAGCCCAGAATTGGATGCATACTCCAACTGTGGCCTCATCAAGACAGAATACAGCAGAAAGATAACATCCTGGGTCTTGCTTGAGATGCATTGGTAGATGCAAGCCAGAGTTCTGTTTATTTTGCTAGCTGTGGTATCACATTGGTGGCTCACGTTCATTTTGCCATCAATCATGGCCCCCAAGTCTCTTTTGGTTATGGTGCTAGTAAGTGTAGCACTGCCTAGCCTATAAATGTGATGCGGGTTTTTATTCCTAAGGTGGAGCACCTTGTATTTCTTTGTATTGAATGCCATCAGGTTTCATTCCACCCACCTTGCAAGCCTATCAAGCTCAGCCTGAATTATTAGCCTATCCTCAAGTGTAGAGACTCTTCCCCAAAGTTGTGTGTCATCAGTGAACTTAGAGTCAGTCTGCTTCTGATACCAGTGTCCAAGTTATTTATGAAGATATTAAAGAGTACAGGTCCGAGACCAGAGCCTTGGGGGACACCACTAGTCACTGAGTAACACGTTGATTTGGTTCTGTCATCTACCACCCTCTGGGACCAACCTCGGAGCCAGTTCCCCAGCCATTGGATTGTCAAGTAGTCAAGGCTGCAGGTGTCCTCATGGAAAAATTGGGCATCATGGGAGACCAGGTCAAAGACTTTTTTAAAGTCCAAATAAATTATATCAACCTCTTCCCTTTTGTCCAGGTGATACATCATCTGGTCATAGAAAGAAATTCAGGTTGGTCAGGCAAGACCTACCCGCAACAAACCTGTGCTGGCTATCTCTAAGAATGTTGCCTTCTGTTAGCCTGTCAAGAATTGTTTCTTTGGTATTTTTTTCCAAAATATTCCCAGGGATTGAGGTCAAACTGATTAACCTGTAGTTTCCCAGGTCTTCTTTCCTACCTTGGCCCTCTTCCAATTTTCAGGTACTTTGCCTGAGTACCACAAGTTCTCAAATAACCTTGCCAGTGGCTGCGCTATGATGTCTGCCAGTTCCTTTATCACTCTCAGGTGCAATCTATCTGGACAAGCTGATTTGTGGGGATCCAGCCTCTCAAGATGCTCCCTCACAAGATCCATGCCAATTGAGGACATATATTCACCCTCACCCTGGTCATCCTGCATCATGTTAGGCAGGGTGGTCTCTTTGGCCTGGAGAAAAACCAATGCAAAGTTATCATTAAGCAGATTAGCTTTTTCCTTGGTGTTGGTAGTCAGCTGGCCCAGCTGGTTTAACAGGGGTCCAATGTTGCCCTTATTTTTCTTTTGACTCCCTACATATTTGAAGAAGGACTTTTATTGTCCTTGATTTGTGTAGCCAGTCAGAGTTCAGTTGCAGCCTTGGCTTTCCTAGTTCACTCCCTATAGGTGCAGGCCAGTGCAGAATATTCCTCCTTAGATGTGTTTCCTGTCATCCATCCTTTATAAGCCTCATTTTTATTCCTTTAAAATCTCACAGTTCAAAGGCTGTGTTCTACTACCACTTGTACATCATGAACACCATTAAATATATATCTCCAGTCAGCTACACCTATGTAAAGTTATTCAAGGCAAAGCAGATGCAACTCATTAAACTCATTTCGACAAGTCCTCCTAAACAGCTTTTTATTAACATTGTAATATTTAGTATTTTTTCTTAGTGGCTACTTCCTTATTTTTTCACTGTCCAAATTACTGTAAATTAAAATACAGCAGGCAGGAATGAAGAGGCCTTTGCTTAACATAAGAACCTGCTTATCCTACAAAACATATTTTGATAACAAAAAATTGACAAAGTCTAGACTGAGTTTACTGTCACTGTGAACAAATATATACATATTTCTGATATTCTGAGCATGGCAATATTCAGCAAGCATGGACAAGCATAATACTGCATTCTACATGGGATCATATGTTTGTTTCAAAGAATGCACATAGAAGCAAGGAAGACAAGAGTTCAAGATTTGAACCCTATGCTTTACCCTCAGCTAGTATGATACCAACTGTGAATTAGAATAAGGTTGAGGAAAAGGTTCTTACATGAAAATGCTGGAAGTAGTAACCTGCTGGTTTCAATATATTTGTCATTCTAAACTGGTTTATATTTCTAACTACAATTGTCCCCTTAATTCATTCATAAGGTTCATTTCATCTGATAGAGAATGTACTTCATAAAAGTCTGCATCATGTCACATCTCTTGGCATGGTCTGACCCAATGTGATTCCACAGATGTGATGTTAGTTCACAGTTAGCTGTCTGGCTTAAATTCTATCCAAGAGTGAGCTAGATTGTAGATCACCTTCAGTATATCTTCAGATGTGCTCATGTGGAATATATTGTTCATAGACCTAAGCATACACAAAAGGAGTTGGAATGTAGAGGAAACAGACCTGTGTTTGTGTTCTGAAAAGAAGATTGCTTTTCTGAGGATAAAAAAAAAATGTTTGGGATAACTTGTAGTACATAGTTACTTTTACAATGGCTACCACTGTTTGGACTTAATTACCCAAAACATACAAAACTGCATAAAACAGTAATGACCAAAGAGCAATATATTAAAGAGTTACTTGATCAATGTCTGCCCTCTTTCAAGTCTACAAGAGAATAACTTTTAAGGGCATTAGAAATCTATGGAATTTTAATCTATTTTAACAAAGTCTGGAGACACTTTAGGCTTTTATCATAAATGCTATATATGATACTGGTACTTTCTGCTTAGTTTGTAATGCAAAAGATTTACAAATCATTGCTATTAGATTTTGAACAAAAGCAGTTTTCAAAGGGAAAAAAAAAGGCTCTGACTTTACACTTATTCCTTTCACCTAGGGTGACTGTTACATTTTAAAATGAGCTCAAGCAAAACTATGCATTTTATCTTTAGTCTAATTATCTCTTATGCTTTCACCAGGAGAGAGGAAACAGCCATAGGGTGGGTCTCTTGTGCCACTGCAGAAGGAAGGGGCAATGGCTGTAATGACTACTCACTTCTATTCCTGAAAATTGAAAGGGAAACTTAAGGTTTAGAACTTCAAATCACTGAGGAGTTTGAGCAAAATTCTAGTTTTATCTGAACCAGTTTGTCTTTTCCTATCAGAGTCCATTTTTTTAAAAATGAACCATATATATGATGTATCATCACACTGGAAGTCCATGAAAGAATTAAAATTATCCGATGCAAACGTGACTACAAATGCAGATAGGAGGTAGTCCTAAATTTATGTCTGAGAATATGGAATGCACAATTACCAGTGCATATGAGAATAAATGTAGATGGTGTACTATAACTTATTCCTGGTTCTCATTCAGGACCCTTTGGGCATGTCTACATGTCATTGCATGGAGATGTTGCTACACCACCATGCTTTAGTACCAAAGAAACTTCTTTTTGGAAGTACTAAAGCATGGTACAGTATAGATGGTTACAGCACCATGCACACAGTGCATGGTTAGATTTTGCTACTATGTTGCCAAAGTGGCACACTACACTCAGGAAGCATGCTGCTATGGTGATATAGCTGGTGATCATGTGTAGACCCACATGATGGCTACATAGGCATAGCACACCATACATCGCTATAGGGTGACATGTAGACATGCCCTTCATGTTGTTCTTATGACAAATTCACTATGAAGCTGCCTTAAGTAATATAGATCTGAAGCTTTAAGGAAAATACTGCAAAGCCTAAAATGAAAACCATAAGAACCAACAACATGAAAGAATATGCAAGAAATGGTGGCAGACAGATGATAGTGGAAAAGAAGGTACTCAAGTACTTCATGGATAGCTCCTGGAATGACTAACCTCACTTCCCAACATGCAGTATGATGAAATATGGAGTGCTTTGAATACCACCCCCCACCCCGTGATTGTTGACACTAAAGCAGCCTTCTGAGAGCTGTTGCAGGCCATGATGTATCAGATATAAAACTACATAAGGAAGTCTGTGCATACATAGGGGGGTAGGAAGGAGGGAGAGTGGGGGAAGGAGAGGTGAAGGTGGGGAATGGAGTATGTATTGCCCATCAGGCCCAGGAAAAGCATGCCATTTCAAATCCCACCCTGAAATGAGAATATCACCTATTAGGAAGAGCTAAGAATAATCTACTGCCTTTAACTCAAGATTCTGTACACAATAAATATGTGATTAAATTTTAATTTGGACATTAAAAGCTGTAGAAGAATGTTTAGGCTTTAAATTGCCATAATGAATACTAAAGCAGATGAATATAAATTAGTATATTTGTCATTGGCAATATATGATTAGC
The DNA here is from genome assembly GCF_030867095.1 of Alligator mississippiensis. Classification (NCBI taxonomy): domain Eukaryota; kingdom Metazoa; phylum Chordata; order Crocodylia; family Alligatoridae; genus Alligator; species Alligator mississippiensis. Next base: position 107,127,814 of record NC_081825.1, on the reverse strand, counting down.
TTGCTATAGGCTAATCTTGTTGATTGTTTTAAGTACCTAAAATGCTTCACTACTAATTACAAATTTAATATTTTAAAGTGTTTTTCATTAACTGTGGCAACTGCACTTTATTATTTAGGTACTTTTGGTAGGTGCTATTAGACAAAAATATTAAATGTTTAAACAGTATTTAAAGCTGGCTTCTTTGCGGTATTCCCCAGTCTAACTTCAAGGAATATGGTATTTGACTGAGTGATGCTGTTTACCATGAAGCAGGACCAGAAATTCTATCTACTAGATTTTGAGCTCTTTGGGACCTAGTCTGTGACTATGTCTTCGTTGGATAATACAGTGCTGGTTAGAGACATCCTGCTGAGTGGAAAGATCACTAAGTTAATATAGCAACTACTACTTCAAGTACTTCTTCCAGTACCTGGCCTAGATTGGATCTCCCTACCCAGCATTGATCTATGCAGCAGAACCATGCTTTTCATTTTTTATTTGTCTGTAAAGAGCCTAACACAATAAAGCATCAAGTCCCAGTTGCAGCCTCTGGGCACTACTAAAATACAACAATAATGACAAATAAAACTACATGAAATGAAGACGACCCATATAATTTTTAGAGCAAAGAACAACAAGGTACAGTTCTTCAGATACTAAATGGATGGCTAACTTTGGCTTCAGCAATCTGGAAATTTAACTGCCAGATCTATACACTTACTCACTTTCCATGGTGGATTTTTAGGTAAAATAAGCAATCAGTAGAAAGTCATCAGTTTTACTAAACTTTGCTGGATTTCATCAAATACTATGACTTCAGGCATAGAGACAGAAGTAGGAATAAGATTCATAAGGACATCTCAGAAATGTGTGACCAAATATCAGTTAGTGTTCAGTGCTCCAGCTAGTGCTCAATGGATGCAATAGAAGAGCTGAGCTATCTTCACAGAGTATGGGAATATCTAAAGAAACTACTCCCACCCCCAGTCCTTCAATAGTAGTTACTGGACGGAAAAGGTACTAACTTAGAGATTCAAATCTGATCCAGTATGTCAGTTTCAATGCAATTATGCTTCTAAACATCTAAAAGACAGCCACATGAAAACCCTGGAGAAATCATAAATAGAAGGATATCAGATAGGCAAAAATTAAGAGAGCATGGAATCATAGAAAAATCATGCTTAAAGGCAACTCAGGAGGTCATTTGGTCCAAACCCTTGCAAAAGGAAGGATAAGCACTTTCTAAAGCATTCCAGACAAGTGTTTTTCTAACATGCTCTTAAATGGGTTGAGGAATCTCCATCCTTAGTTACTAGATGATCTACTCCCATACTCAGTCAAACTGTATTTCTGGTACTGGTCAAGTTCATAGACAACATAAATGGGAGCAGCTAAAAAATGAAGTCAAATGGATCATAATAAGTTGAAGAACCTGGAAGAGGCAACAAAATAAAATTCAACCATTTCTTCTCTATATGTGGTACCTTCACACTTGAAGAAACAAGTGCACAAATATGGAATAAAGTATAACATGCTTGAAATTAGCATATATAATGGAGGGGAAAAAAGCAAAGAAAACAAAAATTTCTCCTCCCTTGCCAGACAAAACAGATGTAGAACAATGCAATCAGATTGCAGCAAAGCAGATTTATAACTAATCCTAGATGCAATGGCATAACTGGGGAAGTCGGGGTGGAACACCAACTTTGTGGGGGGAGAGGAGGAGAGGATTGGGGGATGGAGTTGCTGCTGCCATCAGTCATGTATTTATGACCATAAACTGTAAGTCACTGCTTCCTCTTTATCCTAGCAACCTGGCCACATCCCTCCACTGCTGCCTAGGGGAAGCTTAACTGTAAGAACAGTAGGCTAAGGGAACAACCCAACTAAGAAAGTTACATCATCTTCACAGAGGTTTCCAAGAAGAGGAGGAATAGGTATACACCAGGGATAGTTTAGGAGTCAAATGTAAGATCTGTGTAGGGGGGTTAGACAATCTTCAAGATCCCTTTCAACATGACAAATCCTGGGATCCCTCATACGAATGCTGTCTTGGGTCTCAGGTAAAAAACTGAGACAGCAAAAGGCACTGATCTCCCAGAAGTCATCTTCTGTGTTTGAAGTCAGTTCCTCAGCCCACATAGTTTAGCTTCTGCTCAGTCTTTCAATGGCAGCTTCTGCTATTTCAGGTTTTAGTACACAAAGCAACATTAAATCACTTCATCAACTTAGCCTGAATTAAATCAATTTTTACAACAAATAACAAACTTGGTTACTATTAACACCTTCCAGAAACAGAATGTCTTCTTACCCATGTTAAAAACCATGTAAAAAATTAATAGGATCTCAGTCAGAAGATGCACAGTCAATACTCCTTAGCCCCTGGCTAGCATGGACACATTGAGGGACATAGTGTATGCTGCAATGTTGCTGGACAGGGCTGACCTCCTTCTTGGCCCAGGAAGGGCAATGATGGAAACAAATGTAAAACTCATACCACATTTTCTTGATCTTCTATATTTTTTCCAGTTACTGTAGGATTAAGATAAATTTCCAAATCACATCTTTTGATATGAGTCACCCACACTCTTGATGACAGATTTTTTTTTATATATATAAAACACAATTCTGTGCACACATTATAACTTCTTGCATTTGTGACTCAAATAAAACTCTGAATCAAGTCAAAAGAAAAACTTGTACTGTACTTTCCTTGAAGGGTTTTTATGGCACTCTTGTAACTATTTTGGATGCTAGCAGTGAAAGAACCCCTGAAAGCTCCCTCTTTTATGAATCTTATACATTTTTTAACAGCAAATGAGAACAGAAAAGTCCTGAGAGGGCAAATCCAGCAGCACTGAAGGGAGGTGAGGACAGGAGATTATATATATATATATAAAGATGAGATAGAGGTGCTGAATGCTAAAAGAAGTTTCCTTCATAATTCAGTCACACAGCGTTCCTCTAATCCTCAGACTGTCAACTCAGAAATAAACATCACTACAGAGAGAAGCCTCTCTTCAGCATGCCCTGTAAATGTGCCTTTTTCTCAAAAAAGGCAGAGGACATGTAGAATTGGCTTAGCTACTTAGAAAGAGTTCAGGTTCCCCTGAATTTGGTGAATTAAGTCTTATTTAGTGCTGTACTAAATTTACCTGTTGCCAACTAGAGTTCAAAGAAATAGTTTGAATAAACTAAGAATTGAACCAAATCTCTGAAAAGAACTTAAACTTGATCTTTTTGCCCTTCCAAAATGCTACCCGTACCCTCTATCATCATTATGGTTAGTGCTTGCAGACACTTCTACAGCCAGGCTATGGCCAGTATAAAATGCCTGATACAAGGATGCAGTGATGTAACTTGGCTAAGAGTGTCACAATCTCTCTACGCAACATACAGAATATGAAGGAACTACAAGGATACAGTGGGCAAAACTAAACACACAAGGCTTAAGTACCTCATGCTATGGTAAAGTTCTTGTGACGTCTAACAAAGATTCACAACTTCATATAAAAAGAGTACTACCTGGTCCCTTTAGCCTATGCCTTGTTTTCAAGGATCAAAGCTGCGAGTGAGAGAAATGTCTAGTCATAAAAGAAGACATAGAACAGAACAGAAAAATCTCTTGGGCGAGACAGGTGAGCACACACACCATGCTAGACACTAAAATAGAATACCATATTTACTGGGGGGGGGGAAGGGGGTCCAGTAATTGATTTACTGAATGGACAAGTCTGACGGACAAGGTCCACCTGCCCCATACCTCCCAATCAGAAAGGTAAAACATCTCTTCATCTTATATTGGCATACAAGGGAACCTCATTAAATGCATTGTCTATTATTACAACTGCTGCCAGACACAGCATGTGCTCAGTAATGGAAACCAACTATGAAGCTGATTGAATGCAGCCCAGACTAAGCTTGCCTGTAAAACATGTGGCCTATACTGGGCAACCATACTGATGGGAACCGTGCATGTGTGTCCCTCCCTTAAAAAACTGGATAGGTGTTCTCTCTGCAAGAAACTAGCACCAGGCCCGTAAGTACTGCAATACCAGGCCAGCACCAGGAGGACAAGAGTCATCCCTGACACCCTGCCCTTGGTGCCAAAAATGTTAAAGATGAAGATGACAAAGTTCAAGGCACAGGCACTAGTCAGGGCTGATCCAGGTGTAGCTATGCCTATATTCTACTCTGGACATTTTCCCATGCTTCTGAACTGGTTCCCTCTGCTCTACCCCCACCGCCCCCCACCCACCTGCTACATGTGTCAGTGTGTTTTAAGTCTCCCTCAGAGGCATTTTGTGTTGGCTGCAGCCAGGACTGAGGACTTTGACTGAGGTGTGCCAAGGTTCCTGCTAGGACCAAAGCCAGAAGTTCCAGTCTACAGCGTCTTACCCCTCTGTTCAGGGCAAAATTGATTGCCATAATTGGGGTCAAGAAGGAATTTTACCCCATGGTCAGATTGGTATGGACTGTGGGGGTGTGTCTTCCTCTGTGGCAGGGAGCACGGCCTTCTACTTAGGATCTCTTGAGCATATATTGACAAGATTTCATAGAAGCAGAAGGTTGTCTGCTACGGGTCCCCTGCTTTACCTGTGACAGGTTAGGGTATGAGGTCTGTTGCATCAGGGTTGTTAGTAGTCTTCTATACAGTCTAGATTATGGATTGTATACAATGGTTTGGATAGGGATGATTCTGCCTCAGGCAGGGGGTTGGAATAGATGATCTTTGGAGGTCCCTTGCAGCTCCTACTTCTCTATGATTCATTAGCTATATTCTTCTAATTCCTATTAGCATCAACATTTAGAAAGTATTTGGTAGATCTACTGCTGATTTCAATACTTTTGTGCATAATTTTACATTTCAGATGAGTCTTATGCCATTGCTGTTACTCTCGATTAGCGGTGCTCAAACTTGTGTCCCCACGGGCAGGATAGATAGTGCCCTGTCCATCTCCGAGCCAGATCCAGCTGGTAGTCCTGATCCAGCACCGAAGGTAAGAGTAGCAGGCACCATCCAGACACCCAGAGGAAGGCAAGGGGGAAGCTCAGTCCCAGTCAAACCCCACATGAGAAGTGGCTATGGCCCAGCCCCAAACCAGCTTCATAGCAGTGGAGACAGGGGAAGAAAAGGGGCATGGCCCAGCCTGAACCCAGCCAGGGGGGAGAGGGGAGGAAAAGAAAGAGTCTGGCCTTGATCTAATCCTGATGCAGAGGAAAGGGGCACAGCCAGGCTGTGACCAACCACGTGGGGTTTAAGAATTTGGCAGAGGGGAAGGAAATGCATAGTGGAGAAGCAGTGCCCAATTTCCTGACCTGAGGGGGAGTCCTGTGGGCCTGGTTCCAAGGCTACACAGGCTGAAATTGCTCATGGGCTGGATGTTGAGCACCTGTGCTTAAGATGGATGAAATCAAGAACGATAACACTGGCAAAAACAAAATTAGAAATAAAATCAAATTATAAAAACTACACATGCACCAATGAATGTGCTTCAAATACAGCATGGTAACAAGGTTGGATTGTAATGAGGAAGATATTTTAGGACCCTGTTCAGAACTTCATCCCACATCCTTGCTAATTTCCCTCTAGACATAGAAGAATGGTATCCATAATTTAATTCCTAAGTAGTCTTAATCACACAGCCTTTGCAAACATAAATAAATAAACAAATCAATCAATAAATAAATAAATAAAACCCAACCAGATTCCAACACACTAATCTTAATACAGTTATAGATCACTCTGATTAGGACAAAAATCAATCAATTTATATCTTTATTACACATGTAGGATGCACTTTTAAAAAGGCTTTGTTAAAACCAGAAAAATATACAACCCCCCCTCCCCCCCCCCCCCCAATGGACATGCTGGTATCTATTGGATAACCAAATGTGTTCTTGCATTTGTTAGAAAAAAAATATTTAAAGTTCACTTGGTGCTTCTTTTCCACCATAAAATTGCTATTTTTTTTTGTTTTGCTTTTTTTTTTTCCCCAGTTGAGAGCCTCTCTGTTATGCTTGAAATGGCCTTGCTCTGTTACTCTGGGTAGCTTCAATAGAAAAGGCAAGATTGCTTAAAACACTTAACAATACAAGTAAAGGCAACTAATTATGGTAGTCCTAGGCTTTCTGTACATAGCCTTATTTCTGTTAGAAAAAGGGGTGAGACAAATCACCAAGCCTCTGTCATCTTCCATGGCACTTATGAATCCAGATGTCTGGATTCATTTTTATTGTGGTATATTCTGCTGTATTAAGTCTCCTCTCCAACTTAATCTTGAGAGTTCTGTGGGCTCTGCTATCTGCAGAGAAAAGGAGCCATTTTGTCCAGATACAGTGCACTGTCAGAATGTCTTTATTCTTCATTACATTTTCCTGTTCCTTTAACTGTTATTAAAATTATATTACAAAAAATAATTGATTTAAATTACCTCAAAAGTAAGGTAGTTGAATACCTTCCTGTGTAAAAAGGATGCACAGGAAGTAATGGCTGCATAGCTAAAATAAATTTATTGTTCCTCTTCTATTTCTTCTTGTGAAAGACAACACTTGGGTTCTGCAGGGGAGATTAATATCATAGGTTCATAAAGAAAAAACAACAGTACTCTAGGAACATCCCACCCGTACCATAACACAAGGTACATACTTTGAAGCTTCATGTTTCACTCTAAAATTATTAATTTTGAAAAATCATTTTGAAATGCAACTTTTCTTATTAACACCTCTGTTGAAGAAACAGATCAATGTGCTTGAAATTCATTAGTTAAATATTTGGAATATTATGTATTCACAAATAATTCAAATTGCTTGTGCTTCCCACATTTCTACTAGATTGGGCACCAGATGCATTTCTGTTGGAACAGTTCGATATTCAATTAATAATTAATTATCAATGTATTAAATAAACAGCTAATGATTATGTCTGACAATTCTATTTGCAAACAGAATACAGCAGGACTCTGTACAAACAAACAAACAAACAAACTAAAACTAGGCCCTTAAAGGTATATTAGTAGTGCAGAATGTGCAAGGATGATGGAACATTACCATCAAAATATGCTGCAAGATATGGCAAGATAGTAAACACTTGTTACACATGTTGCTTGTCATGTCCTGGTTACTTAAGATTCCTGGAGGATTCATTACCCAAGCAGGGGACACATGGATCTGCCACTATGGTCTACAGAGACAGACCTAAGTCAATGGGGGTCGGGGAGAGGACCTAAATTGCTTCCTGGCTCTGGGGTCAAGACACAGAAAGGTATGTGCAAACCTGGCAGTACTGTTTCAAGCTGCACAAACCCACATTCAGGGAATGAACTGAGAGTAGAATTACTATTATAGAGCCAAGTCCTATTTTTTCCTTCCTCATAGAATGCTCTTCATGAAGCATAATGTGTCTCGTTTTTAGTGTTGCCTTCTCTTATGGTTTAATTTCTTATTCTGCAATCAAATAGGATTCTTTGGAAGACAGACTGTGATGGGAGAATTGGCAGATGCATATTTGGAATACTGTTTACCAAAAATGTGTCCCCCTGAACCTAACTAAATAAACCACCACCAGCACCACCACCCCCCCCCCCCAGTCAAATATCAGGTTATTTGTTCATCCCAATATTTGCTGTAATTAAACAGGCATAAAATAAATGGGTAACAATATTCATAATAATAAGTTGAATAAAGTCCCAGCTTGCCTCTCCCGTTCCCCTTGTCTCTCTTCTCAGAAAGCTAGCAATATTCCCCAATATAGATGAGTTTTTAATCAAGTGCTTTGTGAAGTCAAATTATAGGAAAGCTAAGCATCAGAAGTGTTTTACTTGAACTTTTCATCAGTGTTCCTTTCATTATTTTTATTCTCCACTTAACTTAAAAAAAAAATCAATATATTCAAATGGTGCTCTTGTAATTGAGGGCTACTGCAAAAGCAGTCTTCAAAAGAGATGCAACTGGAAATCAATATTTAAGGGATTTAAGCCAAGAGCAATGTAGGATGTCACTGTCAAACAAGGTGCCTTTCTCCTGATTGGTGGACTGTGATGGGGAGAGGAGGATTTAGTGTCCTCTTTTATGTCCAAGGTAAGCAATGTCACTTTGTTCAGAATGAGATTAAATATACCTTTCATTCATTACTCTGTTCTCTGGGTTAAGGATCCCCTGCTCATACATTTTCTTTTAAATCTACATACAAAGATGTTATAGCCATGATATTTTCTCTTTCTTGCTATAGTCAAGTGAATGTTCAAGCAGAATATATGGCATCACAGCCACAATTGAACATCCCTAGCTAGATACTCAGGGTGCAAACAAAAGTGCAGCTCCCTACTGTAACTGAGGCAGCTTTGCAGGAAGCATTCTGAGTTACAATGATCCCCTGGACCAAACAGAAGTTCACTGTTGATTCTAGGTGGGAGGGGAATTTAACTACTGGCAGCAAGCATGCAGCCAGTGTCCCCCCAGGGGGGACTCTGTTCCCCAGATGCAAGGAGGGACTGGGGGGAGTGGATCAGTCACAGGGAGCAGAGGGAGCTTATTTTAGGGGTTCCCCAGCCCATGATGGAGGGTAGATTGTGTGAATTGGAGCCCTGCCACCTTGGAGAGGCTCCAATACACCTACCCCACCCTGCACCGGGGGCTGACAAAACCCTAGTCTGAATTCCCTCTGATCCCTTTCTCCCCTCTCATTCTGAAAACAGCTCAAGCCTGGAAGGCAGTGCAGACATAAGTTATAGAAGACACTCTGCTTTGAAATGTCATCACCTGAACAATCATGGCTCAGATTTTCGCTCAATCAGCCATTTTAGGAGCAGTCTGCAGCTGCGTACTTGTGTTTGATTATGGCTATAGACTGCTTTTCAGATCAGGCAAAAAATGTCATTTGTCTGTGCCCTTGGGTATCTGCTTTTGGATGCAATCTCAAAATTCTTCAGTCCATCCAACAATTAATTTTTAGGCACACACTCAGGGCACTAAGCCTCCAGAGTTTCTCTCCTCAGGTACAGATAACATTTGAAGTAAAAGAGATTCTGATTTTGCAAAGAACTTCACCAACCAATCTATAGACACCATAAAATACAGATGTAGGAAAAATGCACATAGAATATTCTCTGCTTAGTTTCCGCAATTACTCTAACCCAAATATTCCAAAATAGTCTTTATTGAAACCCTTTCTTCATAGCTCTTTCTTTGGAACTTGGAGGTTCTCTCTTCCTCTTTTCACTGATTTTATAATAAAAGTAGCCTACTCCAAATGTTTTCACCTTTGATTTTCTCCTCTGCGTCGAGTTTCTTGTTTCATTTTAAATGTTTGACACAATATGTGTTTTGATCTTCTGTGTGAGTATTTTCCACTCTACCCTCTTTCCTTTGGATACGTTTAGTCAAACTACCTTTAAACATATTCAGGAACCTTTTAGCATACCTTTGGTCATGCCAAACCACAGTCAATCCAGGAACTACTTTAGTTTATCTTGTAAATTCCTTCCAAAGATGGTGGCTGCCTAACAGGAATGGTGTCAGTCCATGCCTGGCTAACAGAGACATGTCGTGATAAATTTGATCCAGTGCGGAGCTTAAAAAATAGACTTAAAATGGAAATAGAAGCTGCACTTCTCTTGTATGACAAAAACAGGTGTTTGTTTGTAGCAGTGGAAGTTTGAGAAATTTCCGTCTCTACAAATCTTTCAGGAGAAGACACATACAGACATTCAGCCTGCAGGCACCCTTTTTCCCCTGCTCTCTGTGCTTTCACTAGACCAGGATGGGAGAAGGCGTGGGGAGCAGTGACTGCTCCACTCCCCCCAGTTCCTCCTTGCATCGGGGGGAACAGGTGGAAAACAGCCTGGTGCCAGTTTGGGGAAGAGAAAGGGAGCACCAGAAGCCACTCTTCTTTCATCCTGGACTGGTCTCCGAGGGGACTGGAGCAATATGGCAAAGCTCCTCACCCACTCCTTATACCAAGGACTCTGGTCTGAGGGGTGGGTTGGGAGCAAGGAGCAACTGCTCTTTTGCTTGGTTTCCAATGGCTGGTCATCAATGGAGGAGAAGTGTAGCAATGCCTCGACCTGCCCCTGAGACCAGGGACCTAGATTTGGGGAGATGATAGGGGGACTACCCAACTGCTCTAAGCTATCCCAGACCAATCCAGAAGGAGACTACAGCCGTGAGGCAATGCCTCCCTTCCTGTTCCTCTGACTACATAGCCCCTGCCTCCCCCTGCCCCCCATCTGCAAAAGTTCAGAAAGCCCATTTGGTTCACTTCTCTCCTGAACTAGGCTGGGCAGGGAGCATATACTCATTCCTTATGGCAAGAGAGTTTCTTTATCCTGGAAAAAGGTACGTTTCCCTTGGGAGAAATTTATCAAACACTTTTATGCAGCAATTCTCCCAATAGAAACATAACACCCATATGTGGCCATAACTGTGGAAAGATTAACATTTTATTACAATAAAAGCATTCACCATTAAGCAAAAGATCTGCTCTAAAAATATATTATCAATTAATAAACAAATTAAACTCCAAAACACAAGGTTTGTTTTGGATATTGATTTAAGTTAATGTTTCCAGCACCACTAAAATGTTAATTTAAAGAACAATGCATGAAAAAGAGCCAGAAATGTTACATGACTCATTAAGTGACATAAAGATTATTTTCAAACTGATGATACAAGACTGTTATGAGAGTTTTGACTATATAAGTTTTGCAATTGTCCATATGACATTGTATGCCCATTTTTCTGAGTTGTTTGCTAACTACTGAGATGTTGGCTCTTCTCCATCCCTGGCTTCCCCATTAAGCGTTAACTTTGTAAGATAAGCATTGAATGCAACATAAAAAGTACTGATTTTCTGTTCATTATGCTGGTATGTCAACATTGCCTTTACCTTAGTCCCCACTCTCCCTTAAGCATTCCCATCTCATCATTAAACAAGGCCTTTAAAAACAATGGTACATTTACAACGCCTTAAAAAATAAGCAGCAAGTCATTTTTAACTGTAATGTTCTCAAGATCCAATTTAAGTATATCCAGCTAGTCCCTTTGAGACTGTTCTAAAGAATTAGCCTTCTCCTTGTCTTTTCTCTTCCTAATGTAAGCTTCTAGCAAGCTTTGATGAAACATGTATGGAGTAATATACTACAGATTTGAAGCTTGCACTGACAATTCAAGCCAATCCATAGTCCTTTGTGAATTCATTCAATAGGTCCTTCAAATGCAGTGCCAAAAATTAATTGACTGATAATTGCCTGTTCACAAATTGCCAAGTACTGCCAGACAGGTCAAGGAAGATACTAGTCCTCTGGAACAGAAAGCCTGAAGATGAAAGGTGGAAAGGGGGATTTTTTCTGTTTATTGAAAAGCAAAGGACATACCTTTTAAAGAAATGCATGTTGTTAGACATGTAATCTTAATTTGAAGTAATCATGCCACTAACAAAATTGGTTCTCTAATCAATGACAGTATTGGTGAGGTGAAGCTCTCATGCACATGTGAAATTATGGGAAGGAGTATGGCTAGTTTTTCTTGGGGAGTGTCCCATATCCAAGATGATATTATCATGGTTCTCACACTAGAAGGTAAAGTAACTACAACTGCACAGACTGAACAATTGAAAATCTTGTTAAGCTACTGTAGAGGTTCGTGCTGCGTAGGCGAGACTCAGTATCTCCTCAATTTCTTTCTACACTTGATTTGTCTACAAGAGGCCAAGAAGCAATTAAAAAAAACAAAAACAAAAACAAACAAAAATCACACAGATTTCACCATTGGATGATCTGTGCACTTGCAGATGAGGGGACAGAATATGAGGAACCGGTGACCAGCTGAACTGATTCTGGAACTTAAGAGCACGGAAATGTCAAAAGCCTATTATATCAAAATGCTTTAAATAATACAGATACCTAAAATAATCAGAAAGGACTACTTTATAGCATCTCTGTGCACTGGTTGGGGACTATCTAACAAAGGACCAAATCAGAAGTGAAGAGAGTAACCTGATATTGGGATTCAGTCATTTACTCTGAGAACTTCACAAATGCAACTGTGACATCTGTGAAGTCATAGAGCAAAATAAAGGAGAAACGAATGCATTTATGCCTATCACCAGCTAGATGGAATATGAATAATATCTGATAACCTAGTCTATGTACAAATCAAGCAACAGTGGTAGGTTGGTATTCTTTAATGTTATTATACTAAGATAAATAAAACTTGTTTTGTGAAGGCTACTGGTCAATGATTAAACATTTACATTGACCCCATCTAGTTCAGCACCTCTAATACTGCTCAAAGTCAGACTTGTTAAGGTAAATCACAGGGGGCTCCTATACACGTGCAGTGAGGCTCCTCCAGTGCACTGTAATTACAGAGCACTGGAGCAGACTCAATTAATCGAGTCTCCTGGAGCATCATAATTACTGTACTCCAACAGACTCCAGCATCACATGCATTGGCAACCCCAGGCTGAAAAATGATGGTGGGGGCACTTTAACTAAAGCTTGTTCTATCATCGGGGACTCTGATACATGTGACGCTCTGGATGCTTTAATTATGCAGCTCTTGGAGCCACATTAATTGAAGTGCCACCCCACCCCAGCACATCTATAAAAAATACCCAAAGGGACTACAGTTACAATGCTATTCTTCATGGAGAAGGATGCAGGTCCCTACCATGAAACTATAATACATTCAAATAAAACTGAAGTTAACTAAGCAAGTAAAACACATTCTTGTCTTTCTAAAGGTACAGCACCTGTATTCTACAATCATTTCAAACTTAGCCTGCCTAAAACTTATTTTTTAAACACATCCATACTTTATTTCATATTCTACAGGGCCCCTACTGGAGTCCCTACAGGGCCCCTACTCCAGTACTAGAGGGAGTTTTGAACAGGTGTCCCATGTAGTGGAAAGTCCAAGCCACAGCTAACAGGCTTTTGTCCAGGGTATAGGTGAAAAGGAAAAATAACTTCAGATTACATGTCAAGAGCCTTTGTTTCTCAGAAAGATAACAAATATCACAACAAGTCTCCAAATAAGAGCACGGAGCACATGACCCAACTGACTCTTATGAAGATTACAGATTGAGTAACAAATGCTGCTTGATTCACCTCACCATTAAGTTATATCACTTAATGCTATAACAAGTAGCATTGCTTAATATTATGACAGCTAAAACATGCTTTTTAAAAACTTAATAGTGTTCCCAAGTAGGGGCAGAAGATCTATTTAGAAACCTGCAGTGGGAACAGCACCACAGTAGCAGATAGTATAGGACTTCTCTAGATTATTTCACATTTTCCAGTAGAGTCTGTAACAGCCAGTTGGGAAGGCACCATATTTCATTTTCTAGCCTCTGGCTAACTACAAATTGTGTGCGAGTGGTTATGAGGCCTTTTTTGAGTAGGAATAATAGTATTACTGTCCTTTTCCAATTGTCTTTAAAGCACACATCATTTAGCTTAAGCGATCTTGTAAAATAGGAATGGTTTCACAGGTTGAAAGGAGGTTTGCATTACAAATGTACTGTACCAGGCAACCACACCCTCAAATAAATTCTGCATCTTTGCTAGTGTTACTTCCTGAACTGCATACCTTCTTTTCCATGCCTGTTATTAGAAGTTGGCAGTAAGCAGATTCCCCTATGCTTAACAAGATTGGCTAGAGACCCGGCTTTCTTTCTTTTGGGGTTGAGGGCAGGGGGAGGGAAGAGGAGATATAGACAGTGACCTTTTTCATAACTGTATGTAATAATTGGGTCAGAGAACAGATTCTTGTGACTAATAGAAAGTTTACAGGATTATCCTGGAAGCAAAAGAAAAAGTAAGAATATGCTGACAAAGTCAGAGTTCTTATTTATAAAAGTCATCCAGATAGGCAGCACACATCATTTAGCTTAGGTGACTAGCCAAAGAAAATGATGTATGCAAATATTCATTAAAGTGAATAACCTAGAAACAAGCCATACGGAGTATATAAAGAAACAGTTAAACCAACTGTGATTAACTAAGAAGTCTAATCAAAGATCATTTAAAGCAGAAACAAAAGCCAAATCCAAGTAAGATTATTATTCACTGTCAGTAGCACTAGACCTAGAGGTATGATGCACCATGTTTTAATAGTGGAAGAAGAGCACTTGGAAGACAGTATTCTAATGCAGACATCTGAAGGGTGAGGTAATGGAGTATTCAATGCTAATAGGGCTTGCAAATTCTGAAGAGTTATCACATTATTATCATAGTAGAGGATGAGAAAATGAGAATTTGCAATTCACATATATAATCTGAAGTGATCTTGAGTTTCAGATTCTATATGACCTTTCCCATGTTAAGTTGTCATTAAGAGAGGTCTGGTGTAAGTGTGCAGAAATAGCCAACTATCTGATCCACTTTTATCATCATATCCAAGCACTTCACAAAAATTATAGGAAGTTAAGGTTGAGATTTGGTTCCCCCCCCCCCCCCCCAACCTCCCAGCTGCTAGTCTATATGGGTATTGCTGCTTTATCTACTGACTTTGCTATTCTGCCCAGAGATACTTCTTAATGTAGCACAGATAAAAAAAGTGTGCCTTTAAACCGGCCTAGTATAAAGATTTATCAGTATTAATATATTGTGCTTCTGATCAGAAAATGAAAGAGGACAACAGTATATTACCTTTTTGGATTATTATAAATGATTATGGCTCCAAGGTGAGTGTATTTAAAAATCTAAATACACCACTGTTTACATTGCTGAATTCTGCCTAGATTTGGTTTGTTTACTAGTAATAGCCATGACATGACATTAACCATGAACTTTGAGGATAAGAGCTGCTGAAGTTATGCCTTAAATGATTAGGTAGAATTTATTATAGCAATTTAAATAAACAGTGAGGAAGAGTCACCATTTTTTTTCCCTTAAATAAGCAAGAGATGATGTTTCCCATTTGTAAGAGTAAAAGTTCAACCAGTAATAGCTGCAGCAATAAATCTCTGAAATGTCAATCATTTGGAAAGCATACTATTAGCTTTATAACAAAAAGTCAATCACTTGAATGTAAGCCATTGATTTAATGTCTGATTTCAGAGGCCCCATCTATTTAAACAGCTGATAAATCATATCCATGTACAATAACTTCAGCAGATGTTTTTTTATAATACAGCCAAGCACCTTGTAAATTACCAGGTGGAGCAACCACCATCAACCAGTTATTGCACTGAGAGATTTCAGGAAACATTAAGCCTTCCCATTTACGTTGCCATTTACTTTGTCCTCCATCTTTTAATTAATTGCACATTAACCGATCAGATATTGGAGGTCTTCTTTGTTACCGATCAATATCATCTGTCCTTAAATAATTCCTGTGTTATGTTTCTACCTACTTATTACAGAATTTGTGTGCAGTATATAAAGATTAAACAACAGTTGCTGGGAGGAACTATTGCAACTCCATGCTATGGGAGGCTGCTCTATTTTATGCCAACTATTATCTTGGCAGGCAGAAAAGCCCAAACCAAGGAGTTGTAGGGAAATAGTCTGATGTCATGTTTCAGCAAACCCCACTCAGTTGTACCCCTCTCATGCACTGCGTACAGTTCAGCTTAGATGAAGAACGAGTCTCTCTCTTTCTGTCTGGCCAGTAGAAAGGATCTGTATCTGGACACAAAACTCTTTCCACATTTTACCTCTAAGTGATATGTTTGTGGGTTTAAAAATGGATTGACTATACATTAAGACTCATTTATTAAAGATGCTTTTTCCCATTTTGCATTGCATCAATTTGTTTTTGGTTGAAGCCCCTTGTTTCAAGTTACTCATCAGACCTGAAGTGAATGAGAACATGTTCTTTTCCCATAGTTTCACAAGCTTGTCAGTGGAAAGCCTTGACCTAATTCAAGACAGGGATTTCTATGCAAGGCTATAATCAAGATCTCTAGGAAAAAAATAAATTAATTAGATACTCTAAAGACAGTTATTTAACAATTGTCTGTGGTACATGGCATTAATAGATAAGGGCCATATTCAATCTAATCCAACCTCAGAGCAAGACCCAGGATGTCATCCTCCCGCTGTACTCGGCCTTGGTGAGGCCACAGCTGGAGTACTGCATCCAATTCTGGGCTCCACAATTTAGGAAGGACATGGAGAATCTTGAAAAAAAGTCCAGAGGAGAGCTGCACACATGATCAGAAGGCACGAGGACAGGCTTGACATAAGGAAAAACTTCTTTACTGTCTGAGCCCCCAAGGCCTGGAACAGACACCCCTAGAGGTGCTGCAAGCACTATTCTTGACACTTTCAAGAAACATTTGGATGTTTATCTTGCTGGGATCCTTTGACCCTAGCTGATTTCCTCCCCCTTGGGAAGGGGGCTGGTCCGGATGATCTTACCGGGTCACTTCCAGCCTTAATGTCTATGAAATCTATTGTAGGCTCGATCTTACAAAACAATCTGAATGAGGTCCCCCATACGTATCAACATAATTGTCTTTACAATATTAAAAGCACAAATAATGTCACTGCTCGCTATAAGCAATCACAATAATATGTTTAAACGGAACACCAACATGTGTTTTATGTGCACACACTGTTTTTGAATCACCTTCATTTAGTTCCATTTTCAAATTTAGATCAGAAATCAAGTGTAGCTTTAAAAGAAAATCCATGTTTTTAGATTTTAGTATATAGGACCACCATTGTAATGACATTTTCACTGGCTTGACAAACATTTAACCAAAGTGCAGGTAAATTTAAGACCAATTAAAAACACAAAACAATCAAAACAGACTTCAAAAGATACTTTACTTAGAAAGATATCACGGGAGTGCCCTTTTCCTCCAACTTATACATGTGTCCAATTATAATTTACATCCAAACACATTAATTAGATGGGTGAGTAGACAGCTCATGGGGAAAAACCAATTTATTTTTAAATAAAAACCTCTGGCTTGATTGCAATCAGTCCTTGAGAGGTATGCAAGACGATGTCACCCTTAACTATTCCTCTGTAACCTATGTAAGCATGATCTATCCTTTGCCTTCCCCTTATAATAGGAAGGCACATGGAAGACAAAAAGCAATGGTTTACTCCCCCACACATCAGCCCCTGCAGCTGGACTGTCAAGGAAACAGTCAGTTAGATTCTTAAATGTGTCACAAAATAGCAATATGCTGTCAAAGTTGTGCTGAATGCCATTCTAAGTACCATGTGCATTGGCAGTTTAGCAACAATTCTGCACTGCTTATATTTAGGTATGTGGGTTTTTCTTTGATTTAGTTTTGTTTTTCTACATGGTGACATGCCATGATGAGTGTATGTTTCTCCATCCATAAAGTGAAATCACTGACAAATCCAGATGTCAGGTTGCTCTTGATACATCAGAGTAAATATTGGTTTCCATGGCACCAAGATGTGCTGGGAGTTCTCTTTTGTTTTAAATGCTCAAGGGATTTTATAAAATCATTTTCTGTGGCAAGAAAAAGATTACTACACATATTTAACTGTCATAAGATAAATGCAGTGATAACCAATGGCAATCTAAACATCAAAACAAACAATGATCTTGTTTATTTTTAATAGAAACCATTCTGAAAGCCATTGGTTTACTTCAAAATAATCTCACTCTCTATCATAAACTAACAGCAGGAAAGTCTAATAAAAGAAAAAGTCCCTCCAGAGGGAACTGGAAAAAAGTGGGCTTTTTATGCATTGTTAGGGGAGGTCAACACAGCACAGAATGTACTTTCAGAAGCCTTTTGGGAACGTAGTCCCCAGCAGTAAATAATGTAATGATTTTAACCTTGAATGGACCGTCACACAATATTAAGCCCGAACATATTAAAAAGTGGAGAAAAAAAAGTAACACAGCATCATAAAGTCAGTATCAATTTCACTAGTCTGTTTCTCATCACATTTTGATATACTGCAAGCTAGAATTTGATTATGTAAGAATGACTTTTGGGGTGATAGTTACTATAGTAATTCAAATATAGTTGTTTGCAAGATATTTTGCACAAAACACTTTGTCACTCAGAGCCAAAATTAGGGTTTTTTGCTCTGTTTTATTTAATCCTTTTATGTTCTGCCAGAGATATGAAAGTACAGGTTTAGAGCCAATTGGTTTAGGTCTAATGATGCTTCACAGAAGTGTAACAGACAGAAAAACAGACTTACCTTGAATCCAGGTATTACAGCAATAAATATGGCATCTTAACTTCTTACTTGAATCCAAAATATGCACTGTAAAGACACGAGATGTGCAAGTAATTAATTGTTTCATGTGAAATTAAAGTATTCTATGCATACATTGAGTTTTATTATGGAAATATGATAAATACACATTATAAGGTGCCAGGTGCATCCATAGGCATAAAATGGCCATCTGATACATCCCAGATTAGGAAGGGGCATAAGACTAATGTGAAACACAAAATGTGGCACACAGTTTCCTTAATCCAACAAGTTAAAACAAAGATATTTGTGTTTGAAATTGAACCCAGTATTATCTACTGGGATCTGTTTTTTCAGTAGCAAACAGGTCCTACCAAAAGAAAAAAAACCTGGAAGTTTGGTCGCTTACATTAAGTAGCTAAATAAAAGGTGGGACTTAAAATCTGGCTGCTTCAGGTGGTTGCCATGCTCTTGACAATTTCATTTCAGCAAGGATCTTAAACACAGGCTTTAGTCTTATTGACTGGAGAAGAGTTACCTTAGTTCGTGAACTCTAGCAAGGAGGACATGTTTTATTTAGGCACGCGTTCAGTACAACAGAGGTTTGAATTTCTGATGGAGGCTCCCAGGCACTAACAGGGTGAATGTAACAAGCAAGACGTTTCACTGATCTTGGTCCAAAACAAAAAGAAAATTCCTTCCCTCCCATCCCCTTCCCCCCCCCCGTCTCCGCCCCTTCCCCCATTAATGACAAAGTCATTTGCCACAAATTTTCAATGCGTTTTCCCTCTCATTTTTCCCCCTTTTCTCTTAAAGCTAAGTAACTTCTTTCTTACAATACTGATTTATTGAATTTTACGCCTTTTCTTCATAGTTTGAGAGGTCCCTCGATCCTTTGGTACAGTATCTCTTTCAATCAAAGAATGTGCGGGGAGAAACCCAAAATCAACGAAAAACAAAGTCAGCCATGTTTCTTTTAGGAACAGAAATAGGGCATTCTTCTCATACCCTGAGAATAGTTTTTTTCTTCTTACAAGCTTTTATCTATACTAAGCTGTTAAGAATACTCACACTCTCAGCAGAAGCAAATATAATTAATCAAAAATGCTCAAGCTACCTTTCAGAAAAAGCAGCTCTCTTAGAAGCGTTGCTTTCAAACTAGATGCTTTTGCTTCGTACAAAACATATTTCCATAACTGCAATTTACATCAAATGCTATTACAAGTGACGGAATTACATGCACATGCTACTGATTACCTATTGTAATTGAAGTAGCTGTAGACTGGTTTCACCCTCAGATCATCCCCTTATGCCCTGGTATAGTTTTTCAGGCAGACAGCATCTTTGTTCCTCCCCCAGCTCATAAAGCAATTATTGGGTACCACAGAAATTTAAAATTAGTGTCCTCCCTATTCAATGCTTGCTCCAATACATGTGCACAGACACAAGCTGATTTTAGTCCATCAGAATGCATATAATAACTCAGGCAAGTGCCCTCTCCTTTATTCAGGAGGCTTCTGGAATCTCTGCCTTCTCTCAAACCCTGGGCTAGAAGGGAAGGAATTATCTTCATCAAGATACTGTCAACCTAATATTTTAACTAGTCTTCTAATCACTGTCTGCCCAGGTGTGTCAAAATCTAAAACACCCATTTGTGGAGCTTTGATTTCTTTCTACTCTAAGGGTCTTCAGTTCTTAAATAAACAATTGCCTGATTTTCCAATACCCAATTTGCTTCCAGACACTAAGGGCTGATCGTGTTCTATTAGATGCTGTTACATTCTACAGTTTAACTGTTTAAAACGAGTTCCTTTCATAATAATATCATCTTATCAGAAGAAAAAGGGGTTAACTATATCAGGAGGCAGACATATAGGAAACTACAGACGAAGTGCTGGAGTGGGGAAATGAGCCATCAAACGATGAATAGGCCAATTTGCACATGAAGACCCAGAATAACACCAAATGAATAGAGATTGCCTAGGCAGTTAGCCTAGGCACGAATTTTGCCTGCTCTACTGTAGCTGAACAATATAGTTTGATTTTGGGATGAGTGGCCTGTTTCCCTGAATATGACTTTGGGTGCATCCCATCCCCTTGGAGAAGAATAGTCCCTGTCCAAAAGAGGAGCCAGAAGGTAGCTTTCCCCTTTTAGGACCAGTAAATTTAATCTGCAGAGTATGTTCTAAATTTAGCCATAAGTATTAGTGGAATCACTGGCTGGAGTGGGATAGCTTTAGATATGAAGAAAATAAAGAAGCCAGCTGTGGAGTTGGAGCAGTTCACAATTAAAAGATACCTGGAAATGAATTTTCTGACAATAAAAAGGTACCAGCTGACATACTGGAGTCTGTACACACACACACACACACACACTATACAATCAGCGGTAGTAGCCTGACACTTCTACAGGTCCTAGCCTGACCCCACAGGATCCATATCCAGGAGAGAAAAAGAGGTTTGAGTCTTATAAGCATTTGCTAGTTGGCCTTTTTCTTGAAAATGGAAGTCTGGCACTAACTTGTTCAGCTGTGAGGACAGTTTTTGTTATCTGGATACCAGCCCAGCAGTAACAGGACTGGGATCACTGACTTTTAAGCAGGGTAGTGAGCAGCCATGGTTGTTCATTAAAAACAAGTTTACGGAGTGCCCCGAATCTTGTGTTCTGACTGATGTCAAGAAATGTAAGATAAATTTTCTACACACCACTGAAACCACCCTACACTTAACAAATAGGATTTATAAAGAGAAGTATGTAGCAAATAACTGTTTTGAATAAATGGGGATAACTGCTATTTTTATAGTGCCCAAAATTTTGCTAGCTAACCCAGGACAAAAATAAACATTTCATAGTCCTGTTCAAAAGAAATTACAGATGACAAGCCAGACTGTTACTCATGAATAGAGTCCTGCCCACAGAGGCTGAACTGCAGTATATTGCATAACTATATTACATGCGACAAATTCGGAAGACTGGCAGAATCAGGGATAATAATTCAAAATGAGGGGGCAGGCACACATCTCAGTTGTTAAGGTATTTATATAAATATCATGCATTTAGAAAGCTGAATTATAGTACTTCTTGCTGGCAATGAGTAAGTTCTGAGATTTGAAAGGCCTTTCACTAAATCTTGGCAACAGAAATATGTTATTCTTTTGGCATTACAAATATTACAGATATACAATAGCAGCTGTAAGAGCAATGGTTTTGGAACTTACTGATAATAGCTCATTCATATGTTCTCTCAGGTGAAGTTCCAAAACCTTCACCTCCACATCCAAATTTATCCAGTTCCAAAAACAAAAGTTTTTTGTTTGTTTGTTTATGACTAGTTCATACAGTTTATCTATTTCCTGGGTGGATGGGCTGGTTAGAAAAAGAAATCATTTCCTCAGTATTTTTGCTCACACAGGAGTACTTAAAGCATACATTATGTTCATTCCTTTTATTTCTGGTCAAACTACACCCATTTTGTTCCTTTTCCATCACAAGTATAGGAGGCCATATGGATTATTTTCAAATCTGCTACTGAAGTAGATATATAGCTTCAATGACAATATTTTTTTCCAACTTATACTAGCAGTGAGCCAAGGTGTCTGTTGAAATGCACTCTCCAGCCCAGTAACACACATTCATATATTTATAAATCCAAGACTAAAAAAGCCAAGCCAGTTTTGTTTTTATAGGGTCACTGTAACTTTCTGGTTCAAGTCATTCCAAAAAAAATCAAAACAAAAAACCCTCTTATTAATAATATTAAATGAACTATTTTCCATTTGTAAATTATCCACAAAAAAGAAAAAAAAATACATCTAAAATGAATTATTTGTTTAAAAATGGATATATTCCATGGATAATTCTTAACAAAACATGTTAACTATTGCTTACAGGCTGATTTTCTTTACAAAAAGTTATAATAGATTTTCACAGAAGATAGAAAGTAAATAGGAGATTATATAGACTTATTTAAAGTGCCTAAAACCTTATCAGAAATGTAGAAAAATCTCTAGGAAGTTTAAAATGCATTCCCCTTCCTTCCGTCAACTCTCGAATTGTTTTTAGGCCCCCTTTTTCCTCAAAGTCTTAAAGTTCATTTATAGTGTTAGACATTCAACAGCCTGTTATTACAGCTAAGGCACAGAAACAAAGTCCTGTTATCATTCACTAAAAAACAGATGATTGACATTTTTAGAACATCATATCACGTTCCATAAAATTGTGGAATTCGTTTTCTTTACATGCAATAAAAATGATGTTGGCTACTGCCAAGGTACAAGAGCTCGAGCCAGGCATATGGGCATAAAAATATTGATTGCACAATAAGATTGGCAATTGTAATCTGGGGATAAATTCAATAACTGGAAAGGGGATCCCAGATTTCTCTGAAAAGGCTGTTTGCATTGTCCTTTACCCTTAGAGTGAGGGCCTAAACAAGTCCCAAAGCTCTGAGTGAAGCTGTTGGAAACACCAAATTTTGCTGTGTCCAATTAAATTATAAACTCCTTCAAAAGCTCTTGAAATACAGGTTGTTCCCTGGAACCACATCTGTGTCCACTCATACATTTGAGTCCAAGCCAAAAATGTATTGGAAGGTCCAAGCTCCAAATTTGTAACAAAAACCTTGAATCTGGAAAGTTTTGCAATGGAAGAACTCACAGATGTCTGGAGACATGTCAGCTCTTTCTATCTATATAACTGTCTTTGCCGACTTATTTTGAATTGTTTGCGTTCAGGCTCTAGGGAGTTTAAATTCTGACAAACTGATTAAAACTGGCACCGGATTCTGATAGACTAATTAAGTCTGGCACAAAATTTCATCTGCAAAGCATAAGTGAAACATATTTCAGCTAACAAGTTGAAGGCAATTAAATAGTACAGTGGAATCTTCTTGTAGAAAAGTCATTCTGTTCCACAACAACTTCTCTATCAGCATATGTTCACTATAATTGTAACTGCTAGATGCAATTCTTCCAACTGCAATATGGTGAAACACTTTAGGATTTGCATTCCACTCTCCTGGTAGTTTCACTATATCCAACTTCATTTTACATTTGTTCAACTATAGAAACTTTCTACCAATGCATGGGAGTACAAAATTATGACAGTTTAGCAGAGTATGTTTGCAAACAAACAATTTTGAACACTTGGGGTACTTAGCTTGCAGGATAAAAGTACATCAATATCCTGCAAGCTAAGTACAGACAGTGAAAAAGTCAGAGGCTGAATCAATTCAGTCTTTGCAAATTAAACTAAAATGTGCAGATTGAACCAACAAGCAAGTGAACATTCACTTTTGACTCCAGAAATGCAGCCACATGCCTGAAGTGGTCCAGGCCAGAAGCCAGGGGCACTAGAGAACAACTCTTTTCTCAGGAGCAGCAGACAGCTTGGGCTAAGGCTAGCCCACTCATCTTGCAAGGGGCAGAGGGGGGTTGCAGGGAAGGAGCATCCTGGGATGCTGGGGGACTGTGAGTTAACTTGAATCAGGAGGGGATCTGGGACATAGTTAAATAAATTGATTTCACCTAAATCAGTTAAGTCTGATATGACATCTATCCAGGTTTATCTTAAACTGGTTTAGACCATCTTGAAAGTGGTTTATGTACACTGCACTTCTTGGCTACGGACACAAATGACGAACTGCTATAAGCGATCAGAAACCAGTTCAAATTTATAACAGAACAGAAGTCCAGTGCACATAAAACACTTTCAAAATGGCTGAAACTGGTTTAAGATAACTCTAATACTATATCAATTCAAATTTATCTGATTTAGGTTAAAGTTAACTCAGAGTTCCCCAGCATCCCAGGATCCTTTACGCCTCCTCCACAAGCCACCCACCTCTCAGGGTAGGCAGGCTAACCCTGGCCCAGCAGAGCTGGGAAGTGTGCTCTAGCTCACTCAGCTTCTGGCCTGGGCCACTGGAGGCATGTGGCTGCATTTCCAGAGTTAAAAGTGTCTGTTCACTTATCAG